>NW_027507787.1:232880893-232905893 GCF_037356315.1 Lithobates pipiens
GCCGAATGACAGAAGGCTCTCCGTGCATTTGTAAGGATAAGAAATGCTGAACGCTGGCTAGAAATAGCCTGGGCGTGCTACAGGAAGAAGTCAGTTGCGTGTGTCAACATGATCCTGGTGCGGGACGGGAGTTGAACTCAACTGTCCTAAGGAAGAGACGAGTAGGCAGACAACAGTGAGTGGTTGTGTAAGAAAAGCCACAGGAGACGAGTGGCCGATTGAGTGCTGCTGAAAATGACGTGTAGCCGGTTCGTGTGCCACTGAGAACGTGCTTGCCAACGAATGATTGCAAGAAGTTATGCTAAGTCGCGAGTCTTGGTATGACCAAAAGTGTGTTAAACGTGTGCTTGCGATAAATGCCCGGGAGTTTGTCACTGGAGATGTGTACGTAGTGACTGTGAGCCGTTCATGTTACCGCATGTGCACTGCGAGGACTGCAGGAGTTGTGCTTGAATGTATGTTCTGGACGCGTGCTTGCAAGATGTTACCCAGGATGCGTGCTTGCTATGATTGCAAGATGTTATGCTAGGATGCGTGCCTGCAACTAATGCGAGGAGTTATGCCGGGATTCGTGCTTGCAACGATTGCAAGGAATTATGGTAGGTCACATGGGTAGCCAGGCCGGAAAGACCGAAGTCCATCCAGTCCCACCACAAATCAAATTAAATAAGGTATCACACAAGCCGACACGCCCAATTCTACGCCCGCAGCTGATCCAGAGGAAGGCAAAAACCCCCAACAGAGCATAGCCCAATTTGCTACAGCAGGGGAAAAAATTCCTTCCTGACCCCTCGAGAGGCAATCGGATTTTTTCCTGGATCAACTATACCTATAAATAAGTACCCCGTAATACAACGTACCTTTAGGAAGGTATCCAGGCTTTCCCCAAAACAATCTATCGCGCAGCCAGAAGTGCCTGCCAACAATGATTGCAACAAGTTGTGCCTGGACACCTGCTTGCAACGATTGCAAGAGGTCTATGCTCAAATGCGTGCTTGCCATGATTGCAAGAGAACTATGCTCGAATGCGTGCTTGTAATGAGTGCAAGAGGTCTATGCTCGAATGCCTGCATGCAACGATTGCAAGAGGTCTATGCTTGAATGCATGCTTGTAATGAATGCAAAAGGTCCATGCTCGAATGCGTGCTTGTAATGACCGCGAGAGGTCTATGCTCGAATGCGTGCTTGCAGCGATTGCAAGAGGTCTATGCCCAAATGCGTGCTTGTAATGAATGCAAAAGGTCTATGCTCGAATGCGTGCTTGTAATGACCGCGAGAGGTCTATGCTCGAATGCGTGCTAGCAGCGATTGCAAGAGGTCTATGCCCGAATGCGTGCTTGCAACGATTGCAAGAGGTCTATGCTCGAATGCGTGCTTGTAATGACCGCGAGAGGACTATGCTCGAATGCGTGCTTGCAGCGATTGCAAGAGGTCTATGCCCGAATGCGTGCTTGTAATGAATGAAAAAGGTCTATGCTCGAATGCGTGCTTGCGATGATCGCAAGAGGTCTATGCCCGAATGCGTGCTTGCAACGATTGCAAGAGGTCTATGCTCGAATGCATACTTGCAATGAGTGCCAGAGGTCTATGCTCGAATGTGTGCTTGCGATGACTGCGAGAAGTCTGCTTGGATGTGCGTTTGCAATGATTGCAAGAAGTCTACGCTTGTATGTGGAGAAAACGGCGAGACCCACCTAAACGAAGCTGAGTTTCCCTTCCGAGGCAACTGATAATGAAATGAGGCCGAGGAGCAAGGCCCCCGGTAGGCGTCCAAACATTGAAGAATCAACTGGACCCAAACCGGGAAGCGGTATGTGACAGTGAAGTGAGAGAACCTGCCATGACAGAGATCCAGATCGCCATGCCACAACTTGCGACCGAGCACGAAATGGATTCTGGAGCATGTACCGAAATGAGGCCATTCCTGGGGCACGCCGAGACGAATTTGGTACACAGATGTGACTATTCGTACCGAAACGTGATAGGTGAAATGAAATGAAAACCCATGACAAAGACAAGAATCAGAGGACGAGCCCACGAAGCAAACAGATGAAACCTGTCTTTGGAGCATGTACTGAAATGAGGCGTAGCAGCTGGGCACCCCAGAACGAATCAGTGCATAAAACGAAATGCGACAGGATTCGAATTGGCGCGTAATAAGTGACAGAAATGATATGCCATGACAGAGACAAGATTCAACGACTGGACTGACGGTTACAACAAAGAATCCGTCTCTGGAGCATGTACTGAAATGAGGCGTAGCAGCTGGGCACACCGGGACGAATCGGTGCATAAATAACGCAACAGGATTCGAATCGGAGCGTAATAAGTGACAGAAATGATAACCCATGACAGAGACAAGATTCAACGACTGGACTGATGGTAGCAATAAAGAACCCGTCTCTGGAGCATGTACTGAAATGAGGCGTAGCAGCTGGGCACACCAGAACGAATCGGTGCATAAAAATGCGACAGGATTTGAATTGGAGTGTAACAAGTGACAGAAATGATGTCCCATGACAGAGACAGGATTCAACGACTGGACTGTAGGTTACAAAGAATCCGTCTCTGGAGCATGTACCGAAATGAGGCGTAGCAGCTGGGCACACCAGGACGAATCAGTGCATAGAGGAATGCGACAGGATTCGAATTGGGGCGTAATAAGTGACAGAAATGGTATGCCATGACAGAGACGAGAATCAGGGACCGTGCGTGAACCTGCGAGTGATTCAGTCTCTGGAGCATGTACAGAAATGAGGCCGAACCCTGGGGCACTTCAAAGCGAATCGGTGCACCAGAGGTGCGACAAGATTCGCGCCGGAGCGCGACTAGTGACAGAAATGATTTGAAACGGTAGAAATGACTGGGAGTGAAATGATTTGACATGAGAAAAAATAAGATACATAGCATAACTGCATGAATGAGGAGACATATATTCGAACTGGAGCAGACCAAACGAAACGTGCGGACTGCTTGCCTTGTCGTAACAAGCAGTCGGCTGTGAGTCGAACGATTCGACCAATACTAATAGAAATGCTCGGGCAGACGAATGGTTTCGAATGCCGTACCTGCGAATGAATCGCCTGACGTGGCATAATCGAACATGTCGAAAAGTGATAACGACTACATCGAAAATAGAAAATAGTGACATGCGTGCGAGGGCCACGGTAAAACATTCGATTTAAAAGAAGCGAGCGGGTCGAGAGTACAGGGAATGTTGATGGTACATCGAAATACATAATTGAAAAGGGGATGCCGAAGCCAAACCTGCGACAGCCGGCCCAACGTGAAACGACAAATTCGATGGGTACGACGACACTCCGACGGCGAAACCCACGGACGCTGATGTACGGGAAGACGAGTTGTCAAGACGGAAACGAATGACGCGGGAACTCACGAACAGGCTCACTGCATCTGGTCTGGATAGTCGGCCCTTGATGTCTGACGTATCAGATATCGCGCACCGGAACCGACGAGGAGGAAAGGCGAACGGGCTGGTTATATACACCACCGGGCTCCTCCCATAATTTCAGGCCACCACACTGGCCTTTCTATATATATACATATATATAATATATATATATAGAAGCAACATTTATAGGAGATAATTATACATTGAAAGGATTCCTAACATCAAACTCATTTCTTTTACATAGGCATCTAAAAAAAAAAGATTTAAATACTCTCATTTAAGTGTTGAAATTATGGAAATACAGGGAATTTGCAGACTCTTTGCTCTAGTATTCAATGTCGATGTTATACACCATCCTCTGTAGGAAGCTTTTTCATAAATAAATAAAGATTTAAATAATGAATGTTTTAATTCATTATTTAAATATTATTATTTAAATATGCCGACCGCAATACATATACAGTACAGTGGGGCAAAAAAGTATTTAGTCAGCCACCAATTGTGAAAGTTCTCCCACTTAAAAAGATGAGAGAGGACTGTAATTGTTATCATAGGTATACCTTAACTATGAGAGATAAAATGTGGAAACAAATCCGAATATCACTTTGTCTGATTTTTGAAAGAATTTGCAAATTATGGTGGAAAATAAGTATTTGGTCTCCTACAAACAAGCGAGATTTCTGTCTCTCACAGACCTGTATCTTCTTCTATAAGAGACTCCTCTCTCCTCCACTCATTACCTGTATTAATGGGACCTGTATGAACTTGTTATCAGTATAAAAGACACCTGTCCACAACCTCAAACAGTCACACTCCAAACTCCACTATGGTGAAGACCAAAGAGCTGTCGAAGGACACCAGAAACAAAATTGTAGACCTGCACCAGGCTGGGAAGACTGAATCTGCAATAGGCAAGCAGCTTGGTGTGAAGAAATCAACTGTGGGAGCAATAATTAGAAAATGGAAGACATACAAGACCACTGATAATCTCCCTCCATCTGGGGCTCCACACAAGATCTCACTCCGTGGGGTCAAAATGATCACAAGAACGCTGAGAAAACTTCCCAGAACCACACGGGGGGACCTAGTGAATGATCTGCAGAGAGCTGGGACCAACATAACAAAGGCTACCATCAGTAACACACTACACCGCCAGGGACTCAGATCCTTCAGTGCCAGAAGTGTCCCCCTGCTTAAGCCAGTACATGTCCGGGCCCGTCTGATGTTTGCTAGAGAGCATTTGGATGATCCGGAAGAGGATTGGGAGAATGTCATATGGTCAGATCAACCCAAAGTAGAACTGTTTGGTAGAAGCACAACTCGTTGTGTTTGGAGAAGAGAGAATGCTGAGTTGCAACCAAAGAACACCATACCTACTGTGAAGCATGGAAGTGGCAACATCATGCTTTGGGGCTGTTTCTCTGCAAAGGGAACAGGGCGACTGATCTGTGTACATGAAAGAATGAATGGGGCCATGTATCGTGAGATTTTGAGTGCAAACCTCCTCCCATCAGCAAGGGCATTGAAGATGAACCATGGCTGGGTCTTTCAGCATGACAATGATCCCAAACACACCACCCGGGCAAGGAAGGAGTGGCTTTATAAGAAGAATTTCAAGGTCCTGGAGTGGTCTAGCCAGTCTCCAGATCTCAACCCCCATAGAAAACCTTTGGAGGGAGTTGAAAGTCTATGTTGCCCAACGACAGCCCCAAAACATCACTGCTCTAGAGGACCTCTGTATGGAGGACATGGAGGCCAACATACCAGCAACAGTGTGTGACAAACTTGTGAAGACTTACAGGAAACGTTTGACCTCTCTCATTGCCAACAAAGGATATATAACAAAGTATTGAGATGAACTTAAGAAGCTGGACAACAAAGCTCAGCACAGCGCCTTGATGCGATTTAGTTCGCTTTGAGCGCTATACAAATTATTCATTCATTCATTCAACTTTTGATATCGACCAAATACTTATTTTCCACCATAATTTGCAAATAAATTCTTTCAAAAATCAGACAATGTGATTGTCTGGATTTGTTTCCACATTTTGTCTCTCATAGTTGAGGTCTACCTATGATGACCATTACAGTCCTGTCTCATCTTTTTAAGTGGGAGAACTTGCACAATTGGTGGCTGACTAAATACTTTTTTGCCCCACTGTATATACGTTGTGTTTTGCAAGTTTTTTTTATTTTTATTTTTTTCTGCGTGAAGTCATGATGTAACTTCAGCGCTGGGCTGGAAGTAGATTTTTCTTTGATCTTTTGCTTTTAAAAGGTAAAGAAGAGATTTGAGGTCATATACAGTATATATGTAGAATTTTGCAGGGGGTTTTTTTCCTGCGTGAAGTCATGATGTAACTTCAGGTCCAGACTGCAAGTAATTTTTATTTATTTTTTTACAGCAAAAAAAAATTTTTGTTTCATCTTTTGCTTTTGCAGTGATGTGTCACGTGTGTGGGGCAGCGGTTTAGACATTAATGGCTGTGTGTTGAGTTATTTTGAGGGGACGGCAAATTTACACTGTTATACAAGCTGTACACTCACTACTTTACATTGTAGACAAGTGTCATTTCTTCAGTGATGTCACATGAAAAGATAGAAGAAAAGATTTACAAAAATGTGAGGGGTGTACTTACTTTTGTCAGATACTGTATATACAGTTAACATCACACTCATGTCACATTTCAGGTATGTAGTAGATACATCTACATCTATTAGCTCATGTAGTAGTGATAATAAGTTCATCGTATTGAAGCTGACAATGATTACAGTCTGTTCCGTACTCACCCCGTTCATCCGGCCATGGATTTTCTGCAGAAGGAGCGTCCTATTGATCGTTTTTTCTGTAAAGTTGAAGTCTAAAGAAGCAATCATCAGAGATCACTGATGGAGGGGTGAGCACCCTGCAGGCTTTCTGAGTGTCTCATTTCACTGTCACTTCCTCTTCTGTACTGATAACAGTCTCCGAAATTCATCGGCACAACTCCACTAATGAGCTCCACATTTTATTCCTTTATTGATAATCTGCTCATATGTTTTGACTTATGTGGAGACCGAGGGCACAAGGAGATATTCTCCTTTTATTCACAAATATCTAGCTGGAGAATAATATTTGTGATACAATTATTGATGTGTGTCCAATGTGTATGTGCAATAGGATTGTAATGCTGATGTATGTATTGAGTGCAATACAAGAGCTGCACTGAATGTATGCAAAAAGTGGGCATATCTTCTCTATTTCCTTACATAGGGCATTCAAATTTCACATGTTCACATGTAACTTTCTTTATGATAATTATGTCTTCTTCTTTGGTCCTCTTTCTTCTTTTGCTTGTCTTCTTCCTTCTTCTCCTTTTGCTTCTGTCTTCTTCCTTTTTCTTCTTTGGTCCTTTTTCTTCTTCTTTCTTCATTGTTTGCTTCTGTCTTCTTCTTCTTCTTCTGTCTTCTTCTTCTTCTTCTTCTGTCTTCTTCTGTCTTCTTCTGTCTTCTTCTTCTTCATCTTCTTCTCCTTCTGTCTTCTTCTTCTATCATCTTCTTCTTCTTCTGTCTTCTTCTTCTATCATCTTCTTCTTCTTCTGTCTTCTTCTTCTATCATCATCTTCTTCTTCTTCTTCTGTCTTTTTCATCTTCTTCTTATGTCTTCTTCATCTTTTTCTTCTTATGGCTTCTTCGTCTTCTTCGTCTTCTGTCTTCTTCTTCTGTCTTCTTTCATTCTTTCTTCTTCTTTTGCTTCTGTCTTCTTCCTTCTTCTTTTGCTTCTGTCTTCTTCCTTCTTCTTCTGTCTTCTTCTTCTGTCTTCTTCTGTCTTCTTCTGTCTTCTTCTTTCATTCTTTCTTCTTTTGCTTCTGTCTTCTTCCTTCTTCTTTTGCTTCTGTCTTCTTCCTTCTTCTTCTTCTGTCTTCTTCTTCTGTCTTCTTCTGTCTTCTTCTTTCATTCTTTCTTCTTCTTTTGCTTCTGTCTTCTTCTTTCATTCCTTCTTCTTCTTTCATTTCTTTCTTCTTTCTTTCTTCTTCTTTTGCTTCCTTCTTCTTCCTTCTTCTTTTGGTCCTCTTTCTTCTTCTTTCTTCTTCTTTCTTCTTCTTTCCTCCTCCTCTTCTTCTTCTTCTTCTTCTTCTTTCCTCCTCTTTCTTCTTCTTCTTCTTCTTCTTCTTTCCTCCTCTTTCTTCTTCTTCTTCTTCTTCTTTCCTCCTCTTTCTTCTTCTTCTTCTTCTTCTTCTTCCTCTTTCCTCCTCTTTCTTCTTCTTCTTCCTCTTTCCTCCTCTTTCTTCTTCTTCTTCTTCTTCCCTCCTCTTTCTTCTTCTTCTTCTTCTTCCCTCCTCTTTCTTCTTCTTCTTCCCTCCTCTTTCTTCTTCTTCTTCTTCCCTCCTCTTTCTTCTTCTTCTTCTTCTTCTTCTTTCCTCCTCTTTCTTCTTCTTCTTCTTCTTCTTCTTTCCTCCTCTTTCTTCTTCTTCTTCTTCTTCTTCTTCCCTCCTCTTTCTTCTTCTTCTTCTTCTTCCCTCCTCTTTCTTCTTCTTCTTCTTCTTCTTTCCTCCTCTTTCTTCTTCTTTTGCTCCCTTCTTCTTCCTTAGTCCTCTTTCTTCATCTTCTTTCTTCTTTTTATCTTCTTGCTTACTTATTTTTTCCCAAATGTTTTATTTTAACTGGAAAGGTAATCAGTACAATAATGACATTTAAGCCCCATACACATTGTCTTCAGATTTACCAAAACCATGTAGTAGAAGGGCCTGCCTGATTGCATACAAATTGAAACTCCTAAGGTTTGACCTCATATTATACAGTTTTAGTAAATCTGAAGGAAAAAGTCAGCAGAAAATCTGATAGTGTGTCTGGGGCTTAAGTGACACGCCATCATATAGATAGAATTCAGGTATGCAAGATGAGTCCTACATTTTCAACGATGATCTACCTGAAATAAACATTCAATTTCCCTAGGTCAATAGCTGTCCAACTATGCACCATAAGAAAACAGGTACTACCTTATTACATCACCATTTTTTTTTCTGTTAAACATAGAGAAATGAGAAGAAGAGAAAAGAAAGAAAGGTTGGGGGAATAAAAAAAAAATGGCTGGGCAGGGGGCAGCTTTGGCAGAGGAATCATAACCGGCATCACCATATAGTTTCCCAGTGTATCTCTCTAAAGATATTGAAGAGGGGCCCTCGACCAGAAGCTCATCCCTCAAATAAAGCTCTTCCCTCCTCAGAGTAGACAAATATGTTCCAGAGCATCCAAGTCTTGGAGTACCGTTGATGCCGTGCAGTAAGGATCAAGTCCTCCATTTTATTGATTTCTTCCACATTGTGGAGCCAGAGATTAATGGTTGGTGGTTGGGGACGTATCCAAGAAAGGGGAAAACACGATTTAGCTGCATCAGGGATATGGCGTACCACAGAGCATTTGTAAATTGTAGCTGAGATAGTGGCGGCGTGGAGAAAAAAGAAGGCTGGATCATCCGGGACCACATAATCTGTGAATTTTTGAACAGTCTTCTGTACCTTTTTCCAATAGTTTTCCAGTTTGGGGCAGGACCAAAAGATGTGTAGCAATGTTCCTCACTCCTCCTGGCACCTCCAACACTGATTGGTAGTGTTTGGGGAAAAATATGTGTAACTGAGACGGTGTTCAATACCATCGTGACAGTATTTTTGTGCAAATAGAGGATTTGAGTGTGAACCTAATAATATAGTTCCTCTGCTCTGGAGTGAACATGCGATCTAGGTCGGTCTCCCAAACGGTGTTGCTCTGGAGGTGAGATCAGCAAATTATATGCTATGGATAGAGTGTTGGACAGTGTGCCAAAGGCGCAACTAGAATCTTCAGGGCCCCGGTGCAAGAAACCATGAAGGGAAAATCATTGCTAGGTCTACAAAGGATCTTGGGCTAGAGCCCATTGCAGCGAAGTAAAGAAAGTCACACGCTTCGTTTGGCATACACATGTGTATAATATATGTGTGTGTGTATATTATTTATATATATATCATTTTATCGTAACATATCTGAGTGTGGCTCCCCCCTTACATCAGAGTGCCCAGAGCCCCCCCTTACACCAGGGTCCCCAGAGCCCCCTCATTACATCAGGGTCCTCAGAGAGCCCCCTCATTACATTAGAGTCCTCAGAGAGCCCCCCCCCCTTACACTAGTGTCCCTAGAGAGCCCCCCTTACATCAGGGTCCCCAGAGAGCCCCCCTTACATCAGGGTCCCCAGAGAGCCCCCCTTACATCAGGGTCCCCAGAGAGCCCCCCTTACATCAGGGTCCCCAGAGAGCCCCCCTTACATCAGGCTCCCCAGAGAGCCCCCCTTACATCAGGATCCCCAAAAAGTCTTCCCTTACATCAAGGCCCCCAAAAAGTCCTCCCTTACATCAGGGTCCCCAGAGAGCCCCTCCTTACATTGGGCTCCCCAGAGAGTCCTCCTTAAATTGGAGAGAGCCCCCCCTTACATCAGTGTTCTCAGAGAGCCCCCCTTACATCAGGGTCCTCAGAGAGCCCCCCTTACATCAGGGTCCCCAGAGAGCCCCCCTAACATCAGGGTCCCCAAAGAGCCCCCTAACATTAGGGTCCCCAGAGAGCCCCCTTACATCAGGGTCCTCAGAGAGCCCCCCTTTCATCAGGGTCCCTAGAGAGCCCTCCCTTACATCAGGGTCCCCAGAGAGCCCCCCCTTACATCAGGGTCCTCAGACAGCTGACCCCCCCTTCCAAAGGTTCCCGTGCACCTGGCTGGTCTCCGCTGTGCACCTTCAAACCCCAGCACATCTCTGGACCCCCCAGCTCTATGGTGCCCGCGGGCGGCAGGATCTCCATGGGGATAGTAGCTCTCTTTCCGACTGTATACAGTGGAAAGGGGAGGGGCCTCTGACCCAGGCATGTATTGGCAAGAGTGCAGAAGCAGAGCCAACTAAACTGAGTGATGTGCATACATGCCTGGATCAGAGACCCCTCCCCTCTACATTGTATAGAGTCGGGAAGAGAACTAGTAGCCCCAGGGAGAGCCCGCCACCCGTGGACACCATAGAGCTGGTGATCGCCCCCCTCCAACTTCCCCCACTGCATACTAAACTGACAGCCAGAGGTGCAAACGGAGATGCCGGGTTTTGGGGCCCCCCCACAGCAGAGGAACGCCAGGGCCCAGTCACAAATGTGACTGCTGCGACCCTGAAAGTTCCGCCACTGCAGTGTGCATTCGTTGGTACAGTATTCCTCAAAGATCCTCTTTCTTGCTCTTCTTCCTTCTTCTTTCGTCCTCTTTCTTCTTCTTTCTTCTTCTTTTGTCCTCCTCTCTTCTTCTTTTTTCTTCTTTTGTCCTCTTTTTTTCTTCTTCTATCCTCTTTCTTCTTCTTCTTTCTTCTTTTTTCATCCTCCTTCTTCTTCCTTTTTCCTCTTTCTTCATTCTTCTTCTTTCTTCCTCCTCCTTCTTCTTCCTTTGTCCTCGTTCTTCCTTCTTCTTCTTTTTTCCTCTCTCTTCTTCTATCATCTTCTTCAGTCCTCTTTATTCTTCTTCTTTCGTCCTTCTTTCTTCTTCTCTCGTACTTCTTCCTTCTTCTTTCGTCCTCCTTCTTCCTTCTTCTTTTTCATTTTCAAGCCTGTGTCACCTGCCAGGGTAACCTGTGTGTGTACTTATCCAACTGATGGATGGAAGCCTCTCGACTGCTATAGCTACTGATCTCTAAGCCTGACCCCTGACCATGACAGGCCGCCTTGTCTGGCTTTAATACTTCTAGATCCCACACCCAGAACAAGCAATGCTTTAAATGACACAGAAATCCCTCTCTACCCTTGTTCCAAACCAATGACTCAAAATGCTGAAGACAAAGCCTCAGTATGGCATCAATCTGACAGCCATTGGAATAAAATTCTTAAAATGAGAGGTCAGCCCAGAGTTTCATCTATGGAATGTATCGGCAGGTGGAGCCAGTTGGAATGATCTGCTTGATCCCTACCTGCTATATTTGCTACTGGACCCTGGCTTGCTCACCTCCTAGTAGGGCGATCTTGTGGACCTGGTACTAACACGCAGCAAAACCCATCTCCACCATCAGGAGCTCTGGTGAATATCAGTTAGTGGTAAGACCCTGCCGGTTGGAATAAAAGGTCCACAATAAACCTTCTCCAAAAGAGACTCTTGCTTCACAGCTAATTAGAAATCTTCGCATTTATTTTATTATTCTCATTATATCATCACAATATACTCAAATTTCTATTTTAGCCAAGCCGTTGTACTGTTTGCCAGATTATTGCGCTCTCTCAAGCCAATATTTCGCTCTGATTACTCCTGCTGCCATCTGTATCTTCACTAACACATGTTACTGACCTTTGGCTTGTTCCTGGACTAAGCTTCTGCTTGATCCCAAACTGCAACCACTTGTTAACTAACTTTGGCTTGTTTACTGACTACGCTTCTGCTTGATCCCTCCCTGCTATATCTGCTACTGGACCCTGGCTTGCTCACCTCCTAGTAGGGCGATCTTGAGGACCACGACCTGGTACTAACATATAGCAAACCCATCTCTACCATCAGGAGCTCTGGTGAATACCAGTTAGTGCTAAGACCCTGCCAGTTGAAATAAAAGGTCCACAATAAACCTTCTCCAGAAGAGACTCTTGCTTCACAGCTAATTAGAAATCTTCGCATTTTATTATTCTCATTATATCATCACAATATACTCAAATTCCTATTTTAGCCATGCCGTTGTACTGTTTGCCAGATTATTGCGCTCTCTCAAGACAATATTTCGCTCTGATTACTCCTGCTGCCATCTGTATCTTCACTAGCACACGTTACTTGTCAGGTCACCTTGAGGCGAGGTGACAGATGCACACCGTAGGGATCAGGAGTGCACCGCAAGGTTGTGGACCCTACGGCTGACTGCTGCAGACGGGGGACAGATCCCACTGGGGTTAGAGCGTAAGATTCCCTGGGGCGCGGAGTCTAATGCCCCGTACACACGAGAGGGATTAAGTCTGACAGACCTCCAAAGGAGTTCCGCCGGAGTTCCGCCAGAGTTCCGACGGAGTTCTGGCGGACTTTTCGACCGAACGGACTTGACCACACACCATCACACCAAACTCCGACGGAGTCGAACGTGATGACGTACGACTGGATTAGACGTAGGAAGTTCATAGACAGTAGCCAATAGCTGCCCTAGCGTCGGTTTTAGTCCGTCGGAGTAGCACACACACGAGCGGATTTTTCAAAGGGGACCGGGTCCGGCGGAGTTCCGTCGGGAAAATTTAAAGCATGCTTCATTTCTAAAGTCCGTCAGACTTTAGCTTCGCTAAAGTCCGTTGCAGCCCACACACGATCGGATAGTCCGCCGGACTCAGTCCGTCGGAGTTTGGATGTCGAAAAGTCCGCTCGTGTGTACGGGGCATAAGAGCCAGCAGGTGTTCACCAGCGCCTCTAGTGGTGAGGATGGACTTGGCTGCAACTGGCTCCAGGTCGCGACCCCCAGGGTCCCCCAGCTCACACCCACAGTAGGCAAGAGGAGGATAGGGATGGTGAGGGATAAAGCCAAGGTCGGGGCCACAAGCAGACAAGAATAGTCGGGTACATGCCAAAAGGTCAGGATCACAGGCAAACAGGGATAGTCAAGACACACCAAAGTCGGTAACGGAAAACAGTAGCAGAGCACACGGCAGGAAACAGGAAGCTAACACACAAAGGTTGATCAGCAGGGCTGGCTTGCAGTGCACAGGTTAATATAGAGCTCTCTGATAGTAACTAGGGTGGAGCCATGCCAGAGGATGGATTATAAAAGCAGTCAGGTGAGGGTCAGCTGGTCTCTAGAAATGAACACATGGAGACAGGTAAGCAGACAAACTCTATTGCATAACCATGACATTACTGACCTTTGGCTTGTTCCTGGACTAAGCTTCTGCTTGATCCCAAACTGCAACCACTTGTTAACTAATTTTGGCTTGTTTACTGACTACGCTTCTGCTTGATCCCTACCTGCTATATCTGTTACTGGACCCTGGCTTGCTCACCTCCTAGTAGGGCGATCTTGAGGACCACGACCTGGTACTAACATACAGCAAAACCCGTCTCCACCATCAGGAGCTCTGGTGAATACCAGTTAGTGCTAAGACCCTGCACCTCAAGTGAGCTTGTATCATCCGCCAGGGTGACCTGCTTGCTCACTTATCCAGCTGGTCAGTAGGAACCTCACTACTGCTATAGCTACTGGCCTCCAAGCCTGACCCCTGACCACGACAGCCCTCCTTGTCTGACTTTAATGCTTCTGGATCCCAGACCGAGAAAAAGCATGTTGTGAAGGAGCCAGAAATCCCGTCTCGCTACCCTTGTTCCAAATCAACAACTCCACATGCCGAAGACAAAGCCTCAGTATGGCATCAGTCTGACGGCCATTTAAATAGAATTCTCAAAGTGAGAGGTCAGCCCAGAGCCTCATCTATGGAACGCATCGGCAGGTGGAACCAAAGGTCCACCATAAACCTTCTTCAGCAGAGACTCTTTCTTCACAGCTAATTAGAAAACATCACAATTCTTTTAATTAATTTAATTATATCATCACAATTTACTCAATGAACAATGTTCTCCTGCCCCCTGGGAATACTTATAATGACACAATAACAATATAATAATAGAACTCAAGTTGCACCTTGACATAGCACTCCAGCTTGTTTGGCTACACAACCATCACTATACACAATTTTCTGAACACGCAGCTTGACATTCTCATCAGTTCAGTCATCATACACAGAAATACTCCCCCTATTTCCGCATTCAAATATCATTTATAATAATGCATAATTAGAGGCTACATTTCCAACAATGAACATCAGCACTCTTTTATTGTGACAATAAATGCAAATAGAATACACGTGTCTGATCTGAGATAAACGTGTTTTCCACTTTAAGGCCTCATGCACACGGCGCATATGAATTTATCTTCCAAATAAGCTGCGTTTTTTTCCTACCAGAACTAGAAGTTAAAAACATCACTATTGCAAATTAGAAAAATAATTAATTTAAAAAGGTTTAAATTACCCAAATTTAATTATTATTATTATTTTTATTATTATCAGGGCGGGAACGTGGGGGAACGCAGTTCCGCCACCTCCACTCCTGAATGTATGTAATGGTAAGGAGTGCTGTGTTGTGCTACAGTGTCTATTGACGCTGGATGCTGATGGATCTATTGTTGCTGGAGGGGACCTATTTCTGCAGAAGGGTTGATTGCTGCTGGGGATGTCCTATTGCTGGTGGGAGGGGGTCTATTGTTGCTGGGGTTGGTCTTAAGTTGCTGGGGGAGGGTCAGTTGTCGCTGGGAGGGATCTACTGTTGAGGGAGTAGTCTATTATAGCTGGCTGCTAGAGGGTATATTTTGTTGTAGGTGGTCCGATTTTGCAGGGGGGGGTGGATCTATTGTTGCTGGTGGGCCTATTGTTGTTGGCTGTGGGGGGGTCTATTTTACTGCTTTTCTTGTTATCAATAACAAATTCCATGCAAATGAATTAGTACCACAAATGTTACTTGGTTCTGTATTCTCTAAAATAGGCAGTGCTGGGAGGTGGGTAGGGGGGTGGAACCAAGGACTGGTGCTCAGAGGTAGGTAGGGGCAAAGACAATGGGTAACTTCCAAAAAAGGGGGGAGTTCCTACACCTCTTCACTGAGAAAAAAAGCCCTGATTATTACACAGGATTTATATAGCGCCAATAGGTTCCTTATAGCCCTCAGGAACTACTGCACTGAGACCTCTTCTCACTCATTGTTCATTACTAGTAAAAAAAAAAAAAACTGTGTTTCCCCGAAAATAAGCCCAGGTCTTATATTAATTTTGGCAACCAAAAACACACTAGGGCTTATTTTCAGGGGATGTCTTATTCACGGTATGTACAATCATCTTGAAGTGGTTGTGCTGGTATGGGGTGCAGCGTGTCTTTTTTTTTTTACAGCTCCCCTGGGCGTCACATGATCTGCCTGAGCTCCTCTTCTCCGCTCCGAGATCCCCGCTGACCTCAGCCCGCTCCGGGAACTGGAGGGGGAGGAGCTGCAGACGTCAGCCCGACGGAGAGCAGAAGAGGCAAGGGCCGATATCCCCGCGACGTCAGCCCGCTCCGGGCACTGGAGGAGGAGGAGCCGCAGACGTCAGCCCGACGGAGAGCAGAAGAGGCAAGGGCCGATATCCCCACGACGTCAGTCCGCTTCCTGGCACTGGAGGGGGAGGAGCCGCAGACGTCAGCCCGGCGGAGAGCAGAAGAGGCAAGGGTCGATATCACCGTTGACGTCAGCCCGCTCCGGGCACTAGATGGGGAGGGGCGGCAGACATCAGCCAGGGGGAGGAGGAGAAGACCTCCGGCGAATCTGTAAATAAAGTATTTTGCACGATCCAGTTACAAAAGGGAGTCACACACCTTATAGCAGTGTAATCGTTCTGCAAGGTGGAGTAAAAATGTTTTAACAAACTTTACTAGGGCTTATTTTCAGGGTAGGGCTTATATTTGCAGCCCTTCCTGAAAATCATGCTAGGTCTTATTTTCGGGGTAGGTCTTATCTTTGGGGAAACAAAAATGGCATAAATCTATCCCCTATTTTGTAGACGCTACAACTTTTGCGCAAAGCAATCAATATGCGCTTATTGTGATTTTCTTTACCAAAAATATGTCGAAGAATACGTTTTGGCCTAAACTGAGGAAGAAAATAGTTTTTTTTATATGTTTTTGGGGGGATATTTATTATAGCAAAAACTAAAAAATATTGCTTTTTTTGTTTATAGCGCAAAAAATAAAAACCGCAGAGGTGATCAAATACCGCCAAAAGAAAGCTCTATTTGTGGGAGAAAAAAAGGATGTCGGTTTTGTTTGGATACAACGTTGTACGACCGAGCAAATGTCAGTTACAACGATGCAGTGCCGTATCGCTAAAAATGGTCTGGTCATTAAGGGGGTAAATCCTTCTGGGGCTGAAGTGGTTAATGCGCTTCTTCTTGAGCCACTAGTTTGTTGCCTTGGCGGTATGTTTTGGGTCATTGTCATGCTGGAAGACCCACCCATGACCCATCTTCAGCATTCTGGCTGAGGGAAGAAGGTTCTCATCCAAGATTTTACAATACATGCCCCCGTCCATTGGCCTATCAATGGGACAAAGTCGGCCTGTACCTTTAGCAGGGAAACAGCCCCAAAGCACAATGTTTC
This sequence comes from Lithobates pipiens, assembly GCF_037356315.1. Lineage (NCBI taxonomy): Eukaryota > Metazoa > Chordata > Amphibia > Anura > Ranidae > Lithobates > Lithobates pipiens. The sequence continues at coordinate 232,897,465 of NW_027507787.1, forward strand.
CACCTCCGCGTGTGACTGTAGGGATGATGCTCTTGGGGTCATAGTCAGCATTTTTCTTCTTCCAAACATGGCGATCCCAAAGAGCTCCATTTTGGTCTCATCTGACCACAGCACTTTCTCCCAATCCTTCTCTGAATCATTTAGACCAGCCTTTCTCAACCTTTTTAACCCAGAAGAACCCTTGAAATAGTTCTCCAGTCTTGGGGAACCCCTGCTCAAAATTAGAAATCTACAACTCACGATACATTAGTGTGATGGTCAGTGGGAAGAATGGTCCTCACACTTGGGGTAATTGGGAAGAATGGTCCTCACACTTGTGGTCAGTGGGAAGAATGGTCCTCACACTTGTGGTCAGTGGGAAGAATGGTCCTTACACTTGGGGTAATTGGGAAGAATGGTCCTCACACTTGTGGTCAGTGGGAAGAATGGTCCTCACACTTGTGGTCAGTGGGAAGAATGGTCCTTACACTTGTGGTCATTGGGAAGAATGGTCCTTACACTTGTGGTCATTGGGAAGAATGGTCCTTACACTTGTGGTCAGTGGAAAGAATGGTCCTCACACTTGTGGTCATTGGGAAGAATGGTCCTCACACTTGTGGTCATTGGGAAGAATGGTCCTTACACTTGTGGTCATTGGGAAGAATGGTCCTTACACTTGTGGTCAGTGGAAAGAATGGTCCTCACACTTGTGGTCATTGGGAAGAATGGTCCTTACACTTGTGGTCAGTGGAAAGAATGGTCCTCACACTTGTGGTCAGTGGAAAGAACGGTCCTCACACTTGTGGTCAGTGGAAAGAATGGTCCTCACACTTGTGGTCATTGGGAAGAATGGTCCTCACACTTGTGGTCAGTGGAAAGAATGGTCCTCACACTTGTGGTCATTGGGAAGAATGGTCCTTACACTTGTGGTCATTGGGAAGAATGGTCCTCACACTTGTGGTCATTGGGAAGAATGGTCCTCACACTTGTGGTCATTGGGAAGAATGGTCCTCACACTTGTGGTCATTGGGAAGAATGGTCCTTACACTTGTGGTCAGTGGAAAGAATGGTCCTCACACTTGTGGTCATTGGGAAGAATGGTCCTCACACTTGTGGTCAGTGGAAAGAATGGTCCTCACACTTGTGGTCATTGGGAAGAATGGTCCTTACACTTGTGGTCATTGGGAAGAATGGTCCTCACACTTGTGGTCATTGGGAAGAATGGTCCTCACACTTGTGGTCATTGGGAAGAATGGTCCTTACACTTGTGGTCATTGGGAAGAATGGTCCTCACACTTGTGGTCATTGGGAAGAATGGTCCTCACACTTGTGGTCATTGGGAAGAATGGTCCTCACACTTGTGGTCATTGGGAAGAATGGTCCTTACACTTGTGGTCATTGGGAAGAATGGTCCTCACACTTGTGGTCATTGGGAAGAATGGTCCTTACACTTGTGGTCAGTGGAAAGAATGGTCCTCACACTTGTGGTCATTGGGAAGAATGGTCCTCACACTTGTGGTCATTGGGAAGAATGGTCCTCACACTTGTGGTCATTGGGAAGAATGGTCCTTACACTTGTGGTCATTGGGAAGAATGGTCCTCACACTTGTGGTCATTGGGAAGAATGGTCCTTACACTTGTGGTCAGTGGAAAGAATGGTCCTCACACTTGTGGTCAGTGGAAAGAATGGTCCTCCCACTTGTGGTCATTGGGAAGAATGGTCCTTACACTTGTGGTCATTGGGAAGAATGGTCCTTACACTTGTGGTCTGTGGGAAGAATGGTCCTCACACTTGTGGTCATTGGGAAGAATGGCCCTCCTTACAGAGAGCTAAAAAGATCAATGGTGTCAGTAGGAACTTATCCAAGAGGCAGAAATGGCCCAATGCTGAAGGAACCCCTAGCAACCTCTGGAGGAACCCTGGTTGAGAATCACTGATTTAGACAGGACCGTCTTTAAGGCAGGGCAAAAGGGGCAGCTGCCCTGGGCCCTGTCATTGTTGTGGGGCCCAAAGCAGCTGCCTCATACTTGCCAACTATCCCAGTTTACATTCCCTCGTCCCTTGAGGTTTTAGTCCTGTGCTGTTACTAATGCTGAACAGCTCTGCCCTATTGTTGTGTACAGATGACTCACCTGCAGACCCTGTGTTTACATGTAAATACTGGCATTCATATGTAAATAGCACTGACATGCATATGTAAATAGCTGAGGCCAACTGCATCGATATGTAAATAAAGGCAGCCTTCATAGGTATATCATGCCCCACTGAGTGCTGTAATCTATAGCAACCAGTGAGCAGTATTACTGTTCAGCAATCTCTAGCAGCCAATCAACAAGCAGAAATGTGCTGTAACCTCTAGCAACTAATCAGTGAGCCTTAAGGAGTGCTGTAACCTCTAGCAACCAGTCAGTAAGCAGTAATGATATGCTGTAACCTCTGGCAACCAATCGCAATCGCTGCCTGATCTGATACAGTAAACTGATTTTAAGTCTAGCTGATATTTATTGTATGTCTCAGAGAAGGTGGCGAGTAAAATTGCATGGGGGGAGGGGGGCCCTAAGAACATTTTTGCCCAGGGTCCAATCAATATTAAAGACGGCCCTGGATTTAGATGTTCATTGGAAGACTTCAGATGGGCCTGTCCATGTGTCTTTTTGAGGAGGAGGACCTGTACGACGGGTCTGTACATGCAGGGCTGGTGCTACCACTAGGCAAACTAGGCAGCCGCCTAGGGTGCACTGCTGCCTAGGGGCGCCCGGCCTCTGGCTTCCCTCAGCGTTTGCATGCTCTGCAGGCTACAGCATGTAACTAACTCAGTCCCGACTGCTAGTGTAATTAGAGGTGCAGCACAGCACTGGAGCCAATGCTAGAGGAAGCAGAGCCGATGCTTCCTGTATAGCGGCACCTTCTGTCACATTAGCAAGGCAAAGTGGGTGGGGTTAGGGGGTGGGGCCAATGGGGGGGGCGGTAAAATTAGGTTTTGCCTAGGGTGTAAAAAATCCTTGCACCAGTCCTGTGTACATGTGTCTTCTTGAGGAGGGGGACCTTGCAGGCACTGCAGGATTTCAATCCATGGCGGAGTATTGTGTTACCAATGTTTTTTTTGGTGACTGTGGTCCCAACTGCCTTGAGATCATTCACAAGCTCCTCCCGTGTAGTTCTGGGCTGATCCCTCACTTTTCTCATGACCATCCTCACCCCATGAGGAGAAATCTTGCCTGGAGCTCCAGACCGAGGGCGATTGATGGTTATTTTGTATTTCTTCCATTTGCGAATAATCTCTCCAACAGTTGTCTCCTTCCTACCAAGCTTCTTGCTGATGGTCTTGTAGCCCATTCCAGCCTTGTGCAGGTCTACAATCTTCTCCCTGATGTCCTTTGACAGCTCTTTGGTCTTGCCCATGATGGTGAGGTTCGAATGGAAGAAAGAGATTCTGTGGAGCAACACAGGGGGTGTGGGGGGGGGGGGGGGGGGGGGCCCGGGCAATAGGGGGAATCATTACCGCCCGTAGTGATTAGGGTGTGCCTTGGCACATCTCCTGCACATGCCTATGTGTGCGGAGCCTATTGTATTCGGGTGTGGACCCCAGAACACAAGCACACATGTGTGGATATCAGCAGAGCAAAGATTGGTGTCAGTAGGGCAGTGGACAGTGTTAGTAATTAATCCTAATAAAAAAAAAATATATAAAAAAAACTACAATTTGTAAAAAATTTAAATAAAAAAACACTTCTTATTTAGGAGCTCCCCTGTTGGGGGGCTTTGGTGAAATATCAAGGGTCTAAACCCGGAACACCCTGTGCCCATGCCTATGGTCTGCATTCTGTTTTCCAGGTTGTTGCACCGGCACCATCAATCAACCCTCCTGAATCTGTTATTTTATTCCCTGTAGCTATGCCTGCAAAGTTTTATTGCTCTAAAACTTTTAAAACCCCTTTATTTTTAGAAATCTAATAGATATAATACAGCAGAATGTGCTGAAATCCCATAATATGCGCCCGTTCCCTGTGCGCAGCGTTGTAATCCTTCTGTAATTTCCACCACGAAATGAACGCCGGCTGTACCAAATACATGTTTGGAAATCAGAATGTTATTAATAGCAGGCGGCTTGTTTGCGATCCCGCTGGGACCCCCTTCATACATCGCGCTTCCTGCGCGGTCCTATCCTATTTTACTCCCCTGCTTTTAATAATATCCAGACTGAAATATGTTCCTATTGATTTTCTTCATAAAAAATGCGCATCACTGTGTTTGGCGCTTGGCTGTAATAACAATAATAATAGTGCTGTTATTATTATTATTATTATTAATAATAATAATAACAACAATAATAATATAAAGCAACATACTGTATATGTTATACTGCTCTACAGTATGCTACACTGTAATTTTACCCTGTTAACAATAATACAGAATGTTCATAAAGTAAAAATAATAAAATTTTAGGTAGAGGGGGAAAAAATTATTTTCGTATCTATCTATATTTTGTTTTATTTATTTATTTATTTAATTTTTTTACCGAGCTTTGTTTTTCTTTCTTATTAATGTTTATATTATTATTACTGTTTATATTATTATTATTATTATTATTATTAATAATAATAATAATAATAATAATAATAGTAAAAATATTAATATATATCAAAAATATATTCTAGAGTCCTCTGCAGTATGCTAAACTGTAATTATACAAACACTGTTAACAACTATCAAGCAAGTCAATAAAGTAAAAAAATTCATAATTATAAGTAGAGGGGAAAAGTATACATTTCCCATTTACCTATATTTTTTTTTATTTTTACTTACCGAGCTTTGTTTTTTTTTTATTAAAATGTTTATATTATTATTATTACTGTTGATATTAATATTATTATTATTATGGGTAGGGGGGAAAAGTATAAATCTATCTTTTGTGTATTTTTTTTTTTTACTGACCTTTTTTTTATTATAATGTTTATATTATTAGTAGTATTGCTGTTTATATTAGTATTATTATTGTTGTTATTATTAATAATAATAATAATAAAAATATTAATATATATCCAAATATATTCTATAGTCCTCTGCAGTATGCTAAACTGTAATTATACACTGTTAACAACTATCAAGCAACTCAATAAAGTAAAAAAAATAATAATTATAGGTAGAGGGGAAAAGTATACATTTTCCCATTTGCCTATAATGTTTATTTATTTATTTATTTATTTTTACTTACTGAGCTTTGTTTTGCCTAGAGGCGATTCAGTTCGCATTGTGCGCTATACAAGTATTTCATTCATTCATTCATTATTATTACTGTTGATATTAATATTAATTATTATTATTATTTTTATTATTATGGGTGGGGGGAGGGGGGAAGTATAAATCTACCTTTTGTGTATTTTTTTTTCACTTATTGAGCTTAGTTTTTTTTTTATTATAATATTTATATTATTATTAGTATTACTGTTATTATCATTAATAATAAAAATATTACTCTATACAGTGCTTTGAAAAAGTATTCATACCCTGTGAAATGTTCCACATTTTGTCATGTTACAACCAAAAACATAAATGTATTTTGTTGGGATTTTATGTGATCGACCAACACAAAGTGGCACATAATTGTGAAGTGGAAGGAAAATTATACAAATAAATATGTGAAAAGTGTGGGGGGGGGGCATTTGTATGGCGCCCCCCGGAGTCAATACTTTGTAGAACCTCCTTTCACTACAATTACAGCTGCAAGTCTTTTTGGGGATGTCTCTACCAGCTTTGCACATCTAGAGAGGGACATGTCTGCCCATTCTTCTGTGCAAAATATCTCAAGCTCTGTCAGATTGGATGGAGAGCGTCTGTGATCAGCAATTTTCAAGTCTTGCCACAGATTCTCAATGTGATTTAGGTCTGGACTGTGACTGGGCCATTCTAACACATGAATATGCCTTGATCTGAACCATTCCATTGTAGCTCTGGCTGGATGTTTTGGGTGGTTGTCCTGCTGGAAGGTGAACCTCCACCCCGTTCTCAAGTCTTTTGCAGACACACCAGCGGAATGAACTCTGACGGACTTTTTGGCGGAGTTCCAATGGAGTTCCACTGAAACAGACTTGCCTACACACAATCACACCAAAGTCGATCGTTTAGAATGCGATGAGGTACGACGGGACTAGGAAAAGGAAGATCAATAGCCAGTAGCCAATAGCTGCCCTTGTGTTGTCGTTGGTCCGTCGGTCCTGCATACAGACGAGCAGTTTTCTCCATAGGAACTGGTTCCGGCGTAAAAAAAAAAAAAAAAATCGAATTATAGGTAGAGGAGAAAAATTAAAATTTTCCTCATCTACCTATAATGTATTTAAAAAAAAAGAATAATAATAATAATAAAAAAAAAAAAATATATATATATATATATGTAAGAAGGCCAGTGTGGTGGCCTGAATTTATGGGAGGAGCCCGGAGGGTATTTAACCAGCCCGCTCGCCTGTGGTCTTTGTCGGTTTCCGGTGCGCGGCACTACGTCACTAGGCCGACGGCTCGTGTTTCGTTTCCATTCGGACAAAACGTCTCTCTCGTGGTTTTCTTTCCCGTTCGTTTGTACAACGTCGCCGGCTCTGTACAATGTCGCCAGCTCGACTGCCGCAGGTAAGGGTCTCGATTGACCTTCCTGTACTATTTTTAGTGTCGTTAAAACCTGAAATATCGAATCGTTTGTTGTGATACCGGTTGTTATCACTCAATACGCTCCAATTTCGCAGCGCCCTTCATTTCACGGGCGTCATTTCGGTAGATATTGCTGGTAGGAAAAATTGCTCTGTTTTAGTACTTGTTATAGTCTCGTTACCGTGTTCCACAGTCAAAATCGTTGCCAGTCGCGTCTCACGGCACAACGACTCCTACCTCTGCCATGGCTGGCTCACGTAGGTCATTTCATCATTTCACTCATTTTGTTACGCACGGCGCTCTGATTCGAATCCAGTCGCATCCGCTAAATGCGCAGATTCATTCCGGTGTGCCCCTAACTGCTTGGCCACATTTCAGTACATGCTCCAGAGCTCGTTCGTGGCTAATCGATCGGGTCTCTGTCATGGGAATTCATTTCACTGTCACCTAGTACGTTCGAATCGAAACCAGTCGCAGTTCTCGAACGCACAGGTTCGATCGACGTGTCCCAGTTACGTTGGCCTCATTTCGGTACATGCTCCAGAGCTCGTTCGTGGCTAATCGATCGGGTCTCTGTCATGGGAATCATTTCACTGTCACCTAGTACGTTCGAGTCGAAACCAGTCACATTTCTCAAGAAAACGCACAGGTTCGATCGACGTGTCCCAGTTACGTTGGCCTCATTTCGGTACATGCTCCAGAGCTCGCTCGTGGCTAATCGATCGGGTCTCTGTCATGGGAATCATTTCACTGTCACCTAGTACGTTCGAGTCGAAACCAGTCGCATTTCTCAGGAAAACGCACAGGTTCGATCGACGGGTCCCAGTTGTGTTGGCCTCATTTCGGTACATGCTCCAGAGCCCGCTCGTTGCTAAGCGATCGGGTCTCTGTCATGGGATCATTTCACTGTCACATATCACGTTCCGATACGAATCCAGTCGCGTCTACGATGCACCGATTCGTCCCGGCGTGCCCCAGGTATTTTCGGCCTCATTTCTGTACATGCTCCGGAGTCCCGTTCGTTGTCAGTCGCAATCGCGGCACGACCGATTCGGGCCTCTGTCATGGCATACTTTTGTCACTCATTTCACTGTCACTTACCGCGCTCCGATTCGAATCTAGTCGCATCTGTGATGCACCGATTCGTTTCGGTGTGCCCCAGTTGGTTACGGCCTCATTTCAGTACATGCTCCAGAGTCAGGATTCATTGTTGGTTGCAGGTTTCGGTTCTCTGATTCATGACTCTGTCATGGGAAATCAATTTCACTGTCACGTAGGACGTCCGATACGAATCCAGTCGCATCTACGACGCACCGATTCGTCCCGGAGCCCCAGGTATTTCAGCCACATTCCAGTACTTGCTTTACAGCATGCACGATTAACGGATAGTCGCAACAGCGGCACGACCAACTCATGCCTCTGTCATGGCAATCAAATAAATTTCACCGCCACGTACCGCGCTCCGTTTCGAATCCAGTTGCATACATGCACCGATTCGTTACGGTGTGCCCCAGTGCTTTAGCCTCATTTCAGTGCATGCTCCAGAGTCCGGTTCATCATCAGTCACAATCACGGCATGACCGGCTTATGCCTCTGTCATAACAGGTTTTCATTAAATGGACCGTAGTATACAGTGCCCCGTTTCGAGTCGGTCGCATCTGACATGCAAACACATCCCCAGGCACAGATTTCTGGCAATCGTTGCAAGCACGCATTCAAGCATAGACTTCTTGCAATCTTTGCATACACGCATCCAAGCATGGACGCACACAAGCGTAGACTTCTTGCGATCGTTGCAAACACGCATCCA
>NW_027507787.1:232910893-232986995 GCF_037356315.1 Lithobates pipiens
AAAATATGAAAATAATCATTTGCAATCCAGTAGGGACCAGGGAACGATGGCAAAGCCATAGAATGTCTGAAAGGGGAATTACACTTTCATTAACCACTTGCTCCCTGGGCACTTGTACCCCCTTCCTGCCCAGGCCAATTTTCAGCTTTCAGCGCTGTCACAATTTGAATGACAATTGCGCGGTCATGCTACACTGTACTCATATGACATTTTTATAATTTTCTTCACACAAATAGACCTTTCTTTTTCTGGCATTTAATCACAGCTGGGTTTTTTATTTTTTGCTAACTAAACAGACTGAAAATGTAGAAAAAAAAATTCTCCTTCATTGATATGCGCTGATGAGGCTGCACTGATGGGCACTGATATGTGGCACTGATAAGGCGGCACTGAGGGGTGCTGATAGGTGGCACTGATAAGGCAGCACTGATGGGCACTGATCGGTAACACTGATGATGAGGTACTGATAAGTTGCACTGCTAAAGCGGCACTGATGGGCACTGATTGGAGGCACTGATAGGTGGCACCGATAAGGCGGCACTGAGGGGTGCTGATAGGTGGCACTGATAAGGCAGCACTGATGGGCACTGATCGGTAACACTGATAATGAGGCACTGATAAGTTGCACTGCTAAAGCGGCACTGATGGCCACTGATTGGCTGCACTGATGGGCACTGATAGGTGGCACCGATAAAGCGGCACTGAGGGGTACTGATAGATGGCACTGATAGGCTGCACTGATGGGCACTTATTGGTCACACTGATGGGCACTGATAAGTTGCACTGGTGGACACTGATAGGCTGCACTGATGGGCACTGATAGGTGACACCAATAAGGTGGCACTGAGGGGTACTGATCGGTGGCTCTGATAGGCTGCACTGATCGGTGATATTGATGGGCACTGATAAGTTGCACTGCTAAAGCGGCACTGATGAGCACTGATAGGCTGTACTGATGGGCACTGATAGGTGGCACCAATAAGGCAGCACTGAGGGGTACCGATAGCTGGAACTGATAGGCTGCACTGATCAGTGATACTGATGGCCACTGATAAGTTGCACTGCTAAAGTGGCACTGATGGGCATTGATAGGCTTTACTGATCGGCACTGATAGGGGGCACTGATAAGGCGGCACTGATGGGCATTGATAAGCTGCACTGCTAAGGCGGCGCTGATGTGCACTGATAGGTTGCAATGATAAGGCGGCACTAGTAGGGCGCACTGATAAGGTGGCACTGGTGGGCACCGATTAGGCTGCACTGTTAGGTGACACTGATAGGTGGAACTGATAATGAGGCACTGATGGGCTCTGATAGGTGGCACTGGTGGGCACTGCTTAGCAGTACTTATGGGCACTGGTAGGTGGCACTGGTGGGCATTGATAGATGGCACTGATAAGGCAGCACTAATGGGTACTGATAGGTGGTACTGATAAGGCGGCACCGATGGGTAATGATAGGTGGCACTGAAAAGGCGGCACTGATGGGCACTGATAAGCTGCACTGATAAGGCAGCACTGATTGGCACTGATAGGTGGCACTGCTAAGGCGGCACTGATGGGCACTGATAATGCGGCACTAATGGGCACTGATAGGCTGCACTGATAAGGCGGCACTGGTGGGCATTGATTCGTCAGAACTGATAATGAGGCACTGATAGGTGGCGCTGATGGGCTCTTACGGGTAGCACTGGTGGGAACTGCTTAGCAGTACTTAGGGGCACTGGTGGACACTGGTGGGCACTGGTGGGCACCGATGAGTTAGCAGACCCATGTCCCTCTTACAAAAATCAGTTTTTTTGTTTCCTCCTCACGCTGTCAGCCTGAGGGAAAAAAAGAAGATTACCGAATTCTGTTTACATCACGTGATCAGCTGTCATTGGTTGACAGCTGATCACATGATAAGGGGCCAGAACCGGCCCTTTACTCCGATCTGCGATCAGCCGAGTCTCATGGACTCGCTGATCACAGAGCGCGCCGCCCTGCCAGGGGGTTCTCAGGCTGCTCGAGCACGGGGCGACGTACATGAACACCCTCCTGGCAATTTAGGCTCGCTCTGTAGCCGCGTTTCGGCTGTAAAGCGGGCGGGAAGAGGTTAAAGAAAAATATTGCATATAAAATAGCCACACAAGCCATTTTTCAGTTTAATTAACCACTTGCTGACCAGCGCACGCTGATGTACGTCGGCAGAACTGTGCTGGTAGGCAAGAGGGTGTACAGGTACGTCTCCTTTAAGAAACAGTGCCGCTGGCGGGCGCCCGCCGTGGTCTCCGTGACCGTGGGTCCCACAGACTCGATGTCCGAAATCGTGTCACAGAGAGGTAGAACAGGGAGATGCTTTTGTAAATAAAGCATTTTCCCGTTCTGCCTAGTGACAGGACAGAGATCACTGCTCCCTGTCATCGAGAGCAGTGATCACTGTCCTGTGTGTTGAAGCCCCTCCCCCCCACAGTTAGAATCACTCCCTAGGACACACTTAACTCCTTCACTGCCCCCTAGTGGTTAACCCCTTCCCTGCTAGTGTCAGTTACACAGTAATCGGTGTGTTTTTATAGCACTGATCGCTGTATCAATGACAATGATCCCAAAAAAATCACAGATCGCCACCATTACTAATAAAAAAAAATAAAAAAAAATAAAAATGCCATAAAACTATCGCCTATTTTGTAGACACTATAAATTTTGCACAAACCAATCAATGTACGCTTATTGCGATTTTTTTTTTTACCAAAAGTATGTAGAAGAGTACATATCGGCCTGAACTGAGGGAAAAAAATGTTTTTTTTTTATATATTTTTGGGGGATATTTATTATAGCAAAAAGTAAAAAAATAATGCGTTTTTTTTCAAAATTGACGCTCTTTTTTTTTTTATAGCGCAAAAAAAGTAAAAACCGCAGGGGTGATCAAATACCACCAAAAGAAAGCTCTATTTTGTGGGGGGAAAAAAAGTACGTCAATTGTGTTTGTGAGCCACGTCGCACGACCGCACAATTGTCAGTTAAAACAACGCAGTGCCGAATCGCAAAAAAAAAAAGGGCTCTGGTCAGGAAGGGGGTAAAATCCTCCCGGGGGCTGAAGTGGTTAAAAATTATTTTTTTCATTTCAGTCTTCATTTTAAAAACTAAGTCCGGTAAGTAAAAAAAAAAAAAAAAAAATCTAAATATAGGAAGAGGTGAAAAGTAAACATTTTCCCCATCTGCCTATAATGTATTTATTTATTTTACTTATGGAGCTTTTTTTTTTTATTATAATGTTTATATTGTTATTATTATTATTACTGTTGATATTGCTATTATTATTATCATATTATTATTATTATTATTATTATTATAAGTATAATTAATTATTATTATTAACATTAATAAATAACAGAAACAGAATTAATACAAAGCAACATATCTTCTATAGCCCTCTGCAGTATACTACACTATAATTATACAAACATTGTCAACACCACAAAACAATAAAAATATGAATATAATTATTTGCAGTCCTGTAGGGATCAGGGAATGATGCCAAAGGCATAGAACATCTTATAAGGGAATTACACTATCAGGATTTAGAACCTTTTTAAGAATGGGGATTGCACCAGATTAGACCTATCCTTGGATTCAACGCCAATCCAACCCTTTTATGGGAGGAGGTAATTGTATAGTTCAAATTTACCAGACTAAAAAGAAATACATATTTTTTTCAAATTGTATTTTTCTGGTCTAAAACATAACAAGAACCTGAATACAAGACATGATAAAACCCAAAAGAACCGTGCCACGTACTCACACCCAAATTAAACTTAGCTTCTGTGTTTTGGCGTTCCAACAAATTATATATATATATATATATATATATATATATATATATATATATACACACACATATTATATATATATATGCATGCACACACACACATATTATATATATATATATATATATATATATATATATATACATATATATATATATATATACACACACACACATATTTTATATATATATATATACACATATTATATATATATATATATACACACACACACATACATACATATATATATTAATAAATTAAACTTAGCTTCTGTGTCTTAACCACCAATATGGTGTTCCAACATTACAAAAGTATTGGGACGCCTGCCTTTACACACACACATGAAATTTAATGGCATCCCAATCTTAGTCCGTAGGGTTAAATATTGAGTTGGCCCACCCTTTGCGGCTATAACGGCTTCAACTCCTCTGGGAAGGCCGTCCACAAGGTTTAGGAGATGTGTCTATGGGAATGTTTGACCATTCTTCCAGAAGAGCATTTGTGAGGTCAGGCACTGAGGTGAACAATCAGGCCTGGCTCGCAGTCTCCGCTCTAATTCATCCCAAAGGTGTTCTACCGGGTTGAGGTCAGGACTCTGTACGGGCCAGTAACGTTCCTCCACTCCAAACTCGCCCTGACCTTAACCCGAGAGAACACCTTTGGGATGAATTAGAGTGGAGACTACGAGCCAGGCCTTCTCGCCCAACATCAATGCCTAACCTCACAAATGCTCTTCTGGAAGAATGGTCAAATATTCCCATAGACACATCTCCTAAACCTTGTGGACGGCCTTCCCAGAAGAGTTGAAGCTGTTATAGCTGCAAAGGGCGGAGCCAACTCAATATTGAACCCTACAGACTAAGAATGGGATGCCATTAAAGTTCATGTGTGTGTAAAGGCAGGTTCACACAGGGGGCGACACGACTTGCCGTGCCGCGACCTGACAAGTCGCCCCCATTCTGTACAATGGAACCGTTCTAAGAGGAGCGACTCGAGTCGCTCCGACTCAGAAAAGAGGTTCCTGTACTACTTTTGGGCAACCTCGGGGCGACTTGCATTGACTTCTATACAGAAGTCATTTGCAAGTCGCCGCTGAGGTCGCGGCGAGGCAAGTCGTGTCGCCTCGCATCGCCCCCTGTGTGAACCGAGCCTAAAGGTAGGTGTCCCAATACTTTTGGTAATATAGAGTGTGTGTGTGTGTGTGTGTGTGTGTGTGTGTGTGTGTGTGTGTGTGTGTGTGTGTGTGTGTGTGTGTGTGTGTGTGTGTGTGTGTGTGTGTGTGTGTATATATATAACACACACACACACAAGCATGCTATACATACAATATAATAAAATGTTGCCTTTTTCTACAGTATATTCTATTCTATTATTTTTTTTTTCTTTTATGTAATCAGACACGTTAATCTCCTTTATTGATTTAGAGAAGAGATCTCTTTTCATTATATACATTTCTACGTGTTGTTGTCACACTTATGTCTGGGGGGGGGGGTGTTTATATCCTTGAATAATAAATGATTTGCTGGTCATGGTCTTTTATGTACGTTGAAATAAATTCCTATCATTTCTGTCACTCAGGTTTATTGAAGCCGTTGGGCGGTTTAATTGTTAATGTTTAATAATGCTGCTGAAGCATGACATGTTTATTACAATCATTATCTGTATATCATACCATATACTTATCAAAGCGGCCTTCATAGACATCATTGATAGGTATGCTGGTTTGTGTTATTATGCATTGATCTTGATGTAAAACGCAGGTCGGTAGTGTCTATCCTCATGCAAAACTTACAACCATCAGCCAGAGGAGTATACACTCAGTGGCCACTTATTTAACCACTTTCACCCCCGGACCATTTTGCTGGCTTAAGACCAGACCACTTTTTGCGATTCGGCACTGCGTCGCTTTAACTGACAATTGCGCGATCGTGCGACAAAATTGACGTCCTTTTTTTCCCACAAATATATCTTTCTTTTGGTGGTATTTGATCACCTCTGCGGTTTTTATTTTTTGGGCTATAAACAAAAATAGAGCGACAATTTTGAAAAAAACGCATCATTTTTTACTTTTTGTTATAATAAATATCCCTCAAAAATATATAAAAAAAATGTTTTCCCTCAGTTTAGGCCGATACGTATTCTTCTACATATTTTTGGTAAAAAAAAATCGCAATAAGCGATTATTGATTGGTTTGCACAAAAGTTATAGCGTTTACAAAATAGGGGATTGTTTTATGGCATTTTTATTAATAATTTTTTTTTTACTAGTAATGGCGGCGATCAGCGATTTTTATTGTGACTGCGACATTATGGTGGACACATCGGACATTTTTGACACATTTTTGGGACCATTGTCATTTATACAGCAATCAGTGCTATACAAATGCACTGATTCCTGTGTAAATGACACTGGCAGTGAAGGGGTTAACCAGTGGGTGGCAGTGTAGGGGTTAAGTGTTCCTAGGGGTGTGTTACTAACTGTGGGGGGCTGGGCTTTGTGTTAGTGAACACTGATCTCTGCTCCAATCACAGGGAGCATAGATCAGCATCACTTGTTGCTAACGGGAAGATGCTGTTTACAATGGCATCTCCCCATTCAGCCGCCCCGTGAGACGATCGCGGGTATCCCTGGGGTCGATCGAGTCCGCAGGGACCCGCGACTGGACTCACAGAGATCCCGACCGGCACACGAGCGTGCCGCCGGTGGCGCGCACGCGATAGCAGGGCGGCATATAAAAATGGGCATAACTGTACGCCAATATACCTGCCCGTGCCATTCTGCCGACGTACATCGGCGTGCGCCATTCGAGAACTGGTTGATATCCAATCAGGCCCTTGCTTGGCTGAAACATTTGCAGTAGTAGTGGGGAGTCCACAAGTTGCCAGAACATTCCTTTTGGTATTTTTATACATGGCGACTCAACAGCACTTCCATCTCAAACAGGATTCCCCCAGAGGTTGCAAAGGGTTCCTTTGAGCTGATAGACCTCCCATCTGATGGAGCCTGCTTAGATCCACAGACTATGCCCTTGATACCAATGATATTTTTAATTGTCTGTAGAGGTGGCATTATGACCATCACTGCAATGACCACCAACCACCAATGTAAGGAACATTCTTCTCACTGATCACCAATGTAAGGAACATTCTTCTCACTGATCACCAATGTAAGGAACATTCTTCCCACTGATCACCAATGTAAGGAACATTCTTCTCACTGATCACCAATGTAAGGAACATTCTTCTCACTGATCACCAATGTAAGGAACATTCTTCCCACTGATCACCAATGTAAGGAACATTCTTCTCACTGATCACCAATGTAAGGAACATTCTTCTCACTGATCACCAATGTAAGGGACATTCTTCTCACTGATCACCAATGTAAGGGACATTCTTCTCACTGATCACCAATGTAAGGAACATTCTTCCCACTGATCACCAGTGTAAGGAACATTCTTCTCACTGATCACCAATGTAAGGAACATTCTTCTCACTGATCACCAATGTAAGGAACATTCTTCTCACTGATCACCAATGTAAGGAACATTCTTCTCACTGATCACCAATGTAAGGAGCATTCTTCCCACTGATCACCAATGTAAGGAGCATTCTTCTCACTGATCACCAATGTAAGGAACATTCTTCTCACTGATCACCAATGTAAGGAACATTCTTCTCACTGATCACCAATGTAAGGAACATTCTTCTCACTGATCACCAATGTAAGGAACATTCTTCTCACTGATCACCAGTGTAAGGAACATTCTTCCCACTGATCACCAATGTAAGGAACATTCTTCTCACTGATCACCAATGTAAGGAACATTCTTCCCACTGATCACCAATGTAAGGAACATTCTTCCCACTGATCACCAATGTAAGGGACATTCTCCCCACTGATCACCAATGTAAGGAACATTCTTCTCACTGATCACCAGTGTAAGGAACATTCTTCCCACTGATCACCAATGTAAGGAACATTCTTCTCACTGATCACCAATGTAAGGAACATTCTTCCCACTGATCACCAATGTAAGGAACATTCTTCCCACTGATCACCAATGTAAGGGACATTCTTCTCACTGATCACCAATGTAAGGAACATTCTTCCCACTGATCACCAATGTAAGGGACATTCTCCCCACTGATCACCAATGTAAGGAACATTCTCCCCACTGATCACCAATGTAAGGAACGTTCTTCCCACTGATCACCAATGTAAGGAACATTCTTCCCACTGATCACCAATGTAAGGGACATTCTTCTCACTGATCACCAATGTAAGGGACATTCTCCCCACTGATCACCAATGTAAGGAACATTCTCCCCACTGATCACCAATGTAAGGAACGTTCTTCCCACTGATCACCAATGTAAGGAACATTCTTCCCACTGATCACCAATGTAAGGAACATTCTTCTCACTGATCACCAATGTAAGGGACATTCTTCTCACTGATCACCAATGTAAGGAACATTCTTCTCACTGATCACCAATGTAAGGAACATTCTTCCCACTGATCACCAATGTAAGGAACATTCTTCTCACTGATCACCAATGTAAGGGACATTCTTCTCACTGATCACCAATGTAAGGAACATTCTTCCCACTGTTCACCAATGTAAGGAACATTCTTCCCATTATCTCAAGAGAGAGCAGGGACTTTGTTCGGCTCAATCTTGAACCTGTTCTGGTAGGGATCAAGTCCAAATTGAAGGCATGGGGCAATCTTCCCCTCTCCCTTATAGGTCGCATTAACCTTCTAAAAATGAAGATTCTCCCCAAACTTGCGTATATCTTTAGGAACTCTCCGCAATGGCTGACTAAAACCTTCTTTAACTCCCTGAGGCAACTTTTCCTCTCCTTCATTTGGGGCCCCAAGTCCCCTAGATTCAGATACACCACTCTCACCAGGCCTGTGGGTAATGGGGGGTTGGCTCTTCCTGATTGCCACAAATATTTCTTAGCTACTCAGCTCGTAACCGCCCACTGGTGGTTGCGACCGGACCTGACCAATGCTGCAACGGTCCTGGAGGCAGCTATAGTGGGGTCTCTGGAGGCCTTGAGGGGGTTGATATTCAGGGGGCTAAAGACTCCTCACTGCCTCACCCCTTCTATGCGCACCACTATCAGGGCGTGGAGGGTAGGGGAGGTGCTGAGGGCATCCCTGCCGCACTCCTGGTCTCCCCACACCCCCTTGTGGCTGAATCCTAACCTCCCGCAGTTCAATACCATCCCGGACCCGCAGGCCTGGGCCAAATGTAAAATATTGACTCTTGAACATGTCATCACTAACGGGGAACTTACTCCCTTTCATATATTACGCACAAAATTTTATGTGCCAGCGTGGGCCCATTTTCGATATCTCCAAATAGCGCATGCATATCGATGTCAATTTTTGGGTCAACCGGTAGTGTTAAGCCGCGTACACACGGGCGGACTGTCTGTCCAACTTAGTCCGCTGAAACACATTTCAGCGGACAGTCCGCTCGTGTGTGAGCTTCAGCGGACTTTTTCAGCGGACAGTCTGGCGGACTAAGTCTTTCGGAATTTCCGTAATACAGTCCGTCCAACTTTGGTTTCAGCGGACAGTCCGCTCTTGAGTAGGCTAGTTGGACGGACTAAGTATGGCGCATGCTCAGAAAGGATTTACACGGCCGAAGGTTGCATTGCAGTGTATTGGACGTCCTATTTCTAGTCCCGTCATACGTGCCGTACACGTCATCGCGCAAGCTTTCAACGGACTGTCTGTTCATCGTGTGTGGTAAAGTCCGTTCATTCAAAAGTAGGACGGACTGTCCGTCGGATTGTCTGACGGACTTAGTTGGCCAGACAGTCCACCCGTGTGTACGCGGCTTTAGAATACTCTGAGCTTGAATCCATCCTTCGGGTAAAAGACCTGGAGAAACCCATGTCTCAGATTTATGGGTCCCTGCTGGTTGCTGCCGTCCCCGAGCTGTCCTCCCTCCGCAGGAAATGGGTGGGGGACATACCGGAGTTAGATGACGACGACTGGAGGGAGGTTTGGGACTTTCCATTCTCCCCTTTGGTGTCAGCCAGGGACAAACTGTTCCAATACAAAATTGTTCACAGGGCCCACTATACGCCCCACAGATTGCATCAGATGTCGCCGACGCATTCCTCGGCGTGCTGGCGATGCTCCTATCAGCCAGGAGACTTCATTCACATTTTCTGGACTTGTCCAGCGATTGAAGGTTACTGGAAGGAGGTTCTCCTGGTGATCGGCAAGACTACTAAGATTAGTATCCCTTATGACCCTAAATATTGCCTGCTGGGGCTAGTGGAGCAGATGTCGATCCTCAGAGCTAGGAAAACACTTATATCCTTGTTATTGTACTATGCACGAAAAGGCCATCACCATGACATGGAAGCAATCGTCTCCCCCCTCTATTAAATTCTGGAAAAACCTGGTGAATGCTAGTTTACCCCTCTATAAGGCCACCTACTCGAGCAGGGGTTGCCCGCAAAAATTTGAGAAGGTGTGGACCTGCTGGTTGGATGATAACACTACGGCAACTGATGTAGTGTTTAATCCATAATTCTTCATTAAGGTCATAGTGGGACGATAGGTTGACCCAATTGTTACTATGATATTCTATCCTGTCTGTATATCACTTAGCAAAAAATCCTCCTGTAATACCCTCTCCCCACATTGGGGTATAGCTAGTTAAGGTTGTGTTTGTTTTACGTTGCCCTGCTGCGGCCTGTTGCTGCATCAGGAACCGACTGTATGTTATGAGAATGTGTCCTTATGTGGCCGGTTGCCGCATTTGGAGGCTTGCCCCTGCGTGGGTAATGTTTGGCCCCTGCGTGGGCAATTTGTATGCCTTTGAAAACTCAATAAAAATGATTTTTGAAAAAAAAAAAAAAGGAACATTCTTCCCACTGATCACCAATGTAAGGAACATTCTTCCCACTGATCACCAATGTAAGGAACATTCTTCTCACTGATCACCAATGTAAGGGACATTCTTCTCACTGATCACCAATGTAAGGAACATTCTTCTCACTGATCACCAATGTAAGGAACATTCTTCTCACTGATCACCAATGTAAGGGACATTCTTCTCACTGATCACCAATGTAAGGAACATTCTTCCCACTGATCACCAATGTAAGGAACATTCTTCCCACTGATCACCAATGTAAGGGACATTCTTCTCACTGATCACCAATGTAAGGAACATTCTTCTCACTGATCACCAATGTAAGGAACATTCTTCCCACTGATCACCAATGTAAGGAACATTCTTCCCACTGATCACCAATGTAAGGAACATTCTTCCCATTGACCTCCAATGTAAGGGACATTCTTCTCACTGATCACCAATGTAAGGAACATTCTTCTCACTGATCACCAATGTAGGGACATTCTTCTCACTGATCACCAATGTAAGGAACATTCTTCCCACTGATCACCAATGTAAGGGACATTCTTCTCACTGATCACCAATGTAAGGAACATTCTTCTCACTGATCACCAATGTAAGGGACATTCTTCCCACTGATCACCATTGTAAGGAACATTCTTCCCACTGATCACCAATGTAAGGGACATTCTTCTCACTGATCACCAATGTAAGGAACATTCTTCCCACTGATCACCAATGTAAGGAACATTCTTCTCACTGATCACCAATGTAAGGAGCATTCTTCTCACTGATCACCAATGTAAGGGACATTCTTCTCACTGATCACCAATGTAAGGAACATTCTTCTTACTGATCACCAATGTAAGGAACATTCTTCTCACTGATCACCAATGTAAGGAACATTCTTCTCACTGATCACCAATGTAAGGAACATTCTTCCCACTGATCACCAATGTAAGGAACATTCTTCCCACTGATCACCAATGTAAGGGACATTCTTCTCACTGATCACCAATGTAAGGAACATTCTTCTCACTGATCACCAATGTAAGGGACATTCTTCCCACTGATCACCATTGTAAGGAACATTCTTCTCACTGATCACCAATGTAAGGAACATTCTTCTTACTGATCACCAATGTAAGGAACATTCTTCTCACTGATCACCAATGTAAGGAACATTCTTCTCACTGATCACCAATGTAAGGAACATTCTTCTTACTGATCACCAATGTAAGGAACATTCTTCCCACTGATCACCAATGTAAGGAACATTCTTCCCACTGATCACCAATGTAAGGAACATTCTTCTCACTGATCACCAATGTAAGGAACATTCTTCTCACTGATCACCAATGTAAGGAACATTCTTCCCACTGATCACCAATGTAAGGAACATTCTTCCCACTGATCGCCAATGTGAGAGGTTCTACTGTTGCTGGCTACTGGGGAATTGCTGGGGGAGTCCTTTTGATGCTAAGGAGTCTATAGTTGTTGGGAGGTATATTATTGTTGGGGTGGATCTACTGTTTTGGAGGAGCTCTATTGCCACTGGCTGCCAATTAATCTATTGATACTGGCTGCTATTCTTGCTGGACTGGATCTTTTGTTGCTTGGGAGGCCTATTCTTGCTGGAGGGGGATCTATGGTTTCTGGGGTGGGGTGTCTATTGGGAGATGAATTGAGGGTGTTTTAACATATCCTGAAGAGTTGCTCCTCTTTTAGGCCGGCACAGTCCAATTCTTTTTCCAATGTTTTCTACTGGGTAGTACCTGTGCCTATTCTCTGTGAAAAAAAAACAGATCTGGGATCTATAAGACCCAAGATCTTTCCTCTATTATATATCTTTGATATACATTTATATATATATACTCACACACAACTATTTACTTTTGATATGAGATTTATTCTCAGTTGTTTTGTTCATTTACAAATAAATGACTACAGCTATTTGTTCTCCTATAGATATGCCTCTGAAGAAGGGAATGTTTTCCTGAAACATGTCAGGCGTTTTGGAGTTCACATGATAAAACCAGATCTTTCCTCTACGTTTGAAATCAAAAGCTAAAAAAAAAAAAAAAAAAAAAGAAAATGTATATTTTGCATAAAAAAATAAATAAAAAAATTGTCTACTCCACCCTAGATCAGAAGTGATGTCATGGTGCTGCTCCAGTCCTCCAAGATCATAGAGGTGATCAGAGATGATCTGGTCTCTGTTCATTTCTGTGACCAGTCACGTGATTCTTCGGACCATTTCCCAGGCTTGCCCGTAAAAACAGTAAGCACGAGAAACCACGGAGTGAAGGTGGGGGGGGGGGGTACCCCTCCTGCTGCTTCTGAAAGCGATCCAGCTGCTAATTAGATTCTAGGGTTGCTTTCATGAGAAAGAGAATCGTCAGCTGGAAAATAAACAATTCCGGGATTATGGATGATAGCTTCAGACTAGACATGTACACTGCCAAAAAATGTGTTAGTTTCCTTTCCATTAATTTTTTTTTTCCAAGTCATTCGCTATGATTGAAATCCGTTATTTCAAATAAATTCCGAAATTCAAGAATCTGAAAAATTTGAAAATCCAAAAATAAGAAAGAAAATCCGAAAATTCAAAAGAACGAAAATAAGAATGAAAATCTGAAATAATAACTAACTAACTAATAATAACTAACTATTAAATTATAGGTATTGGAATTTCCTTTAAAATTTGTCTGTTGGTGAACGTAACAAATTTATCCAAAGTTACAAATTATCCGAAATAACAAATGACGCATCTAAACGAGTGGAACGTAACAAATTAACTCTCTGTATGGAATATTTCTGTGTCTATAGGACACCGCTGGGCATAAATAAACATGGCTTGTAACTGCATATTTGTAAAAAAAATATCTTTTTGTTGTTTTATCAGTATTTTGTATTGGAGGGTAATTATAAATGCCCTACAAAGGTGTAGGAGTGTTTTATGTTTTATAGATGCATTATTAACATTTTACCTAACATCATTCTATGATATAGCTAGTTTCTCAATTTTGTATCTTTAGGACATCTTTAGTATCTTCATGCTGTTTGTGCCGTTCTAAAAGGCCCTGACGAAGCGGGGTTTCCCGCGAAACACGTAGGCCATGCTTCTGATATTCTATACCAGGATTCGTACAACCTGGATCAAACAAACAGTAAACTGAACTCTCTTTCAGATAGTAATGTTTTAAATATTCCCATTCAAGGATGGTAAAGAAAGTATCTTTATATCTTTAAAAAAATATATTGTCTTATAAATTATGATCCATACTCCATCGAGGCGCATGTAAAGTTTCACTTTCACGTCTTTCTAAATTTCAGAATTAATAATAAGTTATAATTATTATTATCATTCGTTTAGATTCGGATAAATTCATCAACAGCCAAATTTAACCGCTTGCTGCCCGCCATAGAGCAGAATGACGGCGGCAAAAGTGGTTTCAATATCCTGACCGGACATCATATGACGGGATCGGGATATTAAGCAGCTGCGCTCCCCCCGGGGGAGCGCATCGCGGCGATCGTTGTTGCAGGGTGTCAGTCTGATGCACCGCAACTACGATCTTGGTAAAGAGTCTCTGACGGAGACTCTTTACCACGTGATCAGCCGTGTCCAATCACGGCTGATCACAGTGTAAATAGGAAAAGCCGGTGATCAGCTTTTCCTCACTCGTGTCTGTCAGACTTGAGTAGAGGAGAGCCGATCGGCTGCTCCTCTGACAGGGGGGGTCTGTGCTGATCGATTATCAGCACAGCCCCCCCCCCCGAGGATGCCCACACTGGACCACCAGGGATGCCACCAGACCACCAGGGATTCCCAGCACCAGGTATGCCACCCTAGACCACCAGGGATGCCAGTCAGTGCCCACAATGGATGCCAATCAGTGTCCACAATGAGCATCACTGATTGGCATGCATTATTGTTTGGCACTGATTGGCATCCATCCGTACAATACTTTACACTACAATGCCACCTATCAGTGCCCATCCATGCCACCTATCAGTGCCCATCCATGCTCATCCGTGCTGCCTATCCATACCCATCCGTGCCACCTATCCATGCCCATTTGGTTTGGGTACAGCGTAGCACGACCGCGCAATTGTCATTCAAAGTGCGACAGCTCTGAAAGCTCAAAATTGGTCTGGGCAGGAAGGTGTCTAAGTGCCCCCCCCGGTATTGAAGTGGTTAAAGGAAATTCCAATACCTATAATTGAATAGTTAGTTATTATTAGTTAGTATTTCAGATTTTCTAATTTTCGGGTTTTCGAATTTTCGGATCTTCTAATTTTTCGATTTTTGAATCTTCGCATTTTCCGAATTTTCAAATTTCTGATTTTTCCTATTCTTGTATTTTCGTATTTTGGAAAAAAAAAATTGTTAAAACGGGTTTTTCGTTAATTCTAATATTTACGAATTAACAAATTTGTTGAATTTTGTCTAAAAAAAATAATTTGTAACGAAACAAATTGCACGTGTCTACTTCAGACATAATCCCGGGTAAAACTCTTGCAAGGCACGACGTGTATATATATACGTATTGCGGTGGGCAAGTGGTTGGAGTTGGGGCGGAATGCCTTGCTGAGGGTAGAGCTAAGCTCATCTGTTTGGTGAATGAGCCCCAACTCTACAGACTGTAGTACATGAGAATCTCAGGTGGTCGACGCGTTCCGGGAGGCAGCAACCATCTGGCACCAGTTAAGCCGCTTTGACCAATTTCCTTCCCTATTCTTATGTATTTGGAGCAACAACAGCGCCTGCTGATCATATTTGGCTCGCTCTTTGGCAGCGGCGGTGATTTTCCCATTTTGCTTCAAGTAGCAGCTGCACCTAATAAAGCGCCATCTGAGAATACGGTGCATGCGGAGTCTGCACTCCAAATGTGCTACAAATATAGAAAATAGATGATGTGCGTTCCCTCCTCCTATGAGATTGTTACAATGGTGAATATTTTCGGCAAAGGAGATCTGTGATCACAGCAAACACTCTCATTATATAACATCAGCGTACACACAGGATCTCACAAAATAAAGTACACCCCCTTACATTTTTGTAAATCTTTTCATGTGACAACTCTGAAGAAATGACACTTGTCTACAATGTAATGTAGTGAGTGTACAGATGCTAAATAAACAAACAAAAATGTGGAAAAAAAAATAGTATCCCATTTTTATTGTCATTTGGAGGAACAGTGCCCCATCATTGGTGTCAGTGGGAGCAATAGTGCACCATCATTGGTGTGAGTGGAATAGTGCCCCATCGTTTGTGTCAGTGGGAGGAATAGTGCCCCATCATTAGTATCAGTGGGAGGAATAGTGCCCCATCATTGGGGTCAGTGGGAAGAATAGTGCCCCATGATTGGTATCAGTTGAAGGAATAGTGCCCCATCATTGGTGTCAATGGGAGGAATAGTGCCCCATCATTGGGGTCAGTGGGAAGAATAGTGCCCCATGATTGATGTCAGTGGGAGGAATAGTGCCCCATCATTGGTGTCAGTGGCAGGAATAGTGCCCCTTCATTGGGGTCAGTGGGAGGAATAGTGCCCCATCATTGGTGTCACTGGGAGGAATAGGGCCCCATCAATGGAGTCAGTGGGAAGAATAGTGCCCCATGATTGGTATCATTTGAAGGAATAGTGCCCCATCATTGGTATCAGTGGGAGGAATAGTGCCCCATCATTGGTATCAGTGGAAGGAATAGTGCCCCATCATTGGTGTCAATGGGAGGAATAGTGCCCCATCATTGGTGTCAATGGGAGGAATAGTGCCCCATCATTGGTGTCAATGGGAGGAATAGTGCCCCATCATTGGTGTCAATGGGAGGAATAGTGCCCCATCATTGATATCAGTTGAAGGAATAGTGCCCCATCAATGTTGTCAGTAGGAGGAATAGTGCCCCATTGTTGGTGTTAGCAGCAGGAATTAGGCCACAATGTTGGTGTCAATGGGAGGAATAGTGCCCCAAGGGCCAGATAAAGGCAAGCAAATTGCCAAATCCGGCCCCCGAGCTGCAATTTGGGGACCACTTGTTATATATAATTATGAGCGTAGATGAAATAGGTAGAATTTTCCCCTAAGTAAGAATTTATTGTGATGATTTCAGTGTCTTTTACTGTACACCATGATCTGGATTCTTCATACTGTATTATTCAGCGGCGGTTTTAATATATTGTGCATTTACCTCTCCTCTATAATGGTGCTTGACTTACTCAGCCACTAAACAAACTGCCTTATCAAAGATTTTCATGACTGAATAGTAAATCGATTCACTTAATCATTGACCATTGTTCCACCATTCAATTAATGGCGGTCACTTAGAGCAGAAAAGAGCAATCAGAGAGTACTTATTGCAACCTAATTTTGCTTCTTTTATAGTAATTAATGTTTTCTCTTCCCGCTGTTTAGTGTTGAAGCCTCTGAACTTGAGTTTCTGAAATGAACCGCTCAAAGACACGTGTTTTAAACGAATGCCAGAACCACATCAACTTCGAAAATGAGTCTTCGTGGAACGACGGCGTGGCCTTCAACCATACCCGCGGGGCGTTGAACCGCCTTTTCATTGGAGCCCAAAAGCAGGAGCCCAATTATGTGGCCATACCCGCCACCATCTTTTGCAGCTTACTCTTCTTCTTTGGTATTTTGGCCAACGGGATTAGCATCCTTACACTAATGAGAAACGGAAGGATGAAGGTGAGCGCAGTTCGGTTCTACCTCTTGAGTTTGGCCTTGGCGGACATTTTGTTGCTCTTTACCATCCCAGTAACACTTTACCGATATTTCTGGCAATATTACCCTTGGTCACTCTCCGACTCCGTGTGCAAATTGTACTTCATGATCCGGCACATCTACTGTGCTACCACCAGCTGGACCATCATCGCCTTCACTTCCGAGAGGTACTTTGCCATATGTCATCCTATGTGGTCTATCACCGGGCTTCGGAAATCCCGCATGGCTTATTTGTTGGCCTTCATCTGGATTTTATCATTTATCAGCACTATTCCTGTGGCTTTGGTGTACGGAGAGTCTGCAGCTTGTATTTTGGACTACACGGCCACCACCCAAGAGGAAGTGGTGCTTGATTCCACCGTTTGTGAAATGCTGGAGCCAAAACCCTACATTATATACAAGAGCATCCTGCAAATTCGGAGCATCTTATACTTTGTGGTGCCTCTGGCTACCATTATCATCTTCCACCTACTGATCTACCACCACCTCAGTATCAACCATCGCCAGAGGGAGAAGATTGGCCTGACGAGAACGCATTGGCGGTTTTCTTCAAAGGGCGTAACTCAGCCTCAGAGACGTCCCTTGTCAGAGAAGAAGGCCCGTCAGCTAATGGGTGAGTGCATTGGGCTTTGGTTACGAAGACACTTGGTGCTTTACAACTAGATATGAGCAATTCCTTTCGGGCCGAATGTAAATTTGGCTGAATTGTTGGTAATTCAGAGATTATCGGAGCTGTATCCAAATCTCCGAATGAAATAGTAACAAATTGTGTTGAAATTCATTTACATTAGTTTCATTTATTCGTTTTCCAACCAATTCCAAATTTTCGAAACGATTCAAATTCTGTGTGAAGAATAGCTGTTTGTTAAGGAGCGGTGTGCCGTGCGTTGTGAATGACGATGGATCTACCCCGAGGGAATTGTGTGTGAAAGTATGTAGTGTTTTTATTCAGTTTTTTGGGTGAATGGGTAGAGATCCTATGTACCCTATACTCATTCACATGGGGGGGGGGTGCGGAATCTGGGGGCCCCCTTGTTTTAAAGGAGCTTCCTGATTCCGATGAGCTTCCAGCCTGCAGACCCCCCATGACCACCGCCTAAGGTTGTGGTGAAGAGGCCCTTTTCCCCATCAACATGGAGACAAGGTGCTTTGGGGAGGGGGAGCTGAGACCCCCCCCAAACCCAAAGCACCCCCCTTGTTGAGGGCATTTGGCCCGGTATGGTTAAGGAGGTGATGCCACTCGCTCGTCCCCCCTCCCTTTACTAGACTGCATGCTCTGATAAGTAGCTGGTATGGATTTTTTTTTTTGAGGAGGGGGCCCCCCATATCGTTTGGCCTAGGGTTTCCCTTAAAATCCCTACCAGAACTGAATGAATGACCGCCGGCCACGAGCGATTGCAGGCACAAGAGGCAGAACAGGGACGTGTGTGTGTGTAAACACACAAATCCTTGTTCTGTGAGGAAAGGAGAGACAGCTTGTGAGTTCCTAATAGCTAGGAATCCCGATCTGTCATTTCCTCTAGGTCAGTCCCCTCCCCCTACAGTTAGAAACACACACAGGGAACACATTTAACCCCACGATCGCCCCCTAGTGTTAACCTCTTCCCTGCCAGTGAAATTTTTTACAGTAATCAGTGCATTTTTTATAGCACTGATCGCTGTATAAATGTCACTGGTCCCAAAAATGTGTCAAAAGTTTCCGATCTGAAAATGCTATAAATGTATCCCCTATTTTGTAGAGGCTATAACATTTGCGCAAACCAATCAATATACGCTTATTGCGATTTTCATTACCAAAAATATGTATATTTGGGTTCATCCAAAAAGCCTATCTGTGTCTGCACGTACTATATAAATTCAATCATATGCATCAAGCAAGGGCCCCCCCCGAGCCATACCAGGCCGCGTGCCCTCAACAAGCACCTTGTCCCCATGTTGATGAGGACAAGGGCCACTTCCCGCCAACCCTGGCCGTTGGTTTCGTCTGTGGACGGGGGGGCTTATTGGAATCCGGGAGTCCCCTTTAATAAGGAGGCCCCCGGATCCTGGCCCCCCACCCTATGTGAATGAGTATGGGGTACAATGTACCCCTACCCATTCACCTGTGAAAAAAAAATTCAAAACAACACAACACACAAGGTTTAAAAAAAATTTATTGCACAGCTCCGGGGGTCTTCCGTCTTGGGGGGTCTTCTCGCAGGACTCCTCCGCTATCTTCTGCTATCTCTTTTACTAGCGGAGGAGCCTGGCTTTCTTCTTCGTCGCTGTCCGGGGGTCTTCTTCCGACTTCGGGGGTCTTGTCCCCCTCTTCGGTTCTTCTTGCCAGGCCTCCGTGCCTTCTTCTAGCTCTTTTACAAGCTGTCGCCGCTCGTCCCCACCCCCTTTCCTGACCGGCCGGGTAGCATGTTCGGATAAGGGTCTGATATGGACCTAGAGGGGGACCCCACACCATTTTTTCGGCGTAGGGCTTCCCCTTTAACTCTATACCAGGTGACGGGGCCAGCGACGCTTCCTTCGCTAGTCCCGGCTACCTGGAGCCGCGTTCAAAATGAACAGACTTTCCTCCGTGTGTGTGGGCGAGTCCGTTCATTTCAAAAGTACGGCGGATAGTCCGGCAGACTAAGTTCCCTGGACCTAGTCTGCCGCAAAAGTACCGTGTGTGGGCTGGTAGCTTGTTCAGAAAGTCTGGCGTTTTGTCCGCCAGACTAAGTCTGCCGGATAGTGTGATACGTGTGTACGCGGCATAAGCCTATTTTTGACATTTGGTGTTTACAAGTTAAAATCCGTATTTTTTTGCTAGAAAATTACTTAGAACCCCCAAACAGTAAAGTTAGCCCAATTTTTTTGTACAATGTGAAAGATAATGTTACGCCAAGTAAATAGATACCAAACATGTCACGCTTTATAATTGCACGCACTCGTGGAATGACGACAAACTACGGTACCTAAAAATCTCCACAGGCGACGTTTTACCAGGTTAGAGTTAGGCCGCGTACACACGCGCGGACTGTTGGCCCAACCTTGTCCGCTGAACAGTGTTTGGGCGGACAGTCCGCTCGTGTGTGGGCTTTCAGCGGACAGTTTCAGCGGACAGTTGGACGGACAAGGTTTTACGGAAATTCCGAAAAACTGTCCGCTGAAACCTTGTTTCAACGAACAGTCCGCCCGTGTGTAGGCTTGTTCGTCAAACTAAGTTCCGCGCATGCTCAGAAAGGATTTTCAAGCCGAAA
This sequence comes from Lithobates pipiens, assembly GCF_037356315.1. Classification (NCBI taxonomy): domain Eukaryota; kingdom Metazoa; phylum Chordata; class Amphibia; order Anura; family Ranidae; genus Lithobates; species Lithobates pipiens. The sequence continues at coordinate 232,931,560 of NW_027507787.1, forward strand.
GTTATAATGCAGTGTATAGGACGTCGTATTTTGCGTCCCGTCGTACGTGCCGTTCACGTCATCGCGCACGGTTTCAGCAAACTGTTCGTTCGTCGTGTGTGGCCACGTCCGTCCATGCTAAGTTTGAGCGGACTGTTCGCTCAAACTGTTGGACGGACAAAGTTGGGCCAACAGTCCGCGCGTGTGTACGCGGCCTTACAGAGGAGGTCTAGAGCTAGAATTATTGCTCTCGCTCTGACGATCATACCTCATGTGTGATTTGAACACTGTTTACATATGCAGGCGCGACTTCCATATGCTTTTTTTTTTTTTGTTGCGCAAGCTCGCGGCGACTGGGGTGCTTTAAAAAAATGATCACTTTTATTGCTGTCACAAGGAATGTAAACATCCTTGTGACAGTAATGTGTAACATCCCTTGTGACAGTAATAGATAGGTGGTTACAGGTACTCTTTATGGAGGGATTGGTTGTCTAAAAAACCCAAAATCCCTCCTTTGCACTTCAAAGTATTCAGATCGCCGTTTTTGGCAATTCTGGATACTATATATTTTTTTAAAACCGGCGCCATTGGCAGCCGAGTAAACGGGAAGTGACGCCATGACGTCGCTTCTGTGTTTACAATTAGGAGACTGGAATGAAGCCACTTACGGCTTCATTCCAGTCTATTCCTTGCCATCAGAAGTGGCGGATTGTTGATGGTAAGAGCAGTGGGAGACGTCCCCTCCCGCTCCTCCGGTATAACAGCCGAGCGGCTTTTATCGCTGGAAAGCTGATCGCCGGGTCTAAAAACAGTACTGGGATGATGCCTGCAGCTGCGGGCATCATCCCGGTATAACCCCCGAAACCCGAGTACGCACATCTGTGTACGCTCGGCGGCAAGGGGTTAAGGCTTATGCCGCATGCACACGATCAGACGTCCGGCGGACTTAGCCCAGCGGACAAACTGCCGGACTTTGAAGCAGAAGTCCGCTGGACTTTCCGAACGAGCGGACCTGCCCACACACAACCGGACTATGGCGGGAGTCCGCCGTACTTTTGAAATGAACGGACTTGACCACACACGGAGTAAAGTCCGTTCATTTTGAACGCGGCTCTAGGTAGCCAGGACTAGCGAAGGAAATCAATGTCGCCGCCTTCGGCACGTCGCTGGCCCCGTCACCTGGTATGGACTTAAAGGGGAAGCCCTATGCCGAAAAAAACGGTCCATATAAGACCCTTATCTGAGCATGCAACCCGGCCGGTCAGGAAAGGGGGTGGGGATGAGCCAGCGCCCCCCCCTCCTGAGCTGTACCAGGCCACGTGCCAACAACATGGGGGGGTGCTTTGATGAGGATGAGGACAAGGGCCTCTTCCCGACAACCCTGGCCGTTGGTTGTCGGGGTCTGCGGGGCGGGGGGCTTACCGGAATCCGGGAGCCCCCTTTAATAAGGGGGCCCCCAGATACCGGCCCCCCACCCTACGGGTTGCGTGCTCAGATAAGGGTCTTATATGGAGGGTGTAGGGCTTCCCCTTTAAGTCCATACCAGGTGACAGGGCCAGCGACGTGTCAATCTCGCCGCCAAAGGCGCCGACATTGACTTCCTTCGCTAGTCCCGGCTACCTGGAGCCGCGTCCAAAATGAACAGACTTTCCTCTGTGTGCGGGAAAGTCCGTTCATTTCAAAAGTCCGGTGGACTAGCACACAGACAGCCGGATTGTCAGGCCAGTCAAATTCCTCCACCTCAAACTCGCTCATCCAGGTCTTTAGGGACCTTGCTTTGTGCACTGGTGCGCAGTCATGTTGGAACAGGAAGGGGCCATCCTCAAACTGTTCCCACAAAGTTGGGAGCATGAAATCATCCAAAATATCTTAGTATGTTGACGCCTTAATGCCCCGTACACACGAGAGGACTTATGTCCGACAGACTTCCAAAGGAGTTCCGCCGGAGTTCCGACGGAGTTCTGACAGACTTTTCGGCCGAACGGACTTGGCCACACACGATCACACTAAACTCCGACGGATTCGAACGTGATGACGTACGACCCGACTCGAATAAGGAAGTTCATAGCCAGTAGCCAATAGCTGCCCTAGCGTCGGTTTTAGTCCGTCGGAGTAGCATACACACGAGCGGATTTTTCGAAGGGGACCGGGTCCGGCGGAGTTCCGTCGGGAAAATTTGAAGCATGCTTCATTTCTAAAGTCCGTCAGACTTTTGCGAAGCTAAAGTCCGTTGCAGCCCACACACGATCGGATAGTCTGACGGACTCGGTCTGACGGACTTTGGATGTTGAAAAGTCCGCTCGTGTGTACGGGGCATAAGAGTTCCTTTCACCGGAACTAAGGGGCCAAGCCCAACCCCTTAAAAACAATCCCACATCATAATCTCCCCTCCACCAAATGATTTGGACCAACCAGTGCACGAAGCAAGGTCCATTAAGACATGGTGAGCGAGTTTGCGGTGGAGGAACTTGACTGGCATTAAAGTTCACCTGCGTGTAAAGGCAGGCGGCCCAATACTTTTGACAATATAGTGTATATGAGATGTGTGGCTCCATTTATTTTTTTTTTGCTGAGTTCTGCTAACTAATGTCCTTTCTTCCAGGAGCTGTAGTGGTGGCCTTCTTCCTGTGCAATTTTCCCGATACTGCCTCGTCACTCATGCAGATCTACATAGACAACTGGAACACACACATCCTTAAGCTCTACACCTTGCTGAAGACCTACCTATCTCTGCCACTTTGGTACCTCAATAGCGCTCTGGACCCAATACTGTTTTGCATTTCTTCTACGTCGTTCCGCAGCGCATGCTGGGAAACCCTCACAGCTGTTCTGCCATGGCAGGATAAATCCGTAGATGGACCCAGCCACACATACCACGCTTCCTGCGCTCGGTCTGGTGGATCTTCCCTCGCGTCGGCTCCAAGCACCCGATCAACATGGACACTTAATTCAAACGAAGGAGAGCAAAAAGAATGCTTGGGTCAGTCTCGAGCCAATGATCCAAAACTCGTTTCCTTCAGGCACCTTGACGTCATGGAAACCAGAGACTACGCGTTTCCGTAAAGGACTTTTCAAACTGTCGCAAAGGGTGCCCATATTTTCAATTACAGGACCACAGTGTTATGGCGAGTTGCTGACAAAGGGTTACTTCTAATAAAATTATCCCTGGTATGAATTTAATTGTATTGGAATTGCAAAAGTAAAAAAATAAAAGAGCTGTGAACTGGCGAGGAAATGTAATATTCACTTTGTAAGAGGATTATAGAATCAAGGCTCCAAATAATTCCGGGACTTAAAGGCAGCATCTTTGTGCAGCTGATAACAACGACGTTTCGGTCTGAGAATTCTTTCAAGCTTTCATATAAGAGGATTACATGGAATAGCCTGATGGGGGTTTAATTGAAAATTAATCTATTGTTGCTTTCTATTAAAATTTGAGAGATACCTTTGGGGACAAAAAAAAACAACAATATATCATGGCAGTCACTATTTGTCATCTATGGGGAATCCTGTATCCATCATGAACTGTTGAGAAGGTTCAGGCAGCATATAGCACAAGCCTCGATGGTGGTTCCTCAGGTGGATCTAAGATATCACCATCTGTCAAGACTAATGAAAGCTTATATTGAGCATTGTTCGAACTCAAACTGTAATGGCAACACCCATTTAATTGGTCACTTCAGCACCCAACTCTCCTAGGCCTAGAGCGGATAAAGCTCCTTGAATTTTAGGTCACCATTGGCTTTATCAGAGGTCCTTGGGTGACTTTAAGATATCACATCTGTCGTGACTAATGAAAGCTTGTACTTAGCATTTTTTGTACATTTAAACTGTGAGTGATGGTGTAATCCATTTAATTGGTCACTTCAGCACCCAACTCTCTGGAGTGGGTCGGGCTCCTTGAATTTTTGGCCATTGTTGCCTCCATCAGGGGTCGATGGGTGGCTCTGAAATATCACATCTGTTGTGACCAATAAAATCTTGTGTTTACAATTATTTAAGCTGTGAATTATGGTGCCATCCATTAAATTGGTCACTTCTGCACCCAACTCTCTGGAGTGGGTCGGGCTCCTTGAATTTTTGGTCATTGTTGCCTCCATCAGGGGTCCATGGGTGGCACTAAAATATCACATCTTTTTTTAGCTCATGAAATATCACATCTTTCGTGACCAATAAAATCTTGTGTTTACAATTATTTAAGCTGCGAATAATGGCGCCATCCATTAAATTGGTCACTTCCGCACCCAATTCTCTGGAGTGGGTCCGGGCTCCTTGAATTTTGGGTCATTGTTGTCTCCCTCAGGGGTCCATGGGTGGCTCTGAAATATCACATCTGTCGTGACCAATAAAATCTTGTGTTTACAATTATTTAAGCTGTGAATAATGGCGCCATCTATTTAATTGGTCACATCAGAACCCAACTATCTTAAGTGGGTCGGGCTCCTTGAATTTTGGGTCATTGTTGCCTAGACATGTGAAATTGGTTTTGTACCGAATTCATTTTTTTTTTTACGGATTTTGATAAATTTTTTAATTCCGAAACATCCGAATTAACGAAAACCCGTTTAACAAATTTTTCCGAATATTCGTATGTTTGAATATCCGAAAAATCGTAAAATTTGTAAATTTGTAAATTCATAAATTTTAAAATCTGAAAATTCAAAAATCTAAAACAATAACTAACTATTAAATTATAGGTATTGGAATTCAAATACGAATTTATCCAAAGTTCCGAATTATCTGAAATAATGAATGCTGTATCTAAACGAATGGAATGAATTAATAATAATAAATAACAATATTATTAATAATAAAACCTTTGTATTATTATTATTATTTATTAATAATTTGTTCCGTTCCATTTGTTTAGATGCGACATTCGTTATTTCAGATAATTTGTAACTTCAGCTAAATTCTTATTTGTTATGTTCACTAACAGACAAATTTTAAAGGAAATTCCAATAACGATAATTTAATAGTTAGTTTATTATTAGTTAGTTAGTTATTATTTAGAATTTTCAGGTTTTGGTTCTTTTGAATTTTCGGATTTTCTCTCTTTTTTTAGTTTTTCCAGATTTTCAAATATACAAATTTACAAATTTTCGAATTTACAAATTGCGATCATAACGAATGACCTGAAAAACAGAAAAAAAAAAAAAAAGGAATGAAGTGAAAATGAACACATTTTTCGGGAGTGCGCATGTCTATTGTTGCCTTAATCAGGGACCCTTGGGTGGCTCTGAAATATTACATCCGTCGTGACCAATAAAATCTTGTGTTTACAATTACTTTTACTAATAAAAGCTTGTATTGCTGTGCTGGTGACACCTACCTTTCCTTTAAACTGTAAGTAATGGCATCATCTGTGTACTTGGCCACTTCAGCACTCAAGCCTCAAAGATCTGACACTTTAATGAGTTGGTTAGGCTCCATAAATTGCCTTGATCGGAGGTCCTCAGGTGGCTCTAAGATATCACATCTGTCATGACTAATAAAGCTTGCACTGAGCATTATCTTAATTTCGACTGACTATTGACAATGGCATTAAATTCGTCACTTCAGCAGCCAACTTCCATAGATCTAGAGCTGGCCAACCTCCTTGAATTTTGGGTCATTGTTACCTTGTTCAGGGGTCTTCGGGTGGCTCTGAAATATCACATTTGTGGCGACTAATAAAATCTTGTATTGAGCCTTTTTTAAATAATGAGTAATGGCACAATCCATTTAAATGGTCACTTTGCAACCCAACTATTATAGTTCTGGACACTTACCGTAATAGATTGGGCCAGGCTGGTTGAATTTTGGGCCATTGTTGCCTTGATCAAGGATCCTCAAGTGGCTCTGAAATACAAAATTAGTGGTGACCAATAAAATCTTGTACTGAGCCTTATTTTAATTTAAACTATGACTGATGGTACCATCCATTTAATTGGTCACTTCCGCACCCAACTCCAAAATATCGGACACTTTATTAAGTGAGCCAGGCTCCATAAATTGTCTTGATCAGAAGTCCTTTAGCTGGCTCTAAGATATCACATCTGTCATGACTAATAAAGTTTGCAAAGATCATTGTCTTAATTTCAACTGACTATTCACTTAATTAGTCACTTCAGCACCCAACTTCCATAGATCCAGAGTTGGCCAACCTCCTTGAATTTTCGGTCATTGTCCAAGGGTCTCCGGGTGGCTCTGAAATATCACATTTGTATTGAGAATTGTTTTAATAATGAGTAATGGCATAATCCATTTAAATGGTCACTCCACCACCCAACTCTTATAGTTCTGGGCAATTAAATGAGTGGACCAGGCTCCTTGAAATTTGGGTCAATGCTGCCTTGATCAGGGTTTCTCAGGTGGCTCATGTTTTTCATCACTTATAAAAGCTTGTTTTGAGCAACCTCAATCGGGGAGGCTTGTATTGAGCATTATTTTATTTTAAACTTTTAGTAATGGCATCATGTATTTCATTTGGCACTTCAGCGCCCAACCCTCATAGGCCTGGAATGTGCCAGGCTCCTTGAATTTGGGGTCATTGCTGTCTTGATCAAGGATCCTCAAATTGCTCTGAAATATCTCATTTGTGGGTGACTAATAAAATCTTATACTAAGCATTGTTTTCATTTAAACTGTGAATGATGGTACCATCCATTTAATTGGTCACTTCACCACCCAACTATAGTTCTATACACTTAATGGAGTGGGCAAGGCTCCTTGAAATTGGGGTCAATGTTGCCTTGATCAATGTTGCCTTTCTCAGGTGGCTCTTATTTGTCATCACTAATAAAAGCTTGTATTACAATGCTGGTGACACCTACTTTTTCTTTAAATTAATGGCATGATCTGTATTACTTTAGCATCCAACACTCAAAGGTCTGACACTTTATCGAGTGGTCATCATTGCTTTGATCAATAGGGTGACTGCTGCTTTGATCCGGGGTTCTCAGGTAGTTCTAAGACAGGGGTGCGAAACCTGTGGCCCTCCAGATGTTGCAGAACTACAAAACCCATGAGCCATTGCAAGGCTGACAGTTACAAGCATGACTCCAGAAGGCAGAGGCATGGTGGGACTTGTAGTTCCACAACAGCTGGATGGCCACAGGTTGAGCACCCATGTTTTAAGATATCACATCTGTGAGGACTAATGAAAGCTTGTATTGAGCACTGTTTTAATTTGGTTTCATCAATTTTATTGATCACTTCAGGATTCAAATTTCATAGGTCTGAAGTGGGCCAGGCTCCTTGAATTTGGGGTCGCTGTTAGAGATGGCTTTGCGGTTCGCCCGGCGGTCGGTTTGCAGCGAATTTTGCGTGTTCGCAATTCGCCAAACCGGCGGACTTCTAGCGCTGTTCGCCCGACGGACATATGCGTTTACATTGTGAAAGGACTTTGACCCATGATGACACATCCATCATGGGGTACAGGACAGCCAATTGAGACATTTCAGCACATGGACAATTGAACATTCCCCCTACCTTATAAATAGACCTGATCTGGCGGCCATTTTACATTCTGTCTTATGTCAGTGTAGGGACAGGACGCTGTGTGAAGCAGGGATAGACTGTAGTGACACAAATCACTAGCTATTAGGTCCACAAAAGTCCTTTTAAGGACTGGTGTATGTGTACAGTATATAGGGTTCTGGTGCACTGCTGCTGACTGCTGTGCTGGTGATTGCTGAGTGCACTGCTGACTGATTCTGCAGCTGTCTTTTGTCAGTGTAGGGACAGGATTCTGTGTGGAGCAGGGACAGTCAGTTTAATCACTAGCTTACTATTAGGTCCACAAAGGTCCTTTTAAGGACTGGTATAGGTGTACAGTATATAGGGTGCTGGTGATTGCTGAGTGCACTGCTGCCCGATTCTGCAGCTGTCTTTTGTCAGTGTAGGGACTGAGAGACAGTCTGCAAATCACTAGCTACTAGGTCCACAAAGGTCCTTTTAAGGACTGGTATAGTAGTACAGTATATAAGGTTCTGGTGCACTGCTATGCTGGTGATTGCTGAGTGCACTGCTGACCGATTCTGCAGCTGTCTTTTGTCAGTGTAGGGACAGGACGCTGTGTGGAGCAGGGACAGTCAGTTTAATCACTAGCTATTACTATTAGGTCCACAAAGGTCCTTTTAAGGACTGGTATAGGTGTACAGTATATAGAGTGCTGGTGATTGCTGAGTGCACTGCTGCCCGATTCTGCAGCTGTCTTTTGTCAGTGTAGGGACTGAGAGACAGTCTGCAAATCACTAGCTACTAGGTCCACAAAGGTCCTTTTAAGGACTGGTATAGGTGTACAGTATATAGGGTTGTACACGTATAATCTACTTTCTTTCAAATATAGAAAGAATATTATACTTGACTGCTGCCCGATTCTGCAACTGTCTTTTATCAGTGTAGGGACTGAGGGACAGTCTCTATCATGGTGCTGGTGTCAGTGCTCTCTATCACGGTGCTGGTGTGGTGTCAGTGCTCTCTATCTCGGTGCTGGTGTCAGCGCTCTCTATCACTGTGCTGGTGTCAGTGCTCTCTATCACGGTGCTGGTGTGGTGTCAGTGCTCTCTATCTCGGTGCTGGTGTCAGTGCTCTATATCACAGTTCGGGTGATCATCTCCTGCACTCTTCATAGCCTTCCCTGACCTTGCCTCTCCTCCATGGCCTTCATGCGCTCCTGAATTGTCAAAATTTCACAGATAAAAAAAGAATGCTTGTCGTTGTCGATTCCAGATTCATTATGTTATGTCAGTGTCCATGTGGTGGGACTATGTGTGCACATCTAGTAAGTATTTTGTGGCTGAAAATATGACCTGTAGGTTTTTAAGGTTCGCCTGCCATTAAAGTCAATGGGGCCAGCCGCGAACTTTGCGGTTTGTGAACTTTTGACCGCGTTCGCGGTTCGCGTTCGGAAGTTCATCCATCACTAGTCGCTGTTGCTTTGTCAGAGGTCCTCAGATAGCTCTAAGATATCATATCTGTCTTGAATAATGAAAGCTTGTACTGAGTGTTATTTTAGCTTAAATTGTGAGTATTGACACCATCTATTTAATTGGTCACTTCAGCACCCAACTCTCATAGGTCTGGAATGGGTCAGGCTCCTTGAAACTTGGGTCCCCCTTGTCTTGGTCAAGGATCCTCAGGTGGCTCCAAAATATCACATTTGTGGTGACTAATGCCACGTACACACGGGCGGACTGTCCGCCCAACTAGGTTCGTCAAACAGTTTGACAAACAGTCCGTTCAAAATTAGCATGAACGGACTTGACCACACACGACGAACGAACAGTCCGCTGAAAACTTGCGCGATGACGTGAACGGCACGTACGACGGGACGAGAGATTCGAAGTCCTATACACTGCAATGCAACCTTCGGCGTGTAAATCCTTTCTGAGCATGCGCGGAACTTAGTTTGACGAACAAGCCTACACATGAGCGGACTGTCCGCTCAAACCAAGTTTCAGCGGACAGTCTTACGGAAATTCCGAAAAACTTTGTTCGTCAGACTGTCCGCTGAAACTGTCCGCTGAAGCCCACACACGAGCGGACGAGTTGGACGAACAGTCCGCCCGTGTGTACGCGGCCTAATACAATCTTGTGATGAGTATTAGTTTAATTTAAAATCTGAGTGATAGCACCATCCATTTAATTGGTCGTTTTAGCACCCAACTCTCATAGGTCCAGACACCTAATGGAGTAGACTTAGTAGACTTCCTAAAATTTTGGTCAATGTTGCCTTGATCAGGGTTTCTCAGATGGCTTACATTAATCGTAGCTGGTATTGAGCATCATTGCAGTGCTGGTGACACCTATTTTTCCTTTCAAGCTGTAAGTAATGGCAGTACCAGGACAGGTTTGTACAGTGACCAGGGCAAGAATGCAGAACGGCACCCCCTACACCACTGCTATTCAATGCCGTAGAATGGTTATACGGCTCTATGCCCATTCTCTGCCCCCTTGCTTTGGCTGCTCATGCTTGGCATGGGGTGTGCACTGCACATGCACAGCCAATCATTTGCTTTTCAGCAACTAGAACAGGGATATGCAATTAGCAGACCTCCAGCTGTTGCAGAACTACAAGTCCCATGAGGCATAGCAAGATTCTGACAGTCACAAGAATGACACCCAGAGGCAGAGGCATGATGCGACTTGTAGTTTTGCAACAGGTCAGCTAATTGCATATCCTTGAACTAGAAGGTAGTTGTGCATGCATGGTGTGCTTTTAGTGTCAGCTATGGTGGACGAGGTGGAGAATGGGCATGTTATAGTACAGTGTGACTGCAGTACATGTGAAGGTGGGCATGAAGCTACAGCCCTCTGGTGGCCAGCCACTTACCTGAAGTGTATGTGTGATGAGGAGGTGCTCACCCTTACACCTGTGCCTGGGGCAGCTTCCCCTCTTGCCCTACCTCTTGTCCCATTCCTGAGTATTGCCACTGTCTATATAATTGGTCACTTCAACACCCATCTCTCAAAGGTCTAAGACTTTATCCAGTGGGCCGCCTTTTTAAAGAGGAGTTCCACCCCTCCTCCAAAAATAAAGTGAGTAGCTACAAATATTGTGGTAATATAGCTGCCCAGGCATCCAGCGCCATCTTCACCTGAGCCCATTCCTGAATCGGCTCTCAGGTGCTGGCATCTCCATCTTTGGTAAGGGAAAGCCATGTTCCTACTGCCCATGCGTGAATCGCACTGCGCTCTGTGAATGGGCCGGATTCGGTGGGGAGGGAAGGAGGAGAGGAGGGGAGGGCCAACTTCCGAGGAACTAGGTACCCACTCCCCCCAAAGGCAGACAAGTGAAGCTTCCCCTTTTGGGTGGAGCTCCACTTTAATTTTTGAGTATCCGTTTCCAAGGACATTACATACATTATTATGTCAGAGATCAATTAAGGTTCCTTCAGTATGTTTGCTAATGGTAATGGTTCTTTTAGAATAAACTCCTATCCCACCCCCTTCAATAAATTGCCAAATAGCAAAACAGACCTCAGATTAAGGGGTATGCAAACCCCAGACCTCGAGCAGAACCAGGAGGAAGTTCATAGCTCATACACGGTTGATCACTCAATAGTAGGTCGGATGCATGGATAGGGGGTCCCTGCATTATGGGCCTCCACTGGCTGGATAGGAGGGGGCTCAGGTAAGAATTGGGGGGGGGGCACTTGGCGAGAGTAGAGGTTAGTGGCAAAAACCTCCCGAGGGGGTAAGTCTGTGCAAGGAAGCTGCTAGGAGCTCATTGCTCCATACTGTTCATGCTAGGACAGTGAAAGGCCCGAGCCTGTAAAGATGTAGTAGCAGGGAGCTGTAGGAGAAACAGTCAGAGTTTTATGAATCGCTAGTAATACCTTCATGCCCTGTCTGTCTGCTTACCTGGTCTGTGTGTCAGCCTTGGCTTGCACTCTCACACCTGCATGGTTAAGTAATCTTCCCTCAGCGTGGCTCCACCCTAGCCTCTACAGGATACACTATTTAACACTGTCCTGTCCAAGCCTGCCTTGCCCGAGCAATAGTGTGTGTTTGGTTAACTGTCTCCTGCTTGCCATGTGCTCTACGTCTGTTTCTGTTACCGATCTTGGCTTGTTCTTTGACTATCCCTGCCTGCTTGTTACCATGACCTCTGGCATGTTCTCTGTTTATCCTTGTCTGCTACTTGCCCTGACCTTTGGCTTATCTCATGACTATCCCTTTGTTGTCCTTGGCTGCTGCTTGCTCTCTTTTTTCCTGTAGCCTACCGTGTGCATGAGCTGGGAGACCCAGCGACCTGGAGCCAGTTGCAGCGCAGTTCATCTTCATCACTAGAAGCTCTGGTGAACACCTGCTGGCTCTTAGACTCCGTGCCTAGTGGGATCTGTGTTGGTGCTCCAGTGGACCTGTTTTTCTGAACCACCCAGAGTTCCATCCACAGCAGTCAGCCATAGGGTCCACTACCATAACGGTGCACTCCTGACCTCAACAGTGTGCATCTGTCACCTGGCCCCAGGTGACCTGACAGTTTGCTTGGGCCATGGACCCAGCTCATGTGCCGCTAATTGCCATTGACCAGCTGCAGGGTGTAGTCCACAGACTTGAGACACAGGAGTCTAATCAGACCCAAGTGATACAATTCCTGCAAGGTTTGGCCACCCACTTTGAACAGCTTCAGGCCTCTTTTGGATCCCAGGTTCAACAACCTCAATCGTAGCTATTGGTTGTACCTACTCTGTTTACGGTCCCTACCACAAATTTGTTGCATCTACCAGCTCCTTCTCATTTCTCTGGTGACTCCAAGGCCTACAGGGGGTTCCTTAGTCAGTACACCATCCATTTTGAGCTCCAGCCTCAAAACTTTTCCTCTGACCGAGCAAGAGTGGCCTACATTATTCTCCCTCCTGACCAACGAGGCTTTAACCTGGGCTGCCCCTCTGTGAGAGAGGAATGTTTCAGGGGCCTCCAGTTTGTCTAACTTCCTGAAACTCTTCCAGAATATTTTAGAGGAACCAGGCCATGTCTCTTCCGTGGCCAGTGCCCTTTTACGTCTCCGTCAGGAATCTTCTTTGGTGGGACAGTATGCCCTTCACTGGAATAATGAGGCCTTAGTTGCAACATTTTTACAAGGCCTCTTTGACAGAGTGAAGGATGAGTTGGCAGGAAGAACCATTCCCTCAGGTCTGGATGATGTGGTTCCCCTCTGTAATCAGATCGATATTCGCTTCAAGGAGAGGATCCTAGAGAAAAGGCATCAGTACTCCATGGTTCTTAGCCAGCCCAAGCTCCCCTCTACTCCATGCGTGGGACATCCCTCGCCAGCTGTGGAACCTATGCAGCTGGACTGGACTAGGTTACCTCCTGAAGAGCGTGTTAGGCGTAGAACTCTGGGCCTGTGTGTCTACTGTGGGGGCAAAGGTCATTTTCAAGACACCTGCTTTCTCCGACCGAGGAACATGGGTCTAATACATCTGGAAGGTGGCATATTGGACCTAGGAAAATCATCTTCATCCATCATCATCCTGTCTCCTTCTTTCTGTGCTCCTCCATGTCAATGCTTCCCCTCATGCAGCCTTCCTGGATTCCTGGAGCTGCTGGAAATTTCATGGAGTGGGGAACTACATCTTCCATGAAAATTCTTCTTTCACCTCTTACCACTCTACTGGTGGTCTCGGTGATTGATGGTACTGTTCTTCCTTGGGGGCACATCCACTTCCAGACCCTCCCTGTCAAGATGTCTATAGGGGTACTCCACCAGGAGTGTATATCCTTTCTCGTGCTACCTAACGCCTCAACCCCAATTGTATTGGGCCTTCCTTGGTTACAGCTCCATTTTCCACACATTGATTGGACTATTGGGCAGATCCTGGCTTGGGGTCCCTCTTGTTTCTCATCCTACCTACTCAAGGTTACCCCAAAGGAGAGAATTCCTATGGCCACTGTATCAATATCTCCTGCTCTTCTTGCTGCATACAGTGAGTTCTGGGATATATTCTGCAAAAAATCGGCTGAGGTACTTCCTCCTCACAGGCCTTTTTACTGTGCCATTGACCCATTATTCCCGGCGCAACCCTGCCCATTGGCCTGACCTATCCCTTGTCCATTCCGGAGACCCAGGCCATGTCTAAATATGTTGCGGAGAATCTAAAGAGAGGGTTCATTCTGAAATTCTTATCCCCTGTGGGAGAAGGGTACTTTTTTGTAGCCAAGAAGGATGGGACCTTAAGACCCTGCATTGACTATTGAGGCTTAAACGCTCTGACAATAAAAAAACGATACCCCTTACCCTTAATACCGGAACTGTTTGACCAATTGAAAGGTGCCTCCATTTTCACTAAATTGGATCTCAGGGGGGGGGGGGCGTACAATCTGAGGGGTGATGAATGGAAAACCGCATTTAACACTAGAGATGGGCCTTATGAATACTTGGTTATGCTCTTTGGTCTGTGTAATGCCCCTGTCACGTCACATTCAGCTACCCATCACATTTTGCTAAATGCCGGAGTGCGCATGCGTGACACCGCCATATGTGTTTCAACACGGTTGTAAGACACCACCTTGCTACAGGGCCCCTCACAGGCTCGCTTTGCTCGCCGCGCTTCGGGCACGGCCTCGCTTCGCTCAGCATAATTATATTGTAACTCTATGTCCACTTGGATGGTGGGGCTTGAACCTGGACTCAGGGGTGTGGCCACAAAATTCTGCGCAAGCACAGATCGCCACAGTGTTGGAACGCATATGGTCGCATCGCGCATTCGCAGTCCAGCGGGTAGCCAAATGTGATGGGTCGCTATATAAGACGAAACACCCCAGCTGTGTTCCAAAACGTTGTCAATGAGAACTTCAGGGATCTGCTTTATCAGTTTGTTGTCATGTATCTGGATGACATTCTCATCTTTTTGGAAAGTCTGCTTGTTCACAGAAACAATGTCCGGATTGTACTTCAGCGCCTTAGAGAAAACAATCTGTATGCCAAGCTGGAGAAATGCTCTTTCGGCTGTTCTGAGGTTCTGTTTTTGGGATGCTTTGTCTCTAGCTTGGGTCTTCGTATGGATCCTGGAAAGGTCTCGGCCATTACCAACTGGCCTCCTCCCGCAAGCCTCAAGGCCACACAGGGCTTTCTTGGGTTCACTAATTATTACAGGCAGTTCATTAGGAATTACTCTTCCATTGCTGTGACTATTATCACCTTGACCAAGAAGGGTGCGAATGCGAAGGAGTGGCCCCCTGAAGCTGTCTCTGTGTTTCATGACTTGAAACAGGCCTTTTGTTTCTGGACCTTTGTTGAGGCGACCTAACCATTTTTTATTGGATCTTAGAACAGAAGTAAAACCAGAAAATCAATCAGCGCAAACATATAACCTGACCTATAAAGCAGCTGTAACAATCAAGACCAATATATACAAATCCTGGGTAAAAATGTACAAATAAAATGGTGTAGCGCTAATAACATTTACCGTATTTATTGGCGTATAACACGCGCCGGTGTATAACACGCACCCCAAGTTTAGGAGGGAATTTTAAGGAAAAAAACTTTTAGGAGGGAAATTTAAGGAAAAAAAACTTAAATTTAAATGCCCATCAATGCAGCCTTATCAGTGTCCATCTGAAGCCTTGTCAGTGTCATTTGCAGCCTTGTCATGCAGCCTGTCCATCATTGCAGCCTTGTCATGCAGCCTGTCCATCATTGCAGCCTTGTCATGCAGCCTGTCCATCATTGCAGCCTTGTCATGCAGCCTGTCCATCATTGCAGCCTTGTCATGCAGCCTGTCCATCATCGCAGCCTTGTCATGCAGCCTTGTCATTGTTGCAGCCTTGTCATGCAGCCTGTCCGTCATGCAGCCTGTCCGTCATTACAGCCTTGTGCATCGTTGTCCCCTCAGTAATAATGTCAGCTTTTATTTTTAAAAATGGCGCCACCGAGATGTCCTGTGTATCTTGGCAGCGCCCAGTAGTTCTCGTGGCTTTTGGCCGCCTTCAGCTGTACTCGGCTTTCGGCCGCCTTCGGTCGTACTCGGCGGCTTATGCCTGCCTTCGGCCATACTCGACGGCTTTTGGCCGTCTTCGGCCGTACTCGGCTTTCGGCCACTCTCGGCCCTTCTCAACGGTTTTCCAAAAACCGCCGAGAAGGGCGGAAGGCGGCCGAAAGCCGCCGAGAAGGGCTGAAGGCGACCGAATGCCGCGAGAAGGGCCGATGGCGGCTGAAAGCTGCCCAGAGCCCAAAAATCGCTCGGAAATCGCGGAGGATCGCCATATAACACGCACCCTCGATTTTTCCCTGATTTTAAGGGGGAAAAAGTGCGTGTAATATGCCGATAAATACGGTAATAATACTGAAATTCATATATATATATACATATATATATATATATATATATATATATATATATTATAAAATGCAGCCTTAAAAGACAATAGTCCAAACTCTGAGAGAAAAGTCCATGTAGAAATGAAAAAACAGGAACAGGGAGTATGTAAGAAAACATCCTCAGCTGTGATTCTGTGATTACTGTGCTTAGAAAGGGTTCTCAGCAGTGGCGGAACTACCGCCATAGCAGCACATGCGGGCGCTATGGGGCCCGCAGTCAAATGGGGCCCGGTGAGGACAGGCGCTATGGCTCCGCCGTCCGCGGGGGATAGCGGGCGGCTCCGCGGGTGGTCCGCGGGCGGCTCCGCGGGTGAGAGCTGGCGGTCCGCGGGCGGCCCGCGGGTAGTCCGCGGCTCCGCGGGTGGTCCGCGGGTAGTCCGCGGCTCCGCGGGTGAGAGCGGGCAGTCCGCGGGGGGCTCCGCGGGTCCGCGGGGGGCTCCGCGGGTGATAGTGGGAGGCAGATGAGAGTGGCCGGTCCGCTGGTGAGAGAGTGGGCGTGAGCGGGCTGGCCAATCAGGGAGCTGACGGGCGAGGGAGCATAGAGATGACATCATCTCTCGCCGCCCTCTCATCCCTGCAGTGCAGTTCCCCCCTCACTGTGCAGGCAGCCAGGAAGCAGAGAGATGACATTATCTCTCTGCTGCCTGACTGATAATCTGCTGGCTGACTCTGTGACACAGCAGGAAAGTGGCAGAGCAAGTGACAATCCATAATGTGTGGCAGGCGACGTGGCAAGTGACAACCCAGGACGTGGCAAGTGACAATCCGTAACGTGTGGCAGGTGACATGGCAAGTGACAACCTGGATGTGGCAAGTGACAATCCGTAACATGTGGCAGGTGACGTGGCAAGTGAAAATCCGTGACGTGACAAGTGACAATCCGTAATGTGTGGCAGGTGACGTGGCAAGTGACAACCCGGGACGTGCAAGTGACAATCCATAATGTGTGGCAAGTGACAATCTAGGATGTGGTAAGTGACAATCTGTAATGTGTGGCAATCTAGGACGTGGCAAGTGACAATCCGTAATGTGTGGCAGGTGACGTGGCAAGTGACAACCTGGATGTGGCAAGTGACAATCTGTAACATGTGGCAGGTGACGTGGCAAGTGAAAATCCGTGACGTGACAATCCGTAATGTGTGGCAGGTGACGTGGCAAGTGACAACCCGGGACGTGCAAGTGACAATCCATAATGTGTGGCAAGTGACAATCTAGGATGTGGTAAGTGACAATCTGTAATGTGTGGCAATCTAGGACGTGGCAAGTGACAATCCGTAATGTGTGGCAGGTGACGTGGCAAGTGACAACCTGGATGTGGCAAGTGACAATCCGTAACATGTGGCAGGTGACGTGGCAAGTGAAAATCCGTGATGTGACAAGTGACAATCCGTAATGTGTGGCAGGTGACGTGGCAAGTGACAATCCGTAATGTGTGGCAGGTGACGTGGCAAGTGACAATCTAGGACATGGCAAGTGACAATCCGTAATGTGTGGCAGGTAATGTGGCAAGTGACAATCCGGGACTTGGCAAGTGGACAATCCGCAACATGTGGCAGGTGACATTCTGCAACGTGTGACAAGTGACAATCTGCATCTGGTGGCAGGCGACGTGGCAAGTGGACAATCTGCAATGTGTAGCAGGTGATGTGACAAGTGACAATCCTTAATGTGTGGCAAGTGACAATCCAGGACGTGGCAAGTTACAATCCATAATGTGTGGCAAGTGACGTGGCAAGTGACAATCCAGGACGTGGCAAGTTACAATCCATAATGTGTGGCAAGTGACAATCCAGGACGTGGCATGTGACAATCCATAATGTGTGGCAAGTGACAATCCAGGACGTGGCAAGTGACAATCCATAATGTGTGGCAGGTGTGGGGGGGTTCGCTCGGTAGCGGGTGTGTGTGACCCCCTGGATGGGTTCACAACACAAAGTCAGGCACAGCAGACAGCGTTGTAGGTGCAAAAAACAAAAGATCCGGTTTATTTAGGCTACATGCAGTGATACATATAACAGCCAAACAAAATAAAACAAGAAAATAAATCCTGGTCAGCTTGACCTCTAACTACACAGGTAGACTCCCTGTCTAACAACTGGGTGCAGCCTTGTGCTGCCCCAGTCCCTGTCCCTATTGTAGGGGTTTGCCACACAGGCGTTAACTCACCGCACAGAACAGATCTCAGACTCCCCAGTCTATACACACAAAACTGGTTCCAGGATGGAGCATCTCCCTATGCATGCTGGGGTTTTTTGTAGAGGTCTTAATGAGCCCACTTACTACAGCTGGGCTCATTAACTCTTCCCCTCTAATTGTAAAAGTCTGCATAAAGCCTGAATCTAGGACACACATATTTCCCATCCTGAATACAACCAGGTGATTTTACCTGCGTGCTGCCACATACCCCCCCCCCTCTTGTTTCAACCTTGGGGTTGTAACACAAGCAGCCAGACACGCATGTATCCGAGACAAAGCATCCACATTCCCCATTTTAACACCAGGGCGATGCTTAACTGTAAAGTTAAATTCCTGTAGGGCCAGGAACCACCTATTTACCCTTCTATTGGTCTCCTTGTTTTGAGTCATCCACTTTAAAGGAGCGTGATCAGTCACCAGGTCAAAGTGCCTACCTAGCAGATAGTACCGAAGGGAATCTAGAGCCCACTTCACTGCTAAACATTCCTTCTCAATCGTGGAGTAATTTACCTCATGGGACTTTAACTTCCTGCTGAGGTAAATGACTGGGTGCTCTTCCCCGTTCCAGACCTGGGATAACACTGCTCCTAACCCAACGTCTGATGCATCAGTTTGTACAACAAAGTCCTTAGAGAAGTCTGGTGAGTACAACACTGGCTGGCTACATAAGGCTGTTTTTAAGGACTGAAATGCTTCCTCAGCCTCTGGGGACCATTTAACCATAACCGACTCTTTCCCTTTTGTCAGGTTGGTGAGGGGCACAGCCTGAGAAGCAAAATGGGGAATGAATCGTCGATAATAGCCAGCGATTCCCAGAAAGGCTCGTACCTGTTTCTTGCTGTTGGGACGTGGCCAACTCTGTATGGCCTCGACTTTATTGACTTGGGGTTTTATCACCCCCCTCCCAATAGTGTACCCAAGATATTTGGCCTCCTCCTGTCCAATGGTACACTTCTTTGGATTGGCCGTAAACCCAGCTTCCCGGATAGAGTCTAGGACTAGTGATGGACGAACGTTTCGCCCGGCGGTCGTTTCGCGGCGAATTTCCGACATTCGCGGTCCGCACGTTCGAACGCCTTTTTCCGTCGTTCGCCGCGGCGGACTTACGTGTTTAATGTATACAAGAACTTTAACCTTTGGTGACACGTTTATCATGTGATACAGGACAGCCAATTGAGACATGACAGCACATGGACACTTGGACATTCCCCCTAACCTATAAATACACCCGATCCGGTGGCCATTTTACATTCTTTCTTCTGTTACGATAGGGACAGGTTCCTGTGTGGAGTAGGGAGAGATAAACCACTAGCTATTTGGTACACAAAAGTTCTTTTCAGGACTGGTATAGGTGTTAGGTGTTGATAGGTTTGCTGTGCTGCTGATTCTTGCAGCAGCCTGAGTGTCTTTTGTTAGTTTAGAGAAAGGGAAAGGACGGTGTATGCTACAGGGACAGCCAGATTAGTCTTTCATCATCATCATCATCATCATCATCATTAGCTGTTACTATCAAGGTCCACAAAAGAGCTGTTCCAGTAACCACTAATCGTTCTCTTTTTTTGCCAATTTGTATAGGGACAGGAAGGAAGCAGTGTTGTCAGGCAGTGAGGGTAATTTTAAAGACTTGCTGTTATTATTAGTTCCACAAAGGTTCTTTTCAGGACTGGTATCAGTGGTACAGTAATAGGCTTGTACATGTATAATATTCTTTCTTCCAAATATAGAAAGGATATTATACTTGACTGCTGCCCTTCTGCTGCAGTCTGCTAAACATTCACAACTCACTTGTTCCACAAAAGTTCTTATAAGGACTGGTAACTTGGTATAGGGTGCTACGGTACATAGGCTTGAGTGCGGTACAGTCTGCTGTTCTGTAAGGACCGCTATCGGTCCACAATAGATAGGGTTGACGTGCACCACTGCTGACCGCTGCCCTATACTGCAGCAGTCCTTCAGCGGTATAGGGACTGACGTACAGTCTGCTAAACACTAATACACAACCTGCTTGGTCCACAAAAGTTCTTATAAGGACTGGTAACTTGGTATAGGGTGCTACGGTACATAGGCTTGAGTGCGGTACAGTCTGCTGTTCTGTAAGGACCGCTATCGGTCCACAATAGATAGGGTTGACGTGCACCACTGCTGACCGCTGCCCTATACTGCAGCAGTCCTTCAGCGGTATAGGGACTGACGTACAGTCTGCTAAACACTAATACACAACCTGCTTGGTCCACAAAAGTTCTTATAAGGACTGGTAACTTGGTATAGGGTGCTACGGTACATAGGCTTGAGTGCGGTACAGTCTGCTGTTCTGTAAGGACCGCTATAGGTCCACAATAGATAGGGTTGACGTGCACCACTGCTGACCGCTGCCCTATACTGCAGCAGTCCTTCAGCGGTATAGGGACTGACGTACAGTCTGCTAAACACTAATACACAACCTGCTTGGTCCACAAAAGTTCTTATAAGGACTGGTAACTTGGTATAGGGTGCTACGGTACATAGGCTTGAGTGCGGTACAGTCTGCTGTTCTGTAAGGACCGCTATCGGTCCACAATAGATAGGGTTGACGTGCACCACTGCTGACCGCTGCCCTATACTGCAGCAGTCCTTCAGCGGTATAGGGACTGACGTACAGTCTGCTAAACACTAATACACAACCTGCTTGGTCCACAAAAGTTCTTATAAGGACTGGTAACTTGGTATAGGGTGCTACGGTACATAGGCTTGAGTGCGGTACAGTCTGCTGTTCTGTAAGGACCGCTATCGGTCCACAATAGATAGGGTTGACGTGCACCACTGCTGACTGCTGCCCTATACTGCAGCAGTCCTTCATCGGTATAGGGACTAAGAGTTTTGTCACAGGGTCATTTAAAAAATGACAGGCAGAGGAAGAGGCAGGCCCTTCCGCAGGGGTGGTAGGGGTAGGGCAGGAGCAACAGGCTTGAGCCAAAGTGGGAAGTTGCAGAAGGTGCGTTCAATTACTTTAAAGGATGCACCAGACTTGGTTGAGTGGCTCGCTCAGCCTTACTCTTCTGCACCCTCCTCATCCTCTCGATCTGCACCCTCTTCTTCACTCTCTGCTATGTGCACCCCCAAAGACACTACCACCAACAACACGACCACCACCACCACCACCACATACCTTCCGCTTGAGTCACTGGAATTATTTTCCGATCCATATCAAGAGGACATTTCTGATGCGCAGCCACTCTTGGTATTGGATCAGGAAGAGGAGGTAGCAACAAGCGCTACTCAGCAGTCTGACGACAGTACCCAGATCAGCCCAAGGAGGAGGTTGGTCCCCGGTGTTGCTGCCTACTCCGAGATCTCTACTTATAGCGGTGGGGAAGGTGACGTTGATGATGACGTGTCTAGTGATGTCACGTGGGTGCCCACAAGAGAGGAAGAGGAGGGGAGTTCAGAGGGAGATATGGACCAGCAGATAGGGAGGAGAAGCAGCAATGACTTACATTGCACAGCAGGGACAAAGCAGACTGCAAATGTATCAGGAGCGAGTCATCGACCATGTACGGTCACATCTGGCGCTCCCAGGACACCGGCACATGGCTCCGCAGTGTGGGCTTTTTTTAACGTGTCCGCTGCTGACAATAGCGTTGCCATCTGCAATCTTTGCAGTCAACGCGTTAGTCGCGGTAAGCCCAATACTCACCTAGGGACGACCGCCTTAAGAAGGCACATGAGCAGCCATCACCGAGCCCAGTGGGAGCAACGGAACACACAAAGCCACACTGCAGGCTCTCACCGTCCAGCCTCGTCTTCTACTTCTCCTTCTCCTCTCTCCTCACAATTGTCCTCCACTCCACCTTCCATCACGCCAAGCTCACATTTTTCTGCAAAAAGGCAGGCTTCCGTGGGCCTAATGTTTGAGCGTAAAAAAATGATGACGCCGGATAACCCTCTTGCCCAACGGTTGGCGGCTGGCTTGTCAGAACTCATAGCCCGCCAACTACTGCCATATAAACTGGTGGACTCGGAGGCCTTTCGCAAATTTGTGGCCATTGGAACACCACAATGGAAGGTCCCAGGAAGGAAGTATTTCTCAGAGAAGGGCATCCCAGAGCTATATGGCCATGTTCAGCGGCAAGTGAATGTATCTCTGGCACACAGTGTCGGTGCCAAGATACATCTGACCACAGACACGTGGTCTAGCAAACACGGGCAGGGAAGGTATATCAGTTTTACTGCCCACTGGGTGAACCTTCTGACGGCCGTCAAGCATGTAACCCGTGGCACCCGTGTAGATTTGGTTTTACCGCCACGGATTGCATGCAGGCCTGACTCTTCTTCTCCTCCTCCTACTCCATCCTCCTCCCTCTCCTCCTCAGCTGCCTCCTCCTTTTCCGCTGCTAGCGTCTCTTCCGCTGCACCGCCCAAGCTCCCCAGAACCTATTCCACATGCCAGGTGAGACGTTGCCATGCCGTGCTGCGTCTGTTGTGCCTGGAAGCAAAGAGCCACACTGGCCCGGCACTCCTTTCAGCTTTGCGTTCACAGGCAGATGAGTGGCTAACACCGCTCAATTTGACAGTTGGTAAAGTGGTGTGTGACAACGGTGCCAATCTGCTTAGCGCATTGAAACAGGGCAAAATCACGCACGTGCCGTGCATGGCACACGTCTTAAACTTGGTCGTGCAGCGATTCCTTGTCAAATACCCTGGGGTCCAGGACATCTTGCGGCAGGCAAGGAAAATCTCGGCCCATTTCAGAAGATCTTACACGGCCATGGCTCGCCTTGCTGACATTCAGCGGCGACACCATCTGCCGGTCAGACGTCTTATTTGCGATTGCCCGACGCGATGGAACTCAACCTTCTATATGCTTGATAGGCTGCTCCAGCAGAAACGTGCAGTTAACGTCTACCTGTATGAACTCTGCGAAAGAAACGGTTCTGGGGAGCTGGGTTTTTTTTCACCGCGCCAGTGGCTGCACATGCGCGACACATGCAGACTTCTGCGGCCATTTGAGGAGATCACCAAACTGGTCAGTCGCAGCCATGGCGCCATCAGTGACATGGTACCTTATGCCTTCTTTCTGGAGCGTGCATTGCGTCGTGTCATTGATCAGGCTGTGGAGGAGCAGGAGCGGGAAGATGAGGAAGTCGCAATGCTGGATGAATTCCCAGGGGGGGCTACTCTATCTGAGACAAGTCAACAACAGGAGTCTGATGAGGAGTCAGAGGAGGATGGTGCCGGGGCGGATGAGCAGGAGCAAGAAGAGCATGCTTTAAACCTTTCTGGGATCCCTGTTGTGCGAGGATGGGGAGAGGAGAATGAAGAGGACGACATTATCCTGGATGATGAGCAGGAGCCAGGCCACCACACCGCTTCCACTTTAGTGCAAATGGGGGCCTTCATGCTCCAGTGTTTTAATAGGGACCCCCGTATAAAAAGCATGAGGGTCAAGGACCAGTACTGGGTGGCAACGTACTTAGACCCCCGGTACAAACACAAAATGGCGGAAATGTTACCGCCGTCGCAGAGGGCTGTCAGAATGCAGCACTTCCAGGCCTTGCTTCGAGAAATGCTGCATTCTGCTTTTGCGTGCGCTGGCAGAGGAGCAATTCCCACTCCCAGAGAAGGATTTGCGGGTACCAATCCAACAGCGCCTGCAAGAAGAGGCCGGTTTGAAGATGTGTTGGTGACTTCGGATATGAGGTCATTCTTTCAGCCGACCCATCGACAGGTGTCATCCGGATCCAGCATCAGGGAACGCCTAGACCGTCAGGTGTCCGACTACATTGGGTTAACGGCCGATGTGGACGCTCTGAGGAGTGATGAACCCCTAGACTACTGGGTGGGCAGGCTTGACCTCTGGCCAGAGCTTGCCCAATTTGCAATCGAACTGTTGGCTTGCCCCTCATCCAGTGTCCTGTCCGAAAGGACGTTCAGCGCAGCAGGGGGGATTGTGACCGATAAGCGTACTCGCCTAGCTCACGACAGTGTTAACTACCTCACATTTCTAAAAATGAATGAGGCATGGATCTCGGAGGAATTCAACACATGTGACCAGTAGACCATGTATATGTCTATAAACTATTTTTTTAATCAAGCACACAGACCTTCTTAATTCATTTGGCTCACTTCCTTGACCCAAAAAAGCACACCGTACTATATGCCCCTACCCTCCTCTTTGAAGAGGTTGAGCGGTGTCATATTTCTACTGGGGCTGCTTATGATATCCCTGTGCTGTGCTGACTTCCTCCTGGGGGTTCTTATTATGAAGGGATCACACTATCCCTGTGCTGTGCTGACTTCCTCCTGGGGGTTCTTATTATGAGGGGATCACACCATCCCTGTGCTGTGCTGACTTCCTCCTGGGGCTGCTTACGGTGCTGCTGTCAGTGCTGTATGTCACGGTGCTGCTGTCAGCGCTGTATGTCACGGTGCTGCTGTCAGCGCTGTATGTCACGGTGCTGCTGTCAGCGCTGTATGTCACGGTGCTGCTGTCAGCGCTGTATGTCACGGTGCTGCTGTCAGCGCTGTATGTCACGGTGCTGCTGTCAGCGCTGTATGTCACGGTGCTGCTGTCAGCGCTGTATGTCACGGTGCTGCTGTCAGTGCTCTGTATTACGGTGCTGCTGTCAGATGCCTCTATCACGGTGCATGTGTCATTCCGGTATGTCACGCTGCTGGTGATCATCTCCTGCACCCTCTTCTTTGCCTACCCTGGTCCCTGACCTTCCCTCTCCTCCATTGCCTTCATTAGCTCCATAGTCCTGAATTGTTAGAACAATTTCCCAAATAAAATAAAAATGCTTGTAGTTATCGATCCCAAATTCACCTCATACATGTATTATGTCATTGTCCAGATGGTGGGACTACGTTTTACCCCCTAATAATTACCACGTGGCCGCAAATTCGACATGAAGGTTTGCAAAGTTCGCCTCCCATTGAAGTCAATGGGGCCCGTGGCGAACGTTCGGTTTCGCGAACGTTTGGGTCCGTTCGCATTTCGCTTTCGCGAAACGTCCCGTCGGAAGTTCGTCCATCACTATCTAGGACTGCTTGTACTTTTGGCAAATGTGAGACCCAGTCTGTGCTATGGATAATCACATCATCCAGGTAAGCTGCAGCATATTTATGATGGGGCCTCAGAATCTTATCCATTTTCCGCTGGAATGTTGCCGGTGCATTCTGTAACCCAAACGGCATTCTCTTATATTGGAATGCCCCATCTGGGGTTACAAACGCAGTTTTCTCCTTGGCCGACTCGGCCAGGGGAATTTGCCAATACCCTTTGGTGAGATCAAGAGTTGTCATATATCGGGCTGTTCCCAGCCCGTCAACCAACTCATCTATACGTGGCATGGGGTAGGTGTCAAATTTTGTAACTTTATTTAATTGTCTAAAATCGTTACAAAACCGCCAGCTCCCATCAGGTTTGGGCACTAGTACAATAGGACTGGACCAGTCACTCTGGGACTCCTCTATCACACCCAATTCCAGCATCCTTTGAACCTCCCCACGTATTGCCTCCCGTCGGGCCTCTGGTATTCTATAAGGTTTTAGTTTTACCCTTTCTCCTGGCGGGGTGATAATGTCATGCTCTACGCCAGATGTTTGTCCCGGAAGCTCAGAGAAAATCTCTTTGTTACGAAGTACAAACTCTTTAACCTCCTGTTGTTGGGGTTTCGATAAGGTGTCTGCTATTCCAACCTCAGGAACTAAGCAATCAGGCTGTACTTGTGACAAAGTCTCTGCGACTAGGGATTCCCTATCCCTCCAGGCTTTCAGCAGATTGACATGATAGATCTGCTCCAGCTTTCGCCTTCCTGGCTGTCTAACCCTGTAGTTCACCTCACTAATTTTTTCAATTACTTCATATGGACCTTGCCATTTGGCCAGAAATTTGCTTTCAACCGTAGGGACTAGCACCAAGACCCTATCCCCCGGGGAAAAAGTACGTGTCTTGGCCCCACGGTTGTACACTCTCTGCTGTGCTAACTGCGCTTGGGTTAAATGTTCCTTTACAATTGGCATTACCTGTGCAATTCTATCTTGCATCAGGGCGACATGCTCAATCACACTCCTGTGAGGAGAACTCTCATTTTCCCAAGTTTCCTTGGTGATATCCAGCAGCCCTCTTGGGTGTCTCCCATAGAGCAACTCGAAGGGTGAGAAACCCGTAGAGGATTGGGGTACCTCCCTAATGGCAAACATCAGATAGGGTATTAGACAATCCCAATTCTTTCCATCTCTATCCACCACCTTCTTTAACATTTGTTTTAGGGTTTTGTTGAATCTTTCAACCAACCCATCTGTTTGGGGGTGATACACAGATGTACGCAATTGCGTCACTTTGTACAACTTGCATAATTCTTTCATAACCCGGGACATAAAGGGTGTACCTTGGTCCGTAAGCAGTTCCTTACAAATACCCATGCGGCTAAAAACAAGGGATAGCTCTTTGGCTATGGTTTTGGCCGAGGTATTTCGGAGAGGAATTGCTTCCGGATAACGGGTGGCATAGTCCAATATAACCAAAATGTACTGATGCCCCCTAGCAGACTTCATTATCGGACCTACCAAATCCATTGCGATCCTCTCAAAGGGGACCTCAATGATAGGAAGAGGTACCAGTGGGTTACGGAAATGTGGCATAGGTGCCGACTTCTGACACACAGGGCAGGAGGAACAATACTTTTCTATTTCCTTCATGACCCCAGGCCAATAAAATCTCTGCAATACCCTCTCTCTGGTTTTCTCTGTCCCCAGATGACCTCCCAGAATGTGTCCATGAGCCAATTCTAACACCAGCTTCCTGTAAGGTTTGGGCACTACAAGTTGCTCAATGGTTTCTTCTGCCCTTTGAGCCACTCGATATAGCAGGTCCCTTTCCATAGTGAAGTAAGGATAAGGGCAAGTCTTATCTGGGTTCACTAACTCGCCATCTATTTTCACCACATTTTCCCGTGCCTTTATTAGGGTGGGGTCTTTTAACTGTTCTGTGGCAAAATTTTCCCTGTGAACCTCAAGATCCGAAAACTCCACAGACGGCATGTTTTCATCTGAGGATGTTGGCTCCTCCCCAGTTTCTCGAGTTTCCCCCGCCAATACCGACAAGGGAAATTCAGGAGAGTCCTCACCACTCCCAGAGGAATTCTGGTCATCTTCCTGGTTTATAGGGGCACCAATGGGGGCCTCAGGACAATCCCAGAGCTCCCAGAATTTTGGAAAATCCCTTCCCACAATAGCATCATGTGGTAACTGAGACACTAACCCCACCTGATGAGAGAGGTTACCTTTGGGGGTCTCAAAAAACACTGAAGTTACAGGATACTCTCGGGTGTCCCCATGCACACAAATAACAGCCACCCTGTTCTTCCCAGAGACCTCTGTAGTAACTAATTCAGCTTTTATCAATGTTACCAGGCTACCTGAATCTAGCAACACATCAACATGTCTACCATTAATACACATTTTACATAAATGTTTCTCAGGTCCCCGAATGGCAGTGCATGCAACTGTCGCAAACAGCGACTGACGTCTCTCCCTTCTAAAGTCACATTGCATAGGCTCATCCACAACTGGGCAATTGGCTGCAATATGTCCCTCTTGCCGGCAGCGGTAGCAAATAATTTTTTTCGCTGCCTCTTGCAGCATGGGCTTCCTGGGCTGCTCCCGCCAGACCTTAGGAAGAACTCCCACTCTCTCACTCTCTCCACCCTCACCCCTTGGAGTCATCTTACCCGCCACTGGGGATGATCTGGTCTTAGGGGGGAAAGTCCGTGAGTCCCTGGAAGAGGTGGTCAAGTTCTCTGTAGCCAAGTACCTCTCAACCAGATCCACAAGTTTATCTGCATTTTCTGGGTCTCCATGGCTTACCCATTTTTGGATGGCAGTAGGAAGAGCTCTCAGGAAACGATCCATAACCACACGTTCCACAATGTTTGGTGCGGTCAAAATCTCTGGCTGCAGCCACTTCCTGCTCAGGTGAATGAGATCATACATTTGAGACCTGGGAGGTTTTCCAACCTGAAAAGTCCAGTTATGCACACGCTGAGCCCGGACTGCCAGGGTGACACCCAGCCGTGCCAATATTTCTGCTTTTAGCACCACATAGTCTTTTGCTTGGTCAGGCTCTAGGTCATAATAAGCTTTCTGCGATTCCCCAGTTAACAGAGGGGCCACCAGTCCAGCCCATTGCTCCTTAGGCCACTTTTCCCTTTCAGCAGTCCTTTCAAATGTGGTCAAAAACACCTCCGGATCATCCTCTCCAGTCATTTTTGTCAGTAAACGGCTCACACCAAAGGTTGCGGTATTATTGTACCCACTTGCCTCATTGGTCTGCGGACGTTGCTGTATCAATGTCTCTATTTGCTGTTGAAAATTCTGCTCTTGCTTCTGCAACAGGTCTATGAAGCGGGCTTCAGATCGCTGCTGGGCTTGTTGCTGAGCTTCCAAACTCTGCTGCAAAGTTGCATTTGTCTGCTGCTGATTTGCATTTGCCTGCTGCTGGGCTTCCAAACTCTGCTGCTGATTTGCATTTGCCTGCTGCTGGGCTTGTTGTTGAGCTGCAAGGCTCTTTTGTAAACCTGCATTTGTTTGCTGCTGGTTTGCATTTGCCAGAGCCAGCTGTCTCAGTATCTCCTCCATGCTGGCCTTAACAACAAAAAAAAAAAACTGCCAAAATTCTCCACCAACTGTGAGGGGGGTTCGCTCGGTAGCGGGTGTGTGTGACCCCCTGGATGGGTTCACAATACAAAGTCAGGCACAGCAGACAGCGTTGTAGGTGCAAAAAACAAAAGATCCGGTTTATTTAGGCTACATGCAGTGATACATATAACAGCCAAACAAAATAAAACAAGAAAATAAATCCTGGTCAGCTTGACCTCTAACTACACACGTAGACTCCCTGTCTAACAACTGGGTGCAGCCTTGTGCTGCCCCAGTCCCTGTCCCTATTGTAGGGGTTTGCCACACAGGCGTTAACTCACCGCACAGAACAGATCTCAGACTCCCCAGTCTATACACACAAAACTGGTTCCAGGATGGAGCATCTCCCTATGCATGCTGGGGTTTTTTGTAGAGGTCTTAATGAGCCCACTTACTACAGCTGGGCTCATTAACTCTTCCCCTCTAATTGTAAAAGTCTGCATAAAGCCTGAATCTAGGACACACATATTTCCCATCCTGAATACAACCAGGTGATTTTACCTGCGTGCTGCCACACAGGTGACTTGGCAAGTGACAATCCGCAACATGTGGTAGGTGACATTCCGCAACGTTTGACAAGTTACAATCTGCATCTGGTGGCAGGCGATGATGGCAAGTGACACGCTCAGGGATCCCACTGATTTTGCATTATGGTGAGTTGAACTATTTCATTTTATATAACAGAACAGAAATTGGTTAAAAGGCCTGGAGGTCTGCAATGTGTTCCCTTCAGGGGCTGCATAGAGTATACTGCTTACTTTGTTGTTCAAAATTAATATAAGCCGTTGCCTGGGTACTGTGCCACATGGGTGTGGTAGTCTGTTGTTTAATGGCATTAGTTCATTTTTTTTGGTGGGGGGGGGGCCCATACAACATTTTGCTATGGGGCCCTGTGATTTCTAGTTACGCCCCTGGTTCTCAGCTGTGCATATTGGTGATAAGAGCTCCACCACAGGCAATATAAGCTGCTCACCTCACTGTATGGACCCTCTGAACCATAAGACAGGTCAAACAAGCCTTCCCCTAACAGGGATTAAGAGATGGTTAATGCCTCTGCAGGGATTCCACAGCTACCAGACTCCACCGTTCCAAATCGCCAGCCAGATCTCACAATCAGTGGGGGATCGATAAAACTCGTTGTACCATGTAAGATCAATAAAACATGGATAGTGCTCTCTGCATATTTCAGTGCATTTTATTATATATAAAAAGTTTAATCACAAGTAAAGCACAAGTAAAGCATAGATGCATTTCAATAAGACATCTCAGCGAGACAGTGAGTGGAAGGTGGCTGCAGCTGATGTGATTGGGTCCTCCCGTACGTGTATAGTCCCAGTGGGTGGGACTTCCTCAGCTATATAGTGCAACGAGTCTTTTCTTTTCCCATTTCAATTTTTCTATTACGTACAAATCTGATCCCTGCAACAGTCAGGCTGATGCTCTCTCTAGGTCTTTTGAGATACGGAATGAGGAGCCCAACTCTGAGTCGATCATTCCTACGTCATGTGTTCTTGCCCATTCTACTGTGGACTCAAAAATTCCTCCTGGCAAGACCTTCGTTCTAACCAAGTTAAGAACTAAGATCCGTCGTTGGGGTCATGATTCCAAGGTGCCAGGTCATGTCGGAGCTTTCCGATCTTTCTTCCTCATCAGCCGCCACTACTGGTGGCCTACTCTTCGTTCTGATGTTAAAGACTACATTAAGGCTTGTCATGTCTGTGCCCAGTCTAAGTCCTCCATACAAGCTCCTGCTGGTCTTCTCATGCCTTTGCCCATTCCTAAGGAGCTTTGGTCTCACATTGCAATGGACTTCATCACCGATCTTCCACCTTCTGAGAAGAATACGGTCATTTTGGTTGTAATTTATCGAATCCCCCCAGATGGCACATTTTGTTCCTCTTCCTGGTCTCCCTTCTGCTCTTGCCTTGGTTCCCATTTTTGTTTTAGAGATTTTCCTCCTTCATGGAGTCCCTTCCCATGTTGTTTCGGACAGGGGTGTTCAGTTTACTTCTCACTTTTAGAGCCCCCTTTTGCAAATCCCTCAAGATTACCTTGGATTTTACCTCTTCTTACCATCCTCAATCCAATGGTCAGACTGAGAGGGTTAATCAGGAGTTAGAGGTCTTTCTCCGTACCTTGGTCTTGGGTCATCACGATAATTGGGCATCACTACTTCTGTGGGTAGGGATGGACCAAACAGACCCCTGTCCGGTTTGGACCAGAGCGTCCAAACACCGCAAAAGTTCGGACCTGAATAACGAACCTCATTAAAG
Source organism: Lithobates pipiens (assembly GCF_037356315.1). Lineage (NCBI taxonomy): Eukaryota > Metazoa > Chordata > Amphibia > Anura > Ranidae > Lithobates > Lithobates pipiens. The sequence continues at coordinate 232,962,496 of NW_027507787.1, forward strand.
TCAATGGGACCCAAATGTCAAATAGCAAAAGTGCCCATTTTGAAGGCTTAAATGCAAGTAATTAATCATACAATGGTTATAGCGGTCCGGGTCCTGTCCTGGGGGACATGGATCAATAAAAAGAAGTTTGTGAAAAATGTCATTTTTAAATGAGCAGTGATTTTTTTATTTTTAAAGTGAAAGCCTAAAAATGAAAAAGTCCTTCCAATATAGTGCTAGGGGGGGCCCCTTAGTCTAACTGTAAAGTGGCAGATCTGTACCAGATCTGTACCATGTCTAGAATCTGCTGCAGCAATAATTGAGTTTATAAAGCCCCAAAAAAATATTATTTTGCTCAGCAACAGCTGGGGAGCCAGTGTGTATGATGAGGCCACAATGTAGTGCACTGGGAACAAGATTAGAGATTTTTTGGATACATTCTGGTGTCACTTTGACTTTGGATAGAAGTAACAGGTGCATTAAAATTGGTCTTTGGGTGTCGGTGGTGCCTTCCCACCGTAACCCTACAGAGAAAATCTTGATGAAAGCAAGAATTTGCCTTGCTGTAAAAAATTGCAATGATATGCACCTGTCAGACAGGTGCAGAAAAATTGGTCTTTGGGTGTTAATTTTGCCCATGAAACCTATACCCAAAACATTCTTCCAGATGAAATGCTTGAACACCCTCAAAGCTAGGTATCCTCGAAGTCCCGCAGAGATTCCACATCCCAAAAAGACTTAATCAGTGACATCGGCATCAGGGGCTTCATAGCTGGTAATCCAGGACTGATTCATTTTTATAAAAGTCAAACGGTCCACGGAGTCTGTGGACAGACACGTTCTATGATCAGTAACGAAACCTCCTGCAGCACTTAATGCCCATTCTCAAAACAAGCTGGATAGCACGGGCAAACTCACTAAAAAGAGGAAATGATGCCCTGCCTCAGGACCGACCACCACGTCCACCTGTGCCTGTGGACACATTTGTTGCTGGCCCCCTTACGGTGCCAAGGGAACGTCTGCCTCTCCTTGTTGTCCTCCTAGACATTATTGGGAGGGAGGGGGTGATGCTTATAAGCAAATGTAAAGAAGAAGTTGAAATCTGTACGTAGATGAACTTTAATCAATGTAAAGAGCTGTTTTGTGCACTTTAATTTGAGTACTCACACTACACAGACACACTCCACGGATACACTATAACATACTGCAATATAATGCACCAAACGTACAGTGATGCACAGAACAATATGACTTTAAACTGGCAGTAACGCACACAAAATTATATGGCGTTAAACTGGCAGTAACGGGTGCAAAACTATATGGCGTTAAACAGGCAGTAACGCACGCAAAACGATATGGCGCTAAACTGGGAGTAAGGCACGCAAAACGATATGCGGTTAAACTGACTAACACACGCAAAAGTATATGGGGTTAAACTGGCAGTAACGCACATAAAACTATATGACGGTAAATAAGCAGTAACGCACGTCCAGTACTCCTCTCCTACATGTAAAAATCATAATTTGCTAGAAAATTGCTCAGAACCCTGAAACATTATATATTATATTTTAGCAGACCCCCTAGGGAATAAAAAGGCGGTCATTGCAACTTTTTATGTCACACGGTATCTGCGCAGTAATTTTTGAAATGCGATTTTTTTTGGAAACAAAACATGAATAAAAAAAAAACACAAAACAGTAAAGTTAGCCCAATTTTTTTGTACAATCTGAAAGATGATGTTACACCGAGTAAAAAGATATCTCACATGTCACACTTTAAAATTGCGCACACTCGTGGTATGGCGCCAAACTTCGGTACTTAAAAATCTCCATACTTGACAGATTTAATTTTTTTACAGGTTACATGTTTAGATTTACAGAAGATGTCTAGTGCTGGAATTATTGCTCTCGCTCTAACATTCGCGGTGATACCCCACATGTGTGGCTTGAACGTCTTTAACACATGCGGGAACGACCTACTTATGCATTTGCTTCTGCGTACGAGCTTGCGTGGACGGGGGCGCTTTCATATTTTTTTTTGCTTTTTTTATTATTTATTTTATTAAAAAATATATATTTTTTACACTTTCCCTTTAACAAAAACATTTCTTTGATCACCTTTATTCCTATTACAAGGAACATAAACATCACTTGTAATAGGAATGGTGTGTGACAGGTCCTCTTTATGGAGAGATATCGGGTCTATGAACCTCACATCTCTCCTCCAGGCTGGAAAGCATCAGATAAAAAAAAAAAAAAATTCTCCAAGGCTTCCCAGGCTTTTTTTATTTCCAGCGGCCCGGACGTGACATCATTATGTCGTGCCCAGGCCTCCAAGAGTCGTAGAGATTGCTGGAGACCATCTGCCCCTTGGTTTTCTCTATGGCTTCCTTTTGGCACCAGCGGATTCCTTCTTCGGGCCCACAATCGCACGGGAGATCCCAGAGAGGCACCGGAGGGTGGTGGGAGGGGGGGGCGGGACATCCCCTCCTGCCGCTGTTAAGAGTGATCAAGCAACTGAACAGCCGCTATGATTTTTTTTATGGTGTAGGGAATCGCCGGCTGGAAAAAACAATATCTGGATGATGCCTGCAGCTGAAGGCATCATCCAGATATCACCACTGAAAGCCGAGGATGTCATATGAAGGCCTGTGGTATGGAAGTGGTTAAGTACAGTGTTGCATGACCGCACAATTACCAGGTAAAGTAGCGCAGTGCTGTATAGCAAAAAATGGCCTGGTCATGAAGGGGGTAAAACCTTCCCTGAGGGCAAGTGGATACACTGCACTGCTTGTTTTAAAGAATGTAAGTGCAATTTGGCCACGGATTGGTTGGGGCCTTCATCAATACTCCAAGCAGCTCCTCCTAACCTCCCTCCCATTCTTCTGGAAGATTCTCAAAGTTCCAGAAATTGGGAGGAGGTAACAGATGTGCTGCCTGATGAGTCATTCCAGTCTCTGTGAGTCACTCACCCTGACCCAGAATAAACCCAGGCTTGGTGGTCAGCCAAGCCAAATTTTACTACACTAAACAACTATGTACAACTCCCATTCTAGTACACTAGCGGGTGCTACACTAACAGCATCATGGACTGTTTTGTATAATTTGTTCATTTATTTTTTAGCGTAGCTATTTTTCTCATGGTGCGTTAGCAGCCTAGTTTTTGTTTGTACTCACAAAGCGAGCATACTTTTTGCATAAACACTCACTTTATTAGGTCCACCTTGCTAGTAGTAGGTTGGACCCCCTTTATTAGGTCCACCTTGCTAGTAGTTGGGTTGGACCCCCTTTATTAGGTCCACCTTGCTAGTAGTTGGGTTGGACCCCCTTTATTAGGTGCACCTTGCTAGTAGTTGGGTTGGACCCCCTTTATTAGGTCCACCTTGCTAGAAGCAAGTCGGACCCCCTTTATTAGGTCCACTTTGCTATTAGCGGGTTGGACCCCCTTTATTAGGTCCACCTTGCTATTAGCAGGTTGGACCCCCTTTATTAGGTGCACCTTGCTAGAAGCGAGTCGGACCCCCTTTATTAGGTCCACCTTGCTAGTAGTTGGGTTGGACCCCCTTTATTAAGTCCCCCTTGCTAGTAGCGGGTTGGACCCCTTTATTAGGTCCACCTTGCTAGTAGCGGGTTGGACCCCCTTTATTAGGTGCACCTTGCTAGTAGTTGGGTTGGACCCCCTTTATTAGGTCCACCTTGCTAGAAGCAAGTCGGACCCCCTTTATTAGGTCCACTTTGCTATTAGCGGGTTGGACCACCTTTATTAGGTCCACTTTGCTATTAGCGGGTTGGACCCCCTTTATTAGGTCCACCTTGCTAGTAGTTGGGTTGGACCCCCTTTATTAGGTCCACCTTGCTAGTACCTGGTTGGCCTTCATTCTTGGTAGCATAGATACAACAAGATGGTGGAAACATTCCTCAGAGATTTTGTTCCATAGTGACATGATAACATCACACAGTTGCTGCAGATTTGTTGGGTGCCCATCCATGATGCCAATCTCTCGTTCCACCACATCCAAAAGGTGCTCTATTGGATGAGATGTGGTGAGTGTGGAGGCCATTGGAGGACAGGGACCTCATTGTCCAGTGGTGAGATGATTGGAGCTTTGTGACATGGGGCATTATCCTGCTGGAAGGAGCCATCAGAAGATGGGGACACAGTAGTCATAAAGGGATGGACATGGTCAGCAACAATACTCAGGTAGGACGGGGTGATTAAACCATGCTCAATTGGTACTAAGGGGCCCAAAGTGTGCCAAGAAAATATCCCCCCCCCACACCATTACACCCCCACCACCAGCCTGAACCGGTGATACAAGGCAGGATGGATCCAATGCACCAAATTCTGACCCCACCCTCTGAAAGTCGCAGATGAAATGTAGCCTCGGTTTCCTGTTCTTAGCAGAGAGGAGTGGCACCCGGTGTGGTCTTCTGCTGCTGTAGCCCACCTGCTTCGAAGTTGGATGTGTTGTGCGTTCAGAGATGGTATTCTGCATACCTTGGGTGTAACGAGTGGTTATTTGAGTTACTGTTGCCTTTCTATCATCTGGAACCAGTCTGCCCATTCTCCTCTGACCTCTGACACCAACAAGGCATTCTCCTCCACACAACTGCCGCTCACTGGATATTTTCTCTTTTTCACACCATTCTCTGTAATCCCGAGAGATGGTTGTGTTTGAAAATCCCAGAAATACTCAGACCCGTCTGCCACCAACAACCATGCCACAATCAAAGTCACTTCAACCCCCTTTCTTCCCCCATTCTGATGCCCGGTTTGAACTTCAGCAAGTCGTTTTCACCAGTTGCTGCCGTGTGATTGGCTGATTAGCAATCGAACAGGCGTACCTAATAAATGGCCAGTGAGTGTAGATGCAGCAGTTATTCAATTCGTCCACTAGATGTCCTCAGTCTTTCCGGGCTTTCAGACACAAGGGAAGACTGAGATCACACTGTGAGTGCAGGGCATCATCAACCCACCCTTGTAAAACAACCCATTCCGTTTAAAATAGAAATGAAAGGCAAAACCTATGTGTATAGATTTAAAAAAAAAAAAAAAAACTTTATAAATAACCTTTTTCCCTTTTTTTTATAAGTGATCACATTGCCTCTGTTCTCAGCTGCGTAAGAGCTGGGGGGAAGGAGAAACAGCAGTGCACTGATCTTCCAAGTGAAAGGCTGTGCAGGGGGGCGGAGTGTCAGGACAAGTCTGATCATTGGAGTAGAGCAGGCTGAGTTCCCAGCATTGCTAGAGAACTAACCACGATGTGCTCTCCTGCTTAGTGTGGTCAATTTTTAATAGGACTGGCAGGGATTTCACACAAAGGAAGCAATACAATTAGAACAGGAGACTTTCTTCTACCAGTTCATGTTACAGCCACCACACATCAGCAATATGAAGTGTCGGGGGCAACAAACACCGGGCATTTTTACCCCCTTTCCTGTCCAGGCCAATTTTCAGCTTTCAGTAGACATGTGCAGAATCGAATGAAGTTCAATGTAAAATTCGATTCGAATTTCAATCAGAATTTCGGGGAAATTGTGGATGAATTTTCGTTATTCGGAGCATTCGTTAAACTTCGTTTATACGGTCATTTGGGCATTCGGATATATCAGAAATCTCCGAAATAAGGAAAAAATCATCCGAATATTAATTCGTAACGAAATGAGCCGCACATGTCTAGTGTCAGTCAATGGCAGGTTGCCCACCGCACTATCACAGTCCCGTTATACGTCGCCATTACTAGTATAATAATTAAAAAAAAAAAAAAATTCCAGTATTTATATCATCATTTGTAGACGATATAACTTCCACACAGACCAAGCAATATACACTTATTGGGATTTTTTTTAAACCAAAAACATGTAGCAGGATATAGAGGTGCGCATCTTCACTGGCCTCACGATTTGATTCGATTACGATTATCATGTCAACGATTCGATTCGATCACGATTACTGCGTATGGATTTCATAAAAAAAATTCAAGCAGTCAGGAGAACTTCATTTTCTTATTTTATATGTTCTAAAAAAAGACAACACTCCCTGCATGCAGCAAAGTCTAAACACAACAGACAACAACTTAGAGGAGTTCCAGGCTCCCCCCCCCATAAAAAAAAATTACTAGAGGAGATGGTCAGAGACTGCAGACATGATACAGGAGATGGTCAGAGACAGGGGACATGATACTGGAGATGGTCAGAGACTGCAGTCATACTACAGGAGATGGTCGGAGACTGCAGACATACTACAGGAGATGGTCAGAGACTGCAGACATACTACAGGGGATGGTCAGAGACTGCAGATATACTACAGGAGATGGTCAGAGACTGCAGACATACTACAGGAGATGGTCAGAGACTGCAGTCATACTACAGGAGATAATCAGAGACTGCAGACATAATATAGGAGATGGTCAGAAACTGCAGATATACTACAGGAGATGATCAGAGACTGCAGACATGATACAGGAGATGGTCAGAGACAGGGGACATGATACTGGAGATGGTCAGAGACTGCAGTCATACTACAGGAGATGGTCGGAGACTGCAGACATACTACAGGAGATGGTCAGAGACTGCAGACATACTACAGGGGATGGTCAGAGACTGCAGATATACTACAGGAGATGGTCAGAGACTGCAGACATACTACAGGAGATGGTCAGGGACTGCAGTCATACTACAGGAGATAATCAGAGACTGCAGACATAATATAGGAGATGGTCAGAAACTGCAGATATACTACAGGAGATGATCAGAGACTGCAGACATAATACAGGAGATGGTCAGAGACTGCAGACATACTACAGGAGATGATCAGAGACTGCAGATATACTACAGGAGATGGTCGGAGACTGCAGACATACTACAGGAGATGGTCAGAGACTGCAGACATACTACAGGGGATGGTCAGAGACTGCAGATATACTACAGGAGATGGTCAGAGACTGCAGACATACTACAGGAGATGGTCAGAGACTGCAGTCATACTACAGGAGATAATCAGAGACTGCAGACATAATATAGGAGATGGTCAGAAACTGCAGATATACTACAGGAGATGATCAGAGACTGCAGACATGATACAGGAGATGGTCAGAGACAGGGGACATGATACTGGAGATGGTCAGAGACTGCAGTCATACTACAGGAGATGGTCGGAGACTGCAGACATACTACAGGAGATGGTCAGAGACTGCAGACATACTACAGGGGATGGTCAGAGACTGCAGATATACTACAGGAGATGGTCAGAGACTGCAGACATACTACAGGAGATGGTCAGAGACTGCAGTCATACTACAGGAGATAATCAGAGACTGCAGACATAATATAGGAGATGGTCAGAAACTGCAGATATACTACAGGAGATGATCAGAGACTGCAGACATAATACAGGAGATGGTCAGAGACTGCAGACATACTACAGGAGATGATCAGAGACTGCAGATATACTACAGGAGATGGTCGGAGACTGCAGACATAATATAGGAAATGATCAGAGACTGCAGACATAATACAGGAGATGATCAGAGACTGCAGACATTACTACAGGAAATGATCAGAGACTGCAGACATACTACAGGAAATGATCAGAGACTGCAGACATACTACAGGAAATGATCAGAGACTGCAGACATACTACAGGAAATGATCATAGACTGCAGACAAACTACAGGAGATTATCAGAGACTGCAGACATAATATAGGAGATGGTCAGAACTGCAGATATACTACAGGAGATGATCAGAGACTGCAGACATAATATAAGAGATGGTCAGAACTGCAGATATACTACAGGAGATGATCAGAGACTGCAGACATAATACAGGAGATGGTCAGAGACTGCAGACATACTACAGGAGATGGTAAGAGACTGCAGACATACTACAGGAGATGGTCGGAGACTGCAGACATAATACGGGAGATGGTCAGAGACTGCAGACATACTACAGGAGATGGTCGGAGACTGCAGACATAATACAGGAGATGGTCAGAGACTGCAGACATACTGCAGGAGATGGTCAGAGACTGCAGACATACTGCAGGAGATGGTCAGAGACTGCAGACATGATATAGGAGATGATCAGAGACTGCAGACATAATACAGGAGATGATCAGAGACTGCAGACATTACTACAGGAAATGATCAGAGACTGCAGACATACTACAGGAAATGATCAGAGACTGCAGACATACTACAGGAAATGATCAGAGACTGCAGACATACTACAGGAAATGATCATAGACTGCAGACATACTACAGGAGATAATCAGAGACTGCAGACATAATACAAGAGATGGTCAGAAACTGCAGATATACTACAGGAGATGATCAGAGACTGCAGACATAATACAGGAGATGATCAGAGACTGCAGACATACTACAGGAGATGGTCGGAGACTGCAGACATAATACGGGAGATGGTCAGAGACTGCAGACATACTACAGGAGATGGTCGGAGACTGCAGACATAATACAGGAGATGGTCAGAGACTGCAGACATACTGCAGGAGATGGTCAGAGACTGCAGACATACTGCAGGAGATGGTCAGAGACTGCAGACATGATATAGGAGATGATCAGAGACTGCAGACATAATACAGGAGATGATAAGAGACTTCAGACATGATACAGGAGATGGTCAGAGACTGCAGACACACTACAAGAGATGGTCAGAGGCTGCCGACAGGATGCGCCAAGTAGCCAGCATTGGGTTCTAATGTGCTGCTGCTGCCATGGAGACAGAAACCAGCGCTGTCAATAGCGGTGCCAGGACAGCAACCCTGGATGATCGGTGTCATGAGGTTCAATGGTGTGGGTGGGTCAGCCACCCAACTTTATAACAAACAATGACATTCTAAGGCCAGGGCACATGGCATCATTCATTGCTATGGTGATGATGGGAAGCTTGCTGACACCATAGCTAGCATGACTCTGGGCAGGTAGCATGTAGGGCCGTCCCTAACATTCAAGAGAAGACAGAACCCTGCCACCTCTACACCTGCCCCACCCCCTATCCTCTGCTGCACTGCTGGAGTCAAAACGATGGAGCTCTGATGTGAAGAAGATATTGTATGATTGGGGGTGCTCTGTGATGGGGGCTCTGTGATTGAGGGGCTCTGTGATGGGGGACTGTGTGATTGGGGAGCTCTGTGATGGGGACTGTGTGATTGGGGGGCTCTGTGATGGGGACTGTGTGATTGGGGAGCTCTGTGATGGGGACTGTGTGATTGGGGGGCTCTGTGATGGGGGACTGTGTGATTGGTGAGCTCTGTGATGGGGACTGTGTGATTGGGGAGCTCTGTGATGAGGACTGTGTGATTGGGGGGCTCTGTGATCGGGACTGTGTGATTGGGGGGCTCTGTGATGGGGACTGTGTGATTGGGGGCTCTGTGATTGGGGAGCTCTGTGATGGGGACTGTGTGATTGGTGGGGCTCTGTGATGGGGACTGTGTGATTGGGGGGCTCTGTGATGGGGACTGTGTGATTGGGGAGCTCTGTGATGGGGACTGTGTGATTGGGGGGCTCTGTGATTGAGGGGCTCTGTGATGGGGGACTGTGTGATTGGTGAGCTCTGTGATGGGGACTGTGTGATTGGGGAGCTCTGTGATGGGGGACTGTGTGATTGGGGGGCTCTGTGATGGGGACTGTGTGATTGGTGGGGCTCTGTGATGGGGACTGTGTGATTGGGGAGCTCTGTGATGGGGACTGTGTGATTGGGGGGCTCTGTGATTGAGGGGCTCTGTGATGGGGGACTGTGTGATTGGTGAGCTCTGTGATGGGGACTGTGTGATTGGGGAGCTCTGTGATGGGGGACTGTGTGATTGGGGGGCTCTGTGATGGGGACTGTGTGATTGGTGGGGCTCTGTGATGGGGACTGTGTGATTGGGGAGCTCTGTGATGGGGACTGTGTGATTGCGGGGCTCTGTGATGGGGACTGTGTGATTGGGGGGCTCTGTAATTGGGGAGCTCTGTGATGGGGACTGTGTGATTAGGGGGCTCTGTGATGAGGACAGTGTGATTGGGGGGCTCTGGGATGGGGACTGTGTGATTGGGGGGCTCTGTGATGGGGACTGTGTGATTGGGGGGGCTCTGTGATTGGGGAGCTCTGTGATGGGGACTGTGTGATTGGGGGGGCTCTGTGATGGCGACAGTGTGATTGGAGGGCTCTGGGATGGGGACTGTGTGTTTGGGGGGCTTTGTGATGGGGACTGTGTGATTGGGGGGCTCTGTGATGGGGACTGTGTGACTGGGGCACTCTGTGATGAGGACTGTGTGATTGGGGGGCTCTGTGATGGGGACTGTGTGATTGGGGGCTCTGTGATGAGGACTGTGTGATTGGGGGGCTCTGTGATTGGGGAGCTCTGTGATGGGGACTGTGTGATTGGGGGGCCTCTGTCATGGGGACTGTGTGATTGGGGGGCTCTGTGATGGGGACTGTGTGATGGGGGGCTCTGTGATGGGGACTGTGTGATTGGGGGGGCTCTGTGATGGGGACTGTGTGATTGGGGGGGGGGCTCTGTGATTGGGGAGCTCTGTGATGGCGACTGTGTGATTGGGGGGGCTCTGTGATGGCGACAGTGTGATTGGAGGGCTCTGGGATGGGGACTGTGTGTTTGGGGGGCTCTGTGATCGGGACTGTGTGATTGGGGGCTCTGTGATTGGGGGGCTCTGTGATGGGGACTGTGTGACTGGGGGCTCTGTGATGAGAACTGTGTGATTGGGGGGCTCTGTGATGGGGACTGTGTGATTGGGGGGCTCTGTCATGGGGACTGTGTGATTGGGGGGCTCTTTGATTGGGGACCTCTGTGATGTGGACTGTGTGATTGGGGGGGGCTCTGTCATGGGGACTGTGTGATTGGGGGGCTCTGTGATGGGGACTGCGTGATTGGGGAGCTCTGTGATGAGGACTGTGTGATTGGGGGGCTCTGTGATCGGGACTGTGTGATTGGGGGGCTCTGTGATGGGGACTGTGTGATTGGGGGCTCTGTGATTGGGGAGCTCTGTGATGGGGACTGTGTGATTGGTGGGGCTCTGTGATGGGGACTGTGTGATTGGGGGGCTCTGTGATGGGGACTGTGTGATTGGGGAGCTCTGTGATGGGGACTGTGTGATTGGGGGGCTCTGTGATTGAGGGGCTCTGTGATGGGGGACTGTGTGATTGGTGAGCTCTGTGATGGGGACTGTGTGATTGGGGAGCTCTGTGATGGGGGACTGTGTGATTGGGGGGCTCTGTGATGGGGACTGTGTGATTGGTGGGGCTCTGTGATGGGGACTGTGTGATTGGGGAGCTCTGTGATGGGGACTGTGTGATTGGGGGGCTCTGTGATTGAGGGGCTCTGTGATGGGGGACTGTGTGATTGGTGAGCTCTGTGATGGGGACTGTGTGATTGGGGAGCTCTGTGATGGGGGACTGTGTGATTGGGGGGCTCTGTGATGGGGACTGTGTGATTGGTGGGGCTCTGTGATGGGGACTGTGTGATTGGGGAGCTCTGTGATGGGGACTGTGTGATTGGGGGGCTCTGTGATGGGGACTGTGTGATTGGGGGGCTCTGTGATTGGGGAGCTCTGTGATGGGGACTGTGTGATTAGGGGGCTCTGTGATGAGGACAGTGTGATTGGGGGGCTCTGGGATGGGGACTGTGTGATTGGGGGGCTCTGTGATGGGGACTGTGTGATTGGGGGGCTCTGTGATTGGGGAGCTCTGTGATGGGGACTGTGTGATTGGGGGGGCTCTGTGATGGCGACAGTGTGATTGGAGGGCTCTGGGATGGGGACTGTGTGTTTGGGGGGCTTTGTGATGGGGACTGTGTGATTGGGGGGCTCTGTGATGGGGACTGTGTGACTGGGGCACTCTGTGATGAGGACTGTGTGATTGGGGGGCTCTGTGATGGGGACTGTGTGATTGGGGGCTCTGTGATGAGGACTGTGTGATTGGGGGGCTCTGTGATTGGGGAGCTCTGTGATGGGGACTGTGTGATTGGGGGGCCTCTGTCATGGGGACTGTGTGATTGGGGGGCTCTGTGATGGGGACTGTGTGATGGGGGGCTCTGTGATGGGGACTGTGTGATTGGGGGGGCTCTGTGATGGGGACTGTGTGATTGGGGGGGGGCTCTGTGATTGGGGAGCTCTGTGATGGCGACTGTGTGATTGGGGGGGCTCTGTGATGGCGACAGTGTGATTGGAGGGCTCTGGGATGGGGACTGTGTGTTTGGGGGGCTCTGTGATCGGGACTGTGTGATTGGGGGCTCTGTGATTGGGGGGCTCTGTGATGGGGACTGTGTGACTGGGGGCTCTGTGATGAGAACTGTGTGATTGGGGGGCTCTGTGATGGGGACTGTGTGATTGGGGGGCTCTGTCATGGGGACTGTGTGATTGGGGGGCTCTTTGATTGGGGACCTCTGTGATGTGGACTGTGTGATTGGGGGGGCTCTGTCATGGGGACTGTGTGATTGGGGGGCTCTGTGATGGGGACTGCGTGATGGGGGGCTCTGTGATGGGGACTGTGTGATTGGGGGGGCTCTGTGATGGGGACTGTGTGATTGTGGGGGCTCTGGGATGGGGACTGTGTGATTGGGGGACTCTGGGATGGGGATTGTGTGAATGGGGGGGCTCTGTGATGGGGACAGTGTGATTGGGGGTCTCTGTGGTGGGGGGAAGGTTGTGTGACTAGGGGCCTCTGTGGTGGAAGAACTGTGTGATTGGAGGGTTCTATGATGAGAAGCCCCTGATGTAAAGAGAAGACTCATGTGTGGAGTGGGGGCTTCTGATGTAAAGAGGGAGCCACTGATATGATGGGGGACCTCTGATATAAATGGAGCTCTCTAATGTGGTAGGGGACCTCTGACATAAAGGGGACCTCTGATGTGATGTAGGACCTCTGATTGTGTGGTAGACCTTTGATGTGGAGGGGGGCCCCTGATGTGATGGGGGAATCTCTGATGTGATGGGGTACCTCTGATGTGATGGGGGACCTCTGATGTGATGGTTGACCTCTGATACTGAGGAGGGGCCTCTGATGTGATGGGGAAACCTCTGATTGGATGGAGGAACCTCTGATGCGGAGGGGGGAACTCTGATGTGAGGGGGGACCTCTAATGTGATGGAGGGACGTCTGATGTGGAGGGGGGACTTCTGATGTGATGGAGGAACCTCTGATGTGGAAGGGGCCTCTGATGTGATGAGGGAGCTTCTGATGTAGTGGGGGGACCTCTGATGTAGAAGGGGGACCTCTGATCTTATGGGGGAACCTCTTAGCCCCTGCAGCCCTACCGCGTGTGGGCTACATCTGACTTTCCGTCGGAATGTCCGACCAACTTTGTCCGATCGTTTGTAGAGATCTCCGATCGGACAAAGTGCCACGCATGCTCAGATCAAATTACGAGACCAAAGCTATTGGCTACTAGCCACAATGTAGTCCCGTCGCAACAAACGAACATCATCACGTTCAGAACGATCGGATTTTCCTAACAACTTTGTCCTACTGTGTGTATGCAACACCAGTTTCGGACAAAATCTGTCTGAAAAAATCTGACGGATTTTGTTGTCGGAATGTCCGACCGTGTGTACAAGGGCATATGTGGAGGGGGGACTTCTGATGTGATGGGGGAGCCTTTGATGCAGAGGGGGGCCTCTGATGTGATGGGGGAGCCTCTGATGTGGAGGATGGGCTTCTGATGTGGTGGGGGGTCATCTGATGTAATGGGAGAACCTCTGATGTGGAGGGGGACCTCTGATGTGATGGGGGACCTCTGATGTGGAGGGGGACCTCTGATGTGATGGGGGACCTCTGATGTGGAGGAGGGACCTCTGATATGATGGGGAGCCTCTGATGTGATAGTTGACCTCTGATGCGGAGGAAGGACCTCTGATGTGATGGGGAATCTCTGATGCAAAGGGAAACCTTTCATGGGAATGGGGAAACCTCTGATGTGGAGGGGGAGTTCTGATGTGATGGGGGACCTCTATTGTGTTGGAGGGACCTCTGATGTGGAGGGGGACCTCTGATGTGATGGGGGACCTCTGATGTGGAGGAGGGACCTCTGATATGATGGGGAGCCTCTGATGTGATAGTTGACCTTTGATGCGGAGGAAGGACCTCTGATGCAAAGGGAAACCTTTCATGGGAATGGGGAAACCTCTGATGCGGAGGGGGAGCTCTGATGTGATGGGGGACCTCTAATGTGTTGGAGGGACCTCTGATGTGGAGGAGGGACCTCTGATGTGATGGGGAGAACCTCTGATGAAAAGGGGAACCTATGATGGGAATGGGGGAACCTCTGATGTGGAGGGGGAGCTCTGATGTGATGGGGAGAACCTCTGATGAAAAGGGGAACCTATGATGGGAATGGGGGAACCTCTGATGTGGAGGGGGAGCTCTGATGTGATGGGGGACCTCTAATGTGGAGGGGGACATGTGATGTGGTGGGGAAACCTAAGGAGGGCTTCTGACATGAAGTTAATGTTCTCAAGGTGATTGTGTGCATTGTCCCACATCGGTTTCCCATTGAAAAGTACCATTTATAATTTTTACACAGTAGACGTCGGTGAATCTGGATTGTTCATAACTTTTAAAGGGTGCTGTGAAAAAAGGTTGAGAAGTGCTGATCTATGGTTTCTGGTTTACAGACAAACTTTTGATAGGTTTCTATAATCGTTGGCCTTGGGCCATTGCAGTTCTCGGCCTCTTGTTACAATGCCCTTGTAGACAACGATGACATAAAGGAATAGGACTTTTCCAGGAACACTTTGTATCTCCAGTACTGGTGGATGTGATAACATGTTTATAGATGGCTGAGACTACAAACGATCGTTGTGATGTCTGCTTCTGACCTTCACGTTTTGTACAGATGCCAAATGTGACATTCATGGTTTGGCGGGAGCCGGCGGGCCTCATGAATTCCTCTCTATTGTTCAGTCTGATCGTTGCATGCTTGTAGCCGGCCCGCCCTTCTATATGTGAACTTTGGAAATTGTTCCTGTGCCGTGGATCACAGTTGCTGCATTGTTTTTGGGAGTTTATTGAGTGACAAGGGGGATTCCATTATTATGTATTTTACTGTAAGATTTTATATATGCAACTTTTCTAAGTAAAAAATACCCCTTCTCCGTGCCATTCTTTATACATTCCGATCGATGTGCTACTATTCTTTCTCCATTGGGAATGTAAAGACTGGGGGGGGGGTGCCTCAAGAACGGCTGTTACAGTCAGTTTGTTCCACAGTAGAAGCAATCCATAGTGGCTCCAGTTCTGGGTATCTACAGATAGAAGGAACAAAGTATCCAAGTGACCAAAAACAATATCCTTATTCTTCCAAAATAATCCATACACATCCACTACGTTGTAACCCCCTCCCTTCCATTTGTTATGTTTGAGCAGTGGACGTTAGTTGTGGTAATGTAAACTCAGTGGTGGCTGGTGCTCAAATTGAAAAGTACTGAACCCCCCCATCAATTGCAGCCTCACTGTGCCCATCAATTGCAGCCATTGTGTCCATCATATGCAGCCATTGTGCCCATCATATGCCACCACTGTGCCCATCATATGAAAAAACATGTCCCCATCAAATGCAGCCACGTGTGCCCATCATATGCAGCCACTTGTGCCCATCATATGCAGCCTTTGTGCCCATCATATGCAGCCATTGTGCTCATCAAATGCAGCCACTGTGCCCATCAAATGCAGCCACTTGTGCCCACCAAATGCAGCCACTTGTGCCCATCATATGCAGCCACTTGTGCCCACCAAGCACAGCCACTTGTGCCCATCAAACGCAGCCACTGTGCCCATCATATGCAGCCATTGTGCCTATCATATGCAGCCATTGTGCCCATCAAACGCAGCCACTTGTGCCCATCAAATGCAGCCACTTGTTCCCATCATATGCAGCCACTTGTGCCCATCATTTGCAGCCATTTTGCCCATCATATGCAGCCATTGTGCCCATCAAATGCAACCACTGTGCCCATAAAATGCAGCCACTTGTGCCCACCAAATTCAGCCACTTGTGCCCATTATATGCAGCCACTTGTGCCCACCAAGCACAGCCACTTGTGCCCATCAAACGCAGCCATTGTGCCCATCATATGCAGCCATTGTGCCCATCATATGCAGCCATTGTACCCATCAAACACAGCCACTTGTGCCCATCAAATGCAGCCACTTGTTCCCATCATATGCAGCAACTTGTGCCCATCATATGCAGCCATTGTGCCCATCATATGCAGCCATTGTGCCCATCAAACGCAGCCACTGTTCCCATCAAATGCAGCCACTTGTGCCCATCAAATGCAGCCACTTGTGCCCATCATATGCAGCCACTGTGCCCATCATATGCAGCCATTGTGCCCATCATATGCAGCCATTGTGCCCATCAAACACAGCCACTTGTGCCCATCAAATGCAGCCACTTGTGCCCATCAAATACAGCCACTTGTTCCCATCATATGCAGCCACTGTGCCCACTGACCCCCCCCCCCCCCACTCGCGGAGCTCACGGGTCTCGCAGGACCCCCACGGGGGCGTGGCTCTGACAAAGGGGACTTACCGCAGCAGCTCCTCTCCGATGCACCAGAGCGGCAGCGACCTCCGCTCCAGCGTGTCTTCTCCGCTGAATTCGCCACTCTTCCTAAGCGCCAGGCTACCCTATTGGTCAATCAGGAAACAGGTCTGATGCCCTGCCTCCTGATTGGTGGGGAGGAAGGTTAGTGTGAAAATAGCAAAAATTAATTCGCTACCGTCACACAATTGGGTGGGATCAGGGCGCACTCTCTGCACCCTGAGCCCACACTATTTTGAAGCCTATTAGAGCCTCTGGCTGTAATCAGGTGCTTCAAAAAGTACCACCCCCTCCCACCCTTGCCATAGGAATCCATGTGTCCGGCGTCCTGAAAGGGGCTGGGTGTATGGGTGGGGGGGCAGTGCCCGTGCGCCCACAGTGCACGGGCCACCACTGTGTACACTGCTCTATGTACACTACACTTTCCAGTCCAGGGGTCTCTAAACTACAGCCTGCGGTAAGATTGTATTCAATCCTCGGCTGATGTCACTAACATATACTCAAGATATCCTCAAGATGCTGCCTATGGTCTCCGCTTCTGAGGAAAGGGGAGACTCTGATTGGTACCCTGATGTAAGGGGAGACTCTGATGGAGACCCTGATGTAAGGGGAGACTGTGATGGAGACCCTGATGTAAGGGGAGACTCTGATGGAGACCCTGATGTAAGTGGAGACTCTGATGGAGACCCTGATGTTAGGGGAGACTCTAATGGAGGCTGTGATGTTAGGGGAGACTCTGATGGAGACCCTGATGTAAGGGGAGACTCTGATGGAGACCCTGATGTTAGGGGAGACTCTGATGGAGACCCTGATGTTAGGGGAGACTCTGATGGAGACCCTGATGTAAGGGGAGACTGTGATGGAGACCCTGATGTTAGGGGAGACTCTGATTGAGACCCAGAGTTGATTAAATACCACCAAAAGCACCCACAGTAGCCTTGTGGATAACACACATGGTGAACACCCTTGTTATGAAAAGATATATCTATCAACACAGGGGTGGAGCCTGAGTAGAGTTGATGGAGACCCTGATGAGGGTCCCTAAGTGCTTAATAACTAACTATTAAATTAACGAGCACAAATCTATCCAAAGTTACGAATTATCTGAAATAACAAATGCCGCATCTAAACGAATGGAAAGTAACTAATTAGTAATAACTAATTAATAATAAATAATTAATAATAATAAAAAGGTTTTATCATTATTAGATTGTTATGTTCCATTTGGTTAGATGCGGCATTCGTTATTTCAGATAATTCGTAACTTCAGATAAATTCGGACTCGTTACATTCACTGACAGACAAATTTGAAAGGGAATTTCAATACCTATAATTTAATAGTTAGTTATTATTTAGAATTAAACAGATTTTCTTTCTTTTTCCTGATTTTCGGAATTTCCGAAAATTCGGAATTCCGAAAATCCGAAATTCGGAATTTCGGAAATCCGAAATTCGGAATTTCGGAAATCCGAAAATTCGAAATTCGAAAATTCGGAAATCCGAAAACTAGAAATTCGGAATTTCAGAAATTCGGAATTTCAGAAATTCGAAATTCGAAAATTCGAAAATTCGGAAATCCGAAAACTAGAAATTCGGAATTTCAGAAATTCGGAATTTCAGAAATTCGAAATTCGGAAATTCGAAAATTCGGAAATCCGAAAACTAGAAATTCAGAATTTCAGAAATTCTGAAATTCAGAATTTCTGAACCTTAAAAATTCGGAAATTACGAATTAATTAATTTGTCAAAATTTGTTAAAAAACTCATTAGGAACTAAACGAATTGCACATGTCTATTGCGCAATGAGGTTTCTTCTTTATTCCTATCCATCTTTATGAGGCATATCAACTTCTAGCACCGCCAGCATCTATGTGGGGCACCCAGACTGAGCATTGCAATGTATATAACATATAACTATATAACATATAGCAATTGTCATTCAAAATGCGACAGCGCTGAAAATTGGCCTGGGCAGGAAGGGGATGAAAGGGGCAGGTATTGAAGTGGTTAAAAACATATTTACATATATATATATATATATATATATATATATATATATACACACACACACATATATATATATATATATATATATATATATATATATATATATATATATATATATATAAAAGAATATATACATAAATAAACAAAAACAAATAAGCTTACAGCAGCAGATAAATGTTTTTTTTTTTTTTATGAAAATAACATAAATAAACTATATACAATAAAAAAATAATTTTTACTATCAGTAAACTACAAAATTATGCAAAACAAAACCCTACTTCAACCTAAACAGACCCTCAGGGCTAAGAAATGATTAAACATTTAACCCATTCAAGCAGACTTTAAAAAAAAAAAAAAATCAGATTTTATAAAAATCTAGATTAGAAAGGATAGAAAGAAAAGCCGCACACCCAGAGACTGACAGACAGCCGCTACGGGGACCCGACATTCCTCCACACCTTTGTGCAGGCCTCCCGCCCGCCGACTGTCCTTCTCAAGACCCCCAAATCTTCCCAACTTCAACCAGAAGTCGTGCGCCACCACCTGGACAGGAAGGACTTTTTTTTCCGACTAGAAACCTGGCACCGTGCATTCCATGTGAAGTAATGGACTACTAAGCTAACTAGAAAAAATATAAGCCAAAATCAAAATCCTAGTCAGTCTGAAAGGCCCCGTATGCCCACTCTGTGTAACTCAAGTGGGAAAGGAAAGGGATACCCAGAGCCCCACCTACTGGCTTATAGACTTCTATATTGAAGGGGCATTGAAGCAAGAAATGATCCATCGTTTCCTCCACCTCACCACACGCTCTTGGACACCCATGGTTCTCCACAAAGCGATGCTTCAGGTTGCCCTTCACATAGAGTCTGCCATGGAATGAGAGCCAGGCCAAATCCCCAAAAACTTCTCTCCAGATTAATCAAACAGAGAACCCTCCCTGATAACAGGACCTGGGTAATCCCTAAAGGCCATTGGCTCGCTAAAGGCAGATTCAACAACCCTCCTCTCCAGGGCCTTTCTAGGAAGAGACTTAATTACCACCGCTGTCACATGCCACTGGTGAAGCATTTTCAGACACGGGGCAACGTAAGGCGGGAACTTACCATGTCAGACTCTCTGGCTTTTTACTGGCCCATCAAATGCAGCCACTGTTCCCATCAAATGCAGCCACTGTGCCCATCAAACGCAGACACTGTGCCCATCAAACGCAGCAACTGTGCCCATCAATAGCAGCCACTGTGCCCATCAAACGCAGCCAGTGTGCCCATCAATAGCAGCCACTGTGCCCATCAAAGGTAGCCACTGTGCCCACCAAAGGTAGCCACTGTGCCCCATCAAATGCTGCCACTGTGCCCATCAAATACTGCCACTGTGCCCATCAAATACTGCCACTGTGCCCATCAAATGCTGCCACTGTGCCCATCAAATGCTGCCACTGTGCCCATCAAATAGTGCTACTGTGACCCCCCCCCCCCACCCGCTCGCTGTTTGCCCGGCACTTACCCTGTCTCGGTGGCGGCGATGAGCTGTGGGACCTTGCAGCGGGTCAGACAGTGCATCTCCTCCCCTCCTCCAGATAGGCGTCCAATCATAGCGCCTGTCGTTTCAGCCAATCAGGTGATGGGTAACAGACCCGAGCACCTGATTGGCTGAGAGGCAGTTCAGTCTTAGGAAAGTGAATATTAATTCGCTGTTCTAACACACCTGGGTGAATGCTCTGTGTACGCAGTTCACCTTTTTTGAAGCCTACTGGAGCCTATGGCTCTAATCAGGTGCTTCAAAAGCACCCCTCCGCCACTGTAATTCAGGCGACCGGCGTCCGAAAAGGGGTCGGACGCCTGAATAGGGGATGGCTACAGCAGCCATGGATAGATTCACGCTATGCATGAATCTATCCATTATTCATGGGGGGGGGGGGTGGCTGGAGAGAGGGGGTGGAGCCCGTGCGCCCTTAATGGTCAGGATGAGCTCTTTATCTGGCTGCTGGACAGTTGTGACATTTTTTATATACTGTACATGTGAATACCACCGTTTTTTTGCTAGAAAATTACTCAAACATGATATATTTTATGAAAGCAGACGCCCTTTAGAATAAAATAGTGGCTGTTTTGCAATTTTTTTTGGGCTGTGGAAATGAAAGATGAATTCCTCGATTAATTTTTTTGATCGATCAACATTCTTTTTTATCGGTGCTCACCTCTCCGCCGGCTTCCGGGTCTTCAGGGAGTTCCATCAGAGATCCGGTGATGTCACGGACATCGACATCACTGGACTCCTCCCCCTTTCCCTAAGTGCCTTCCAACGAAGGGAAGGGGGGAGAAGTCCGGTGACGTTGAAGTTCTGATTGAACGTAACGCATACGGGGGGAGGAGCCACTCATGACGTCACCCGCTGCTGACCATACGGAACTAACACGATTGTCGGCTTTACATGCTGTGTTTTTATCATCTTTATGTGAGTAGTTTGTGTTTAAACACAAAAATAAAATCTTATACTTAAGTGGTGAGCACTTCGATCTTTTCTTTCTACCCATGAGGCGGTGTCCTTGCTGAGATCTAAGGAGACGTGAGAGAAGTTTATGGTCCGTGTTAACCCTTTTGATACCCGCTTACATGACCACCTGTTTGCACAGGGGTCCATGCCATAAGGTGAGAGTGATTAGTTAGACCGGAGGTGGAGGGATCGTCACGCTACTGTGGGGAAAAAAATGACTTACGTCAGTGCTGCAGTTTGAATTTAAAGCGGGAGTCCGCCGTTTTTTTTTTTTTTTTAAAAGCCAGCAGCTACAAATACTGCAGCTGCTGACTTTTAAAATAATGACACTTACCCGCCCAGCGCGCCCGCGATGTCGGCACCCGAAGCCGATCTCTCGATCGTCTCTCGGGTGCTGCCGCCGCCATCTTGGGTATGGGAATCAGGAAGTGGAGCCTTGCGGCTTCATTTGCCGGTTCCCTAGTGGAGCCTAGGTGGACCTCCGCTTTAAAACGTATTTGTGTGGACTGTGAAGTTAAGTCATGGATTGTGGAAACGAACTAGTGTCGGGTGATTGTATATAGTGTATACCACATTTACCACCGACTAATGCAGAGCTTCAATGCAAGGAGATCAGCTAAAAGTAGTTGGATCTGGTATGTGCGTTATAATTCATCGAAATTAGTCGATTAATCGATTTTAAAAAAATAATTTAATCGAACATGAAAATTTTAATCAGTAACAGCCCTACATTTTTTATGTCATAAGATATTTGTGAAGCTGTTTTTCTAACAACAAATTTTCAGGAAACGTACACACATTTTAGCGCACACAAACACAATATAATCCCCAATTTTTTTGACCGAATATAAAAAGATGATGTTACGTCATTTAATCAGATACCTAACATGTAATGATTTACAAATGAGCACAGCTGTGAAATGATGACAAACTGCAGAGCCGAAATGTGTCCACAGACTACAGACAACAGACAGCCGACAGCAGACAACAGACAACAGACAACAGACAGCAGACAGCAGACAGCAGACAGCAGACAGCAGACAACAGACAACATAATGCCTTAAAAGCCTTTACAGGTTATCAGTTTAGAGTTAAAGCATTGGGAAACTCTTGGGGGGGGGGGGGGGGGAAGAGTTTCCTCCTGCAAGTCAACATCATAATGTACATACCAGCACTTTTCCAAAGACTTACCTTTAACCCCTTCAATACCAGGCACTTTTACCCCCTTCCTGCCCAGGCCAATTTTCAGCTTTCAGCACTCTCACACTTTGAATGACAATTGGGCGGTCATGCTACACTGTACACATACGAAATTTTTATCATTTTCTTCACACAATTAGAGCTTTCTTTTGGTGTTATTTATTCACCGCAGGGGGTTTTAGATTTTTTCCTAAACAAATGAAAAAATGCTGAACATTTTGTAAAAATACTTTTTTTTTTCCTTAGTTTCTGTTACAAAATTTTGTAAAGAAGTCATTTTTCTCCTTCACTGATGTGCGTTGATGAGGCTGCACTGATGGGCACTAATAGGCGGCACTGATAGACACTGATGAGGAGGCACTAATGTGCAGCATTGATGGGCACTTATAGGAGGCACTGTTGTGCAGCACTGATATGAACTAATGGGCAACAGTTATGGGCACTGATAGGCAGCACTGATGTGCACTGATAGGTGGTGGGCACTGATGGGTGGCACTGATAGGCGACACTGATAAGCAACATTTATGGGCACTGATAGGCAGCAATGATGAGCACTGATAGGTGACGGGCACTGATGGGTGGCACTGATGGGCAGCAATGACGGGCACTGATAGGCAGCAATGATGGACACTGATAGACAGCACTGATAAGCAGCATTTATGGGCACTGCTAGGCAGCACTGATGTGCACTGATAGGTGATGGGCACTGATGGGTGACACTGATAGGCGACACTGATAAGCAGCATTTATGGGCACTGATAGGCAGCAATGGTGTGCACTGATAGGCAGCACTGATAGGTGGCGGGCACTGATGGGTGGCACTGATGGGCAGCATTTATGGGCACTGATAGGCAGCACTGATGTGCACTGATAAGCAGCACTGATGGGTGGCACTGATAGGCAGCAATGATGGGCACTGATAGGTGGCGGGCATTGATAGGTGGCACTGATGGGCAGAATTTATGGGCACTGATAGGCAGCAATGATGAGCACTGATAGGCAGCACTGATAGGTGGTGGGCACTGATAGGGAGCATTTACGGGCACTCATAGGTGGTGGGGACTGATGGGTGGCACTGATAGGCACTTATAAGCAGCACTGATAGGTGGCACTGATAGGCAGCACTGATGGGCAGCATTTATGGGCACTGATAGGCAGCACTGATGTGCACTGATGGGTGTCACTGATAGACAGCAATGATGGCCACTGATTGGTTGCGGGCAGAATTTATAGGCACTGATAGGGAGCAATGATGAGCACTGATAGGCAGCATTGATAGGTGGTGGGCACTGATAGGGAGCATTTAGGGGCACTCATAGGTGGTGGGGACTGATGGGTGGCACTGATAGGCAGCATTGATAGGCACTTATAAGCAGCACTGATAGGTGGTGGGTGCTGATAAGCACCGATGGACAGTATTTATGGGCACTGATAGGCAGCAATGATGGGCACTGATAATTACATACTAGGTGAGGTTGAAAAAAGACACAGGTCCAACCTATGTATGTGATTATATGTCAGTATTACATTGTATATCCCTGTATGTTGAGATTGTTCAGGTGCTTATCTAATAGTTTTTTAAACTATCAATACCCCCCGCTGAGACCACCGCCTGTGGAAGGGAATTCCACATTCTTGCCGCTCCTACAGTAAAGAACCCTCTACACAGTTTAAGGTTAAACCTCTTTTCTTCTAATTTTAATGAGTGGTCACGTGTCTTGTTACACTCCCTTCTCTGTAAATTTTAGAGCAAAAGCGATAATTCCAGCCCCAGATCTCCACTGTAACTCAAAACATGTAACCTGCAAGAAAAATTTAAAGCGTCGTCGCCTATGGGGATTTTCAAGTACCTGAAGTTTGGCGCCATTCCACGAGTGCGTGAATTTTGAAGCGTGACGTGTTGGGGTATCCATTTATTTGGCGTAACTTCTTCATATTATACAAAAAAATTGGGTCGCGTTTACTGTTTTTTTTTTTGTTTAAATACACGAAAGTTTTTTTCCCCCAAAAATATGCGTTTGAAAAATTGTTGCGCTAATATCGTGTGAGATAAAAAATTGCAACGACCTCCATTTTATTCTCTGCTAAAAAACAAAACAAATCATATATAATGTTTGGGGGGTTTCTGTGCGATTTTTTAGCAAAAAAAAAGGGGGGGTAATCCATTTACACAGTGAGGGGACATTGTTTTTGTTTTTTTTTCTAGAAAATTACATAGAGTGTCATATATAGAGAGAGATCATAGAATGTAATACACTCATA
>NW_027507787.1:232987195-233290024 GCF_037356315.1 Lithobates pipiens
AAATAAGACCTAGCGTGATTGTCGGTGATGGCTGCAATATAAGCCCTAGTTAAAGTCCTTGTAGGTGTTATTTTCAGGGTAGGGCTTAATTGGGGGGTAGGGATTATATTGCAACCATCACCGACAATCATGCTAGGTCTTGTTTTTGGGGGAAATGGGGTAGATGGAAAGGCTGCATATAACACCCAGCCCCCGCCTTACCTCCGGCATTGCTTGGGCAATATGTGGTGTTTATTGGTGAATGCTGAGTGACTCGCTGTAGTAATGGCAGTACACGGGGCCAACAACGCAAGCCAAAGGGGAGGGGCGTGTCTTCACTTGGCACAGCATGGCACAGACAATGCAAGCCAGAGACGATGGGGTGTGTCTTTACTCTGCATAACATGGAGCCGACAACGCAAGTCAGAATGGAGGGGCTTGTCTTTACTTGGCACAGCACGGGGCCGACTGCCCAAGCAAAGTGAGAGGGGCGTGTCTTCATTTGGCACAGCGTGGGCCGACTGCCCCAAGCAACATGAGAGGGGCGTGTCTTCATTTGGCACAGCGTGGGCCGACTGCCCAAGCAACATGAGAGGGGCGTGTCTTCATATGGCACAGCACGGGGCCGACTGCCCAAGCAACATGAGAGGGGCGTGTCTTCATTTGGCATAGCACGGGGCCGACTGCCCAAGCAAATTGAGAGGGGCATGTCTTCATTTGGCACAGCGTGAGGCAGACAGCGCAAGCCAATTGAGGGGTGTGTCTTCATTTGGCACAGCGAGGGGCCGACAACGCAAGCCAGAGGTGAGGGGCGTGTCTTTACTTGGCACAGCATGGGCCCAACAATGCAAGCCAGAGGGAGGGGCTGTGGGGGGCGTGCATTTACTTGGCACTACATGGGACTGACCATGAAAGCCAGAGGGAGGGGCATGACTTTGCTTGGCACAGCATGAGGCCGACGCCTTCACTTGGAAGAGTATAGGGCCAACAACAAAACCAAAGAGGGAGAGGCTGTGGAGGGGAGGGGGTGTGTTTTCACTTGGTAGAAAATGGAACCAACGACACAAGCTGGAGGGAGGGGCGTGTCTTCACTTGGCACGTCACAGACCCCACAATGGAATATGGAGAGGGGCGGTGGGGGCGTGTCTTCACTTGGCACAACAGGACCGAAAACACTAGCCAGAAGGCAGGGGTGTGTCTTCAAGATTTTTATTTTTTCCCCAAGCACCCCTGTTTTGTCAGATTAGGTGACCCGTCAAATTTTGTAATGGAAGTGTCGTTCCCTCACGGCCATCTTGGTACACCCCGCACTCTTCCACAGTAAGGATACAATGAGAAGTCGCCAAGCAGACATCTTTTTACACCCACCGGAGTTTTGCATTTCACACAATTTTTACCAGTAAACTGAGTTTTTATATAGTGTAATGATCCTTTTGTCTTTTTTTTTTTTTTTTTTTTTATTATTATTTATAAAATTTTTTCTATAGTGAAATACAGGATTTTTAAATCCGTCTAACTTTTTTTTTTTTTTCATGTTGAATTTTCAAAGTAGCGATGTTCTGTCAAATTAACAAACCTGTGAGATCAGCAGGCTTGCCGCTGCTTTTAAAATTCAACATGAAAACAGTCTGATGGATTTAAAAAAAACTGTATTACAATATATAGATTCGTTTACTGGTAAAAAAAAAATATGAAGTGCAAAACTCCAGTGGGTGTACAAAGATGTCCGCTTGCCGCCTTCTCACTGTATCCTTACTGCAAAGGAGTGCCAGGTGTACCAAGATGGCTGTGACGGAACGTCACGTCAGGTACAGGTAACTGTCCTATTATTAAAAGTCAACAGCTGCAGTATGTGTAGCCGCAGGCTTTTTAATTTTTGCAGTGGTGGTCGGAGCTCTGCTTTAGAAAAAAAAAACACCCCCCCCCCCCCCCCCTCTCGTGCTCGCATGCAGCAGTGAATGCATACGTAGTTCACACCCACATATGTAAACGGCATTCGCACCACACATGTGACATATTGCCACAAACAGTGCGAGCAATAATTCTAGCACTAGATCTCCTCTTTAACTCTATACTGGTAACCTGGAGAAATTTTTGTAGCTTTCCCTATGGAGATTTTTAAGTACTGTAGTTTGGCGACATTTCACTAGCGTGAGCAATTTTAAAGCATTTTAGGTATCTATTTACTCTGCGAAACATCAACTGTCACATTATACAAATTGGGGTAAATATTATTATTATTATTATTTTTTTTCTATTTTTTTTTATCTATTTTTTTGTTTATTAAAGTTTGTTTTTGTTTTGTTTTTTTCCCCAAAAAATGTTATTTTAAAAAGCGCTGTGCAAAAACCGTGACAAAAATTCAATGAATGCCATTTTATTCTCTAGGGTTTCTGCTAAAAAATTGTATGTATCTATTCAGGATGACGGTACCTATATCTTTACTACACCCTTTTTGACGCTAATCCTTTCTTGAATGAATATATATATATATATATATATATATATATATATATATATATATATATATATATATATATTTTATATAATAATACTATTTCACTTTTTGAAGTGCTTTTGCATTTAAAGACAAGCTGAAATTCTATGTATGTCTTCACACTGGTCCATTGTGGTGTATCGCCATTGAAATTCAAATGTGACAAAAACACAGCCGTGTTACATTTTGATCCTTTTTTTTTTTTAAGTCACATGACCTATGAAAATTCTGGCAATTTTTTTTTTTCGGGGGGGGGGGGGGGGGGTTTGATCGTGCAATGATTTTTTTATAGGGAATGTATTTGGAGTACAACAGTTTTATTTGCTGTGTGTTGATTCGCACGGGACGGTTATACCCGCGTCGTGTATCCTGACATATCATGACGTGTTAATGATTGAAGGCCTGTTATGAGGAAGTACTTCATAATCCTCCTTCTGTATCCTCCAGAACCGATTATCTCTAGGACAATGCCTGCAGGAAAAAGAACAAAGTGAAAGGCGCGCCTAGCGTGTGTGTGTGGTGTGTGTTTTTTTTTTTTTTTTTGCTGTCCGGAATCTGAGGAATATTTATGTACAGAGTTCAGTGACGGGAGCTGTCGGGCCGGCTGTAGACTTTCTGGCAGATACTTAAAGTGCCAATTCTAGAATGGAGAACAATGGCGGAATCTGAAGATTGACGTCTAGTTGACTTTTAATAATTGCACTGTAGGCGGGGTAATGCCAGGAAACGATTTTATATATATATATTTATACACACACACAGTGCCTTGCGAAAGTATTCGGCCCCCTTGAACTTTTCAACCTTTTGCCACATTTCAGGCTTCAAACATAAAGATATAAAAAATTTAATTTTTTGTGAAGAATCACCAACAAGTGGGACACAATTGTGAAGTGGAACGAAATCTATTGGATTTTTGAAACTTTTTTAACTAATAAAAAAATGAAAAGTGGGGCGTGCAAAATTATTTGGCCCCCTTGCGTTAATACTTTGTAGAGCCACCTTTTGCTGCGATTACAGCTGCAAGTCGCTTGGGGTATGTCTCTATCAGTTTTGCACATCGAGAGACTGAAATTCTTGCCCATTCTTCCTTGCAAAACAGCCGGAGCTCAGTGAGGTTGGATGGAGAGCGTTTGTGAACAGCAGTTTTCAGCTCTTTCCACAGATTCTCGATTGGATTCAGGTCTGGACTTTGACTTGGCCATTCTAACACCTGGATACGTTTATTTGTGAACCATTCCTTTGTAGATTTTGCTGTATGTTTGGGATCATTGTCTTGTTGGAAGATAAATCTCCGTCCCAGTTTCAGGTCTTTTGCAGACTCCAACAGGTTTTCATCCAGAATGGTCCTGTATTTGGCTGCATCCATCTTCCCCTCAATTTTAACCATCTTCCCTGTCCCCGCTGAAGAAAAGCAGGCCCAAACCATGATGCTGCCACCACCATGTGTGACAGTAGGGATGGTGTGTTGAGGGTGATGAGCTGTGTTGCTTTTACGCCAAACATATCGTTTTGCATTGTGGGCAAAAAGTTGGATTTTGGTTTCATCTGACCAGAGCACCTTCTTCCACATGTTTGGTGTGTCTCCCAGGTGGCTTGTGGAAAACTTTAGACGAGACTTTTTATGGATATCTTTGAGAAATGGCTTTCTTCTTGCCACTCTTCCATAAAGGCCAGATTTGTGCAGTGTACGACTGATTGTTGTCCTATGGACAGACTCTCCCACCTCAGCTGTAGTTCTCTGCAGTTCATCCAGAGTGATCATGGGCATCTTGGCTGCATCTCTGATCAGTCTTCTCCTTGTCTGAGCTGAAAGTTTAGAGGGACGGCCAGGTCTTGGTAGATTTGCAGTGGTCTGATACTCCTTCCATTTCAAAATGATCGCTTGCACAGTGCTCCTTGGGATGTTTAAAGCTTGGGAAATCTTTTTGTATCCAAATCCGGCTTTAAACTTCTCCACAACAGTATTACGGACCTGCCTGGTGTGTTCCTTGGTCTTCATGATGCTCTCTGCGCTTTCAACAGAACCCTGAGACTGACGTGTTTTTTTTATTTATTTTTTTCCCACAAATAGAGCATTCTTTTGATCGCCTCTGCGGTTTTTTTTTGCGCTATCTATAAAAAAAGAGCGACAATTTTGAAAAAAAATGCATTATTTTTTACTTTTTGCTATAATATCCCCCCCAAAATTGTTTTTATTTTTATTTTTTTCCCTCAGTTTTGGCCGATACGTATTCTTTGACATAATTTTGGTAAAAAAAAAAAAATCACAATATACGTTTAGTTGGTTTGCGCAAAAGTTATAACATCTACAAAATAGGGGATAGATTTATGCCGTTGTTGTTGTTGTTGTTATTATTTATTATTATATTATTTCTTTTATTTTTTAATTGTGCCTGCGACATTATGGCGGACACATCGGACACATTTTTGGGGCCATTGCCATTTAATACAGTGATCAATGCTATAAAATTGCATCGATTTACTGTAAAAATTTCACTGGCAGTGAAGGGGTTAACCACTAGGGGGAGGGGTTACGTGTGTCCTGGGGGATGGGCTAGCAGTGGCACAACACTGATTGCTGCTCCCGATCACAGGGAGCAGACGATCGGTGTCCTGTCACTAGGCAGAACGGGGAGATGATGTGTTTACATCGGCATCTCCCCGTTCTGCAGCTCAGTGACACGATCGTGGGTATCTCTGCAGACATCGAGTCCATGGGTCCCGCGGCCACGGAGCTCGCGGCAGGCGCGCGCAAGACGGGAAACGTGAAAATAACGTACTGGTAAGTTACTTTGCCCAGCCGTGCCATTCTGCAGACATAATTATACAGGCGGCGGTCGGCAAGCGGTTAAAGAGGAAGTAAACCCTGATGGGTTTACTTCCTCTTTGTCTCCCTGCAAAGGTAAAGCATAATGGACTACTATGCATTGCATCGCATCGCATCGCATAGTGGTCCATTATGTGTCACTTACCTGACACAGGAGCCAGCGAAGTCACCGCTGTCCCCTGTAGTCCGGAGCATCCATCTTCCGGGTATCGCTGCTCCGGCCACTCACAGCGCCGGAGCAGTGATGACGTCACTCACGGGAGCCGTCACTAACAGCATATCGCCGTTAGCAGCGTCACAGTGCGCCTGCGCACCGCTGTCTACGGCGCATGCGCCGTAGACAGCTATGACTGTCTTAGAAAATATCTCCTGAACCGTGTAGGTTTAGGAGATATTTCTTGGACCTACAGGTAAGCCTTAATCTAGGCTTGCATGTAGGTCAAAGTGGTTTAGTCATACTTGCCTCCTCTGTGCTGTTCGTCTTTGCACAGTGACTCCCGATCCTCTTCTTCTGGGGTCCCCCGGTGGCTCTCGCGGCTCTCCCCCCCCCCCCCCACATCAGATAACCACCTAGGAGACGTGCTCTCGGGGGAGGGGGGGGGGGTGTTACTTTGCGGGCGCGCTCCCGAGTCCATAATTTGCGTCCATAGACACAAATGCTGGACTTGTCCCCGGCGTTCACGTCGTTGGGTTTGATTGACAGCAGCTGCGCCGCTATTAATTATCCAATCAAGAGCCGAGAACCCTGTGGAGAGAGGGAGTGCATCTCCGGAGACAGAAATAAGGGGCTCAGGTAAGTAAAACGGAGGGGGGCTGGGGGGGGGGGGAGGGGTGTCGACTGCCAGGTGTTTTTTTCTTAAAGAGGGATTCCACCAAAAAAAAATATATATTAAAAGCCAGCAGCTAAAAATACTACAGCTGCTGACTTTTAATAAATGGACACTCACGTGTCCCGGGTTCCAGCGATGCCGGCAGCCGAGGCCGATCGATCGCTCGGCTCTCGGCTGCTGCCGCCACCATTCTAGGTGAGGGAATCAGGAAGTGAAGCGAATCGGCTTCACTTCCCGGTTCCCTACTGCGCATGCGCGAGCCGCGCCGCGCAATAGGAAATCACCGCGCTGTCACTGGGACCCGTGTGTGTCCCAGCAGACAGCGCGGCAGGGCAGGAAATGGCGTAGACTCCCATGGGAGTCTATGCCCGGAAGTGGGTGTAAATACCTGTCTTTGACCGGTATCTCCACCCCCCTCCCCCCTGAAAGGTGTCAATTGTGACACTGGAGGGGGGGAGGGATCCAATCAGCGGAGGTTCCACTTTAGGGTGGAATCCCGCTTTAATACATAGGATGCATGAGGGTTTACAACCCGTTTAGTGGTATTTCTGATGCTTGCTTCTTGGTAGTATGGCGAGGTAGTACTCAAATTTCCGTAAGGTAAGAGGCCATCTTCACTGCAGTGTGTTGCATGGAAGAGGAGAAATCACGATTGCACATATTTGCACAACTTTCTGCACTTTAAAGTGGTTGTAAACCCTTACAACACACTTTGACCTACAGGTAAGCCTAGATTAAGGTTTACCTGTAGGTCCAAGAAATATCTCCTAAACCTACACGGTTCAGGAGACATTTACTAAGACAGTCATAGCTGTCTACAGCGCATGCGCCGTAGACAGCGGTGCGCAGGCACACTGTCATCGTATCTGTCTTTCGGCAAATATCTCCTGTAGGTTTAGGAGATATTTGCCGAAAGACAGATACGACGATATGATGCGGGTGTTGGCTCCTGTGCGCATGCACGGGAGTGACGTCATCGCGGCTTCGCCGAATGATAGCGGCGGAGCAGCGAGACCCACCAAGAAGATGGATGCGCCGGACTACAGGGGACAGCGGTGACTTCGCTGGCTCCTGTGTCAGGTAAGTGACACATAATGGACTACTATGCGATGCGATGCGATGCATAGTAGTCCATTATACTTTACCTTTGCAGGGAATGAAAGAGGAAGTAAACTCATCAGGGTTTACTTCCTCTTTAAGGACAAGTCGCTGTATATTTACACTCCATTGCAGAGTGTACACATCACTGTGTTTTTACATTCATTTATAAGACTGTTGTCATTTATTAATGTGGGATATTTCTTTTCATGTGTACTATAATTAATACATTTAATTTTTTTACATCTATTGCACTATTTTTTAACAACGCAACACCTTTTTTATTTTATTGCCAGGAAACGTTCGGGTTGTCTGAACGCTGCTTTTGAGAACACCACAAATGATGCACATTACAATGACCACCTGCAGAGTTGTACTTCCTCTCCAGGTGGTGGGTGTGGAATTTTGGGGAGTCATGTCATGGCAGGAGGTGACCTATTGTGGAAGCGTCAGTCTGTAGGGCTGACAACACAACCTGTAAGCGAGGGGCTGTAGGGACTTGTCTTCACGTAGCCCAACGAAGGGATGACAGTACTAACTGGAGGGGGCGGGCGGCAGGGACGTTTCTTCATTTGGCCCAATGGAGGGAGGGGATGGGCTGTAGGAATTTGTCTTCACTTGGCCCCACGGAGGGCCGACAAAACCAACTGGAGGGGAGGGGTGGTAGGGACTTTTCTTCACTTGACCCAATGGAGGACTGACCATTCAGGTCTGAGGGGAGGGGCTATAGGGACATGTCTTCACTTGGCCCAATGCAAGGCCAGCAACACAAATTGGAGACGAGGGGCTGTAGGGATTTGTCTTGGCCACATGGAGGGCTGACAACGCAGGTTGGAGGGAGGGTGTGTAGGGGCCTGTCTTCACTTGGCACAGCGTAGGGACAACAGTGCAAGCTGGAGGGGCTGTAGAGACTGGGTTTACTGGGCATAGCACAGGTCCAACAGCTCAAGCTGGAGGGAATGTCTTTACTTGGTCCAATGCAGGGCCAAAAAAAACGCAGGCTGAGGGGGTGAGGCTGCAGGAGCGTGTCCTCAATTGGCACAGCACAAGGCTGACAATGCCGCCGGGGGGGGGGGGGGCGGGGGGGCTTGTCTTCACTTCGTGTAGTGCAGGGCCTACAATGGAGGGGAGAGGCTCTAGAGGGCTTGTCTTTACTTGGTACAGCACAAGGCTGACGAAACAAGCCAGAGGGGAAGGGCTATAGGGGTGTGTCTACTCTTGGCATAATGCAGGGCCAACAACATAACCAGTGTAGCACCCTCTAGTGTATGGTTAGTGTAGTACAGGCACATTTATTTAACTGGTGGTAAGCATGAGTCTGCATTATGCTGCTTGACTCACAAAGGCAGGTCTCTGCTACCACCCTGGGGTTACGGAAGTCTGGAGAAACTTCTAGCAGTTAGTGGGCAGAGGGTTGAGCTCCATACTTAGGGGAACCTGGCCAATCCCCATGCGTATTGTCCTGGCAGGGTGGCTAGGCCAGCCTGTAAATATGCAAAAGTCATGTAAGCAGGGAAGTCGGATGGAAAATGGAGTGCTGAGGAGGTTGTTGGTGGCCTCGGAGGGGTCTCCTAGGTCTTGGGGAGACCCCCAGCTCCAGCACGTAATACCTGTGTGAGGACTTAGTCGTTTTGGCTTCTGTAACCTCCAGAAATGATTGTCAATAGGACAATGCCTGCAGGATAAACAAAATGAAAGCCGCACCTAATGTTTTTTTTTTTTCTTTCTGCACGCCGTGCAGAATCAAGAATATTTATTACAGTGTTGAGTGATGGGAGCTGTCGGGTCAGCTGAAGACTCTTTGGCAGGTATTTAAATTGTCAGTTATACAACCGAGAACAATGGGGGAGGGGGGGGGGGTGTTTGGGGGAATCTAGATCTTGACATTTACTTGATTGTATAGTGGAACAGTAGGCGAGATAATCGCAGGAAATGTTTTTGCTTCCTTTGGGAACACAACAAATTATATACATTACAATGACACAGTTGCAACGTTACACTTGTCGTTCTGTGTTCTCGCCTATGAAAGACAAACTTTATTTTTATTTTTTGCAAACTTTTTAACCCTTTTGCTGACAGTCAACTTTGCGTTTTTTTGTGCTTTTTATTTATTTTTCTCGCACATTTTAGACAGTGATTATTAGTCAAAATCCCCAAATGTTCTACGTTTCCTAAAAGTAGAGACCCTGGAGAATAAAATGGCGGCAGTTCCAATTGGCGCAACAGAGATTATCGACCACAAAATTTCAATAAAAAAATATTACGCTAAGGTTCATTTCAGTGCACATAAATGCAATATAGCTGTTTGGTAAAATATCAAAGATAGGGCTGGGATGAGTAATATAGATACCCAATGCGTCAAGCCTTAAAATTACGTGCCCCTGTGAGATGGCAACAAAGTTTGGTACGCCATTTTACGTAGGCAATGCTTTTAAAGCAGGGTTAGGCTACCGGAGGCCCTCCAGCTGTTGTGAAACTACATTTCCCATGAGACTTTGCAAGGCTGGAAGTTGCAATTACTTCCAGAGGCATGATGGGACCTGTAGTTCTGCAACAGCTGGTGGGCCCCAGGTTGCATATGCCTGCTTTAAAGGCTCTACAGGCCAACCTTTACTGTGCATCTGGAAAGTATTCACAGCACTTCACTTTTTCCACATTTTATGTTACAGCCTTATTCCAAAATGGATTAAATTAATTATTTTCCTCAAAAATCTACAAACCAACCCCCATAATGACAATGTGGAAGACGTTTGTTTTGAAATCTTTGCAAACTTATTAAAAATAACTCCCGTGTACATGGGCATCTCGGGCTCCTCCCGTGTACATGGGCATCAGAGCCTTTGCCATGACACTCAAAACTGAGCTCCGGTTCATCCTGTTTCCACTGATCATCCTGGAGATGTTTCTACAACTTGATTGGAGACCACCTGGTATAAATTCAGTTGATTGGACATGATTTGGAAAGGCACACACCTGTCTATAGAAGGTCCCACATTTGAACATGCATGTCAGAGCACAAGGCAGGCCATGAAGTCCAAGGAGTTGTCTGTAGACCTCCGAGACAGGATTGTATGGAGGCACCGATCTGGGGAAGGGTACAGAAACATTTCTGGTCTCAATGAGCACAGTGACCTCCTCCATCCGTAAATGGTAGAAGTTTAAAACCACCAGGACTCTTCCTTGAGCGGGCCACCCGGCCAAACTGAGGGATCGGGGGGAGAAGGGCTTTAGTCAGGAAGGTGACCAAGAACCTGATGGTCACTTTAACAGAGCTCCAGTATTTCTCTGTGGAGAGAGGAGAACCTTCTAGAAGAACCATCATCTCTGCAGCACTCCACCACAGGCCTGTACGGTAGAGTGGGCAGACGGAAGCCACTCCTCAGTAAATGGCACATGACAGCCCCGCCTGGAGTTTGCCAAAAGGCACTGAAGGACTCTCAGACCATGAGAGACAAAATTCTCTGGTCTGATGAAACAACGATTGAACTCTTTGGCCTGAATGGCAAGCGTCATGTCTTGAGGAAACCAGGCACCGCTCATCACCTGGCCAATACCATCCCTACAGTGAAGCATGGTGGTGGCAGCATCATGCTGTGGGGATGTTTTTCAGTGGCAGGGACTGGGAGACTAGTCAGGATGGAGGGAAAGATGAATGCAGCAATGTACAGAGACATCCTTGATGAAAACCTGCTCCAGAGCGCTCTGGGGCGAAGGTTCATCTTCCAACAGGACAACGAGCCTCAGCACACAGCCAACATAACAAAGGAGTGGCTACAGGACAACTCCGTGAATGTCTTTGAGTGGCCCAGCCAGAGCCCAGACTTGAACCCGATTGAACAGCTCTGGAGAGATCTGAAAATGGCTGAGCACCGACACTCCCCATCCAACCTGATGGCGCTTGAGAGGTCCTGCAAAGAAGAATGGGAGAAACTGCACAAATATAGGTGTGCCGAGCTCCACTACAGGGCACGGCCCCATCAAGTCAGCAGGGCACCTGAAGGCAGAGAGGGGGGGCTCCCCACTTCTGGGCACCTTGCTCTGCAGCAATTTTTTTTTTCTTAAATCCCCGGGCCCCTTTTTGTTTTAGAAGGGGTTGGGAGGGAGAAAAAAAAATGGGACAATTTAAGGACTTTTGGGTGTAGGTGGAGTAATCTTCTGCACATGGTTCCTGATAATGTGATTCACTGTAGTTCCCTGACCCATGCTTTGCGTTACTCACTCCTTACATCTGAACTGTGTACATTGCATACTCCTGACCCCTGCACTCTGTACATTACACACTCTTGACTCCTACACTGTATAATACTTGTGATCCCCACACTCTGTACAATACATACTCTTGACCCCTGCAATCTGTACAATACTTGCAATCCCTGCACGCTGTACGCTGCATATGCCTCACCCCTGCACACTGTACGTTGCATACGCCTGACCCCTGTGATTTGTACTAGTCCCTTCCACTGTTGGGGAAAAATGTTGCCACACCCCAATTCCCCTATGATGCACAGTGCCTGCAGGCTAGGGTGGTTGAGCTCAGATCCTGAACCTGTCGGGTAGGCCAACAGGGCCCCATGATTTCTAACGGTGGCCCTGTGTGCATATACATGGGGGCGAGTATTTTTACTGCCTGGAAAATGCGCAACACCCATTTTCATGCGTTTTATTGTCTAGTAGCTAGATTTCCATAGGCTTAAAAATAGCACAAGCCTAAGTGACCACAAAAAATACTCCAACACACCCTTCCTGCATTTGCACCTAGTTAAATGTTTATGCAGGTGCTTTTGTTTGCATATATTGCGTATCTATATCTCATTTTAGTTACCAGATATTGTTTTCAAAAGCCGGGCTTTCCCCTATTCATATGCCGGCCTTTCCCCTATTCATATGCCGGCCTTTCCCCTATTCATATGCCGGCCTTTCCCCTATTCATATGCTAATTAACCAGTTTGGCTTCATGGAACAGGAAGTGATGTTAGTAGGGGGAGGGAACAAAGGACTTGAACTCAGCCATGTGCCGTAGAGAGGGGAATAGTTTTGGAGGACTCCATGCTGACACAACAAGAAAGCTCTGTGTTGGACACTTCACCTGAGGATGACACAATTGCCCAACTTTTCTGCAGTCACTCGTAGAATAGAGCTTTAGGTTCCTGGTTGCCTACAGAGATCGCGAATCCCTTTTTCACCTGGGCTCGGTTATTTTTGCATATTCCGATTGTACATGGGCCTTTGTTCAGGCTCCTCTGCTAGGAAGTTTAGGTAGCATGTGCATGTAGAATGAAGAAATGACACTTGTCTACAATGTAAAGTAGTGAGTGTACAGCTTGTATAACAGTGTAAATTTGCCGTCCCCTCAAAATAACTCAACACACAGCCATTAATGTCTAAACCGCTGGCAACAAAAGTGAGTACACCCCTAAGTGAAAATGTCCAAGTTGGGCCCAAAGTGTCAATATTTTGTGTGGCCACCATTATTTTCCAGCACTGCCTTAACCCTCTTGGGCATGGAGGTCACCAGAGCTTCACAGGTTGTCACTGGAGTCCTCTTCCCCTCCTCCATGATGACATCACAGAGCTGGTGGATGTTGGAGATCTTGCGCTCCTCCACCTTCTATTTGAGGATGATCAATAGGGTTTAGGTCTGGGGACATGCTTGGCCAGTCCATCACCTTTACCCTCAGCTTTTTTTTTTTTTTTTTTGCAAGGCAGTGGTCATCTTGGAGGTGTGTTTGTTATCATGTTGGAATACTGCCCTGCGGCCCAGTCTCTGAAGGGAGGGGGTCATGCTCTGCTTCAGTATGTCACAGTACATGTTGGCATTCATGGTTCCCTCAATGATCTGTAGCCCCCCAGTGCCGGCAGCACTCATGCAGCCCCAGACCATGACACTCCCACCACCATGCCTGACTGTAGGCAAGACACACTTGTCTTTGTCCTCCTCCCCTGGTTTGCCGCCACACACGCTTGTCACCATCTGAACCAAATATGTTTATGTTGGTCTTTTTTGGGCATTATTCCAGTAATCCAGGTCCTTTTTAGTCTGCTTGTCTTCCGAAAACTGTTTGCGAGCTTTCTTGTGCATCATCTTTAGAAGAGGCTTCCTTCTGGAACGACGTTCAGACCAATTTGATGCAGTGTGCTGCATATGGTGTGAGCACTGACAGGCTGACCCACCCCACCCCTTCAACCTCTGTAGCCATGCTCATAGGTCTATTTCCCAAAGACAACCTCTGGATATGACGCTGAGCACGTGCACTCGACTTCTTTGGACCATGGTGAGGCCTGTTCTGAGTGGAACCTGTCCTGTTATACCGCTGTATGGTCTTGGCCACCGTGCTGCAGCTCAGTGTCAGGGTCTTGGCAATCTTCTTATAGCCTAGGCCATCTTTATGTAGAGCAACAATTCTTTTTTCAGATCCTCAGAGAGTTCTTTGCCATGAGGTGCCATGTTGAGCTTCCAGTGACCAGTATGAAAGAGTGAGAGAGATAACGCCAAATTTAACACACCTGCTCCCCATTCACACCTGAGACCTTGTAACACTAACGAGTCACATGACACTGGGGAGGGGGAAAAAATATATATCATTTTATAACTCGCTGATACCTACCACAACTGTTTTTTGTTTTAAACTTCACCTGTCAACAAGGGAACACTGACAGCCAAATTATGTTTTTGTAAGGACGCAGCGGCCCGCTGCTTAAAGCGGTAGTCCGCCGGGACTCTGCGTTTTTTTAATTTATTTATTTATTTATTTTTAAAAGCCAGCAGCTACAAATACTGCAGCTGCTGACTTTTAAAATAGTGACACTTACCCGCCCAGCGCGCCCGCGATGTCGGCACCCGAAGCCGATCTCTCGATCGTCTCTCGGGTGCTGCCGCCGCCATCTTGGGTATGGGAATCAGGAAATGGAGCCTTTCGGCTTCATTTCCCGGTTCCCTACTGCGCATGCGCGAGCCGCGCTGCGCAATGAGGACGGTCCCCGCTGCCTCTGGGATCTGTGTGTTTTCCCAGCAGGCAGCGGGGCACTTGCGGAAAGGGGCGGGCACTTGCGGAAAGGGGCGTAATATACGCCCCTTTCCGCAGAGAGCTGTCCCGGAAGTGGGTGCAGATACCTGTACTGTACAGGTATCTGCACCCCCCTCCCCCCTAAAAAGGTGCCAATTGTGGCGCCGGAGGGGGGGAGGGTTCCGATGAGCGGAAGGTCCACTTTAGGGTGGACCTCCGCTTTAACAACCGATAATTGTCAGTTGTGTTTTTTTTTTTTTTTTTTTTTTTTTTTTTACGTATTTCAGCTCTTAGACATTCCCACTGACAGCTGAAAGAGCTGAGCCTAAAAGTATTGTTTTCAGGTATCGGAGCATTTATGCGAATACCAATGCTCCATGCAGATTCTTCGTATCGGCACGATTGTACTGTATGTTGGTCTTGTATTGTATCCCTATGATTATAAGTACGGTAGTTTGTACAGTATTTTGTTTAGTAAAGCACATAATGCACTACAGAGGTTTTATTGCTTCCTTGCTTTACCGCTAAGAACCTTAAAAGTCAGAAAGCAAAACGGGGGGAGGGGGGGGATAGTTGTTTAGGTGCAAATATGCTTTTGGAGTCTCTGGGGCCAAAAACGAGTGTAGCAGAACATAAAAAACAAAACAAAAAAACCTCATACTCTTCTCGAGCTTCAAACGACTTGGTGTAGAGATGTGAATGGCCTGTATTGAAAAGGAATAGGATTCCTATTGCTGAATATTGTGTGTGTGAATGCGGCCTCCATGTAGAATTCCAGCATGCTTCTGCTCCTCTTGACTACTGTCCCTCCATATTGGTCACTGTGGGCCTCTATTGTATTGAAAGACCAATAGGCATGTTTGGGAGGAGGTTGGACCAAGCTTGACATCTACAGGACAAGTTGAGATCACAGAACTTCAGCTGTCCACATCTCCAGAGCTTCTTCTCACGTATTACTTTGTCTGCTCGTGCATTTTATTTTATTTTTCCTTTTCATGAAATGTGAAGTATCTCCTTACCCCCCCTAGAGCTGGGGTCTCCAAACTACGGCCCAGGTGCCATATTCGGCCCGCTACAGGATTGCAGCTGGCCCAGTGCTAGGATTGGGTTTTCTCTACTGTCCTGTGATCATCAGTTGGATGCTAGGACAGCCAGCAATCCTAGTTTGCCCCACCAGAGCCAGGCCACTCCACTGTGCTGTCCATTTGGAAGTCATTTGGTTGCTAGAACTGCCAGTGTCTTAGCAACCAATGACATGCTTGCCCCAGCAGGAGTACAGAACTTCCTCCATCCATGGTCCACCTTCTGGTTCTTGCCCTGCAGCTACAGACGCTTTGTAAGAAAGGTAAGATCGTCCACTGATAACAAATCTGACTGGGGAGCCTGAGGTAAAGGGGAGACCCCTATGGCATATTCTGGTGTGAGACCTCTAATGGGGATCCTGGTGGGGGAGGGGCTCTGATGGGAACCCTGATGTCAGATGGACTCTGATGTAAGAAGGTGGACTCTAAAGTAAGTAGTCAGTAGTCTCTGATGGAGAACCTTTTAGTAATGGGGGACTCTGGTGGAAACCCTGATGTAAGGGAAGCTACTGATTTTAGGAGTCCTCTAGTGGGGTAAACCTAAGGTAATGTGGGCTCTAATGGGGACCCTTGTCAAAAGGGAGGCTCTAATGGGGAATCTGTAGTAAGCAGGGACTCCTATTGAGACCCTACTGTAAGGGAGAACTCTGATGTAATGGCAAAGAAGGGTTTTACTGAAGTTCCTGCTCGATTGCTCTGAATCATATCGCACCGATTCCAAAAAGATTCAAGTAAATTGTATTTATTGATTTTATAAAATTATTATTTTTTTGACCTGTGAATATTTGTAAAATTTAACATTTGGCCTCGTAGTTTGGAGACCTGCCCTAGAGCCTATTAGAGACCCCCAGAGGTCAGACAGGAAGCCCTTCCACCTCAGAGGTTGGCTTCTTGACTTGAGTGAAGACTTTGGACAGATGGGCAGTAGTCCACTTTTGGGCAGTCAATAAAGTTTTATTGAGGTCCATCAACTCCAGGGAGGGTTGGGGGGGGGTACAGGCCGCCCAACAGAATATGCAGACCAAGAAATTCCTACAGTCGATGCAGAAGAAAGGACCAGCACTCAACTTATTGGATGAGCCACCAGACTTTTTATATGTTCAGTCCTTTTCACCTTCACTCTTCAGAACACTCGATGGCAGATGAAGCTCCTGGCTCGTTCATAAGACCGAAAATAGGGGCAGATGTGCCATTGGAGTACAGGGCCGGACACTGCCTGGGAGTCTGGGATTCTCTGGCTTTATTGAGCTTTTTCTTATCCCGCCTATTGTATCAGCTGTTGCGCTCTATACACAGCGCACCCCTAAGCCCTGCCCTCTGTACCATGCGCACCCCTTAAATTTACAGGTGTGCTTGTGTTTTTTTTTTTTTTTTTAACTTAAAGGGGTTGTAAAGGTAAATGTTTTTCACCTTAATGCATTCTATGCATTAAGGTGAAAAAACATCTCACACTGCCGGCGCCCCCAGTCCCCCCGTTTTACTTACCTGACCCCCTCGAAAATCCCGCGCTCGCCCCCGCCGTCCTCTTCGCCGCTCAGCCTGGCCACTGATTGGCTGGAGTGGATGGATTGAAAGCAGCGCAGCCATTGGCTCGTGCTGCTGTCAATCACATCCAATGACGCAGTGCGCCGGGGGGCGGGGCCTTGTGATACAGCGAGCGGCTATAGCCGCCGGCTGTATCACGGGAGCGCGCCCGCAGTGCTTCTCACCAATGCGAGGGAGCTCGCATTAACGTGAGAAGCACCTGCGGGAGGAAGCAGAGACAGCCGCCGAGGGACCCCAGAAGAGCAGGTTCGGGGCCACTCTGTGCAAAACGAGCTGCACAGTGGAGGTAAGTATGACATGTTTGTTATTTTAAAAAAATAAAAAATTTTACTTTACAACCCCTTTAAATGCAAAAAAAGCATAACCCAATTGTTCTGGTAAGAAACAAAAGATGATGTTATGCCAGATAAATAGATACCGAACCTGTCATGCTGTAAAACTGCGAATGCCCATGGAATGGCAAGAAACAATGTCAATTTTACTCTAGAAGACACCAAATCCCTCCTCTGCCCTTAAAAGCATTCCAAACGCCAAAATCTGTGTTTTTAAATGCTCCTTGATTTTTTTTTTTTTTTTTTTTTTTTTTTTAATGGCGCCATTGAGCTGCAAGTAAACCAGTAGCGACGTCAGGTCATCACTTCCAGGTTACGATAGCCGAGAGCCATTTAAAGCTGATCCTGGCTTTGTTTGGCTTGCTGACCAGCTGGA
Source organism: Lithobates pipiens (assembly GCF_037356315.1). Lineage (NCBI taxonomy): Eukaryota > Metazoa > Chordata > Amphibia > Anura > Ranidae > Lithobates > Lithobates pipiens. The sequence continues at coordinate 233,004,766 of NW_027507787.1, forward strand.
GGATGCATTGGCTGGTCGCTTTGTTCTCCCCAGTGTGACGGGAAAGACCAAGCAAGCCGCAGGGGGCATCAGGAACATTCTTGCTGCTTGTAAAAGCTATCCAGCGACTAGTTAGCTGATTTCTTTTACAAGCGAGAGACGACCGCCAGCTTTAAAAAATGGTACCGGGGTGATGCCTGCAATTGCATATCATCCTGATAGAACTACCCAAAGTTCAGCTTTGCAGTTTTTATTTTTTATTTTTTTGTCTTCTCTTGGGAAATGGGGCTCAGTAGGGTTTTTGGACATACAGTGTCCTATTGCGGGCGGAAAGACATGGTGACCTCTTGGCCTCCCGTGGACTTGGGACTAGTTTTACTTTAATTCCCAGTGCTCGGAGGAGATTTTGGGCATACCATGTCCTATTGTGGTCAGTAAGACATGGTGACCTCTTACTTGGCCTCCCATGGACATGGAACTAGTTGACTTTATTTCCTGGGAAATGGTGCTTGGTGGAGATTTCGGACATACAATATCCTTTTGTGGTCAACAATGGTGACCTCTTACTTGGCTTCCTGTGGACATGGGACTAGTTGACCTTCCGTCCCAGGAAATGGCGCTCTATGGGGTTTTTGGACATGCAATGTCCTAGTTTTGGCCGGTAAAGCCTCATACACACGGTCGGACTTTGTACAAACTTTTCCGTGGACTTTTGTACAAAGGGCGTGGTCCACAAGTTTGTATTGCATACACACCGTCGGACTTTTTGACAACAAACACGAACGTAATGACGTCACAACGTACTGACGCCGCTTCAAAAGAGGACGTTCAATGACTCCAGCGCCACCTTTGGTCAACTTCTGTATTGTAGTCTGATCTTTTGCATTGGTTCTGAGCATGCGTGTTTTTACCTTGTACAAAAGTCCGATGCTTTTGCGTACACACGGTCGGACTCTGCTCCATCGGACTTTTGTTGCCAGAAAGTTTGTCCGTTCGCACAGCCAACAAAAGTCAGATGAAAACAGAAAAAGTTTGGCTGATGGAGCGTACACACAGTCGGATGTTGCTCCAAAACAGCTAATTTGCATGTTTGTTGTCAAAAAGTCTGACCGTGTGTACGGGCCTTATGACATACTTGCCTTCCTGTGGACATGGGACTAGTTGACTTTAATCCCTGGAAAATGGTGATCGGTGGAGATTTCGGACATACAATATCCTATTGTGGTCAACAATGGTGACCTCTTACTTGGCTTCCTGTTGACATGGGACTAATTGACCTTAAGTCCCAGGAAATGGCGTTCAGTGCAGTTTTTGGACATACAATGTTCTATTGTGGTGGGTGATATGCCAGGAATGTGCATGGGTTGTATATTCTCTCCATGCCTCGTACACAGCTTCGTCCTCAGCCGTCTCCTTCCATATAAATGCCGACGATTTCTGCTCTCCTGTAAGACTTTTTCTTTTTCTCTGTCTTGTCTCGTCTTCGGAATTGTTGCCCCGATGATCCCTAATCTATGCCTTAACCATCTTTTATTCCTCCTGTAGATGAATGTCTGCGGTTTGAGAACATTATCTGTTTTTACTTTGATGGAAGACGTTACATTGTTGCATTTTGGGATAATACGTTTAATTTGGAAAAGCTCACATTGTTGATTTTAGATGTTTTCCCGCTAACTGTAAGACCACTTCAAAGCTGCCCGCGTCCTGTCCTTTGTGTGTCACGGTGTTATCGGCCTTTCTCATCCAGTAGAGCATTAAAAAGTGTTTGCGATGTGTGCGCTTCGTTCTGTAGTTCGCTGCTATTTAGTGAAGCACTCTTGTCAATGGCGTCCTTTGTTGTGTGTTATTTTATTTTTTTTGCCCTGCGGCTGGAAATGGCTTTGGTAGCATCGAAGAAAGCGCTGCGTGCGCTGCGTGCGCCGCTAAAGCTTTTAGGAATAACCTCCGGCACAACACACGATATGGATTCAGAGAGATTTCTGAGCTATAAAAGAGAGAAAAACTGTTTAAGTTTTTGTAACACTGTTTTTACTTTTCATGCTCTTCGTTTTTCTGTGCTGTTGTCTTAAAGGGGTTGTAAAGCTTTGTTTTTTTTATTTTCTAAATAGGTTCCTTTTAAGCTAGTGCATTGTTGGTTCACTTATCTTTTCCTTCAATTTCCCTTCTAAATTTTTTTTTTTTCTTTGTCTGAATTTCTCACTTCCTGTTCCTCCTCAGTAAACTTCACACCATCATCCGAGTGGTGTTTAGTCAGCCAGAACAGCTTACTGAGGAGGAACAGGAAGTGAGAAATTCAGAAAAAGAAAACAAAGAAAAAAAAAAAACATTTAGAAGGGATATCGAAGGAAAAGGTAAATGAAACAACAATGCACTAGCTTAAAGGAACCTATTTAGAAAATAAACAAACCTTTACAACCCCTTTAACAATATTTTTATTGTATTACAATGTATACAATGCACATTTTGTATCTGTCTGTAGACCACACAGCAATGTAAAATCTACACTGATCAGCCATAACATTCTGACTATTGATGGGTAAAGTGAATAACATTGATTTATCTTGTTACAATAGGTGAGATATTTTTAGGCAGCAAATGAACATGTTGTCCCTGAAGTTGGTGTATTGAAAGCAGAATGAATGAGTCGGTTAAGGATTTGAGGGACTCTGACCAGGGCCAAACTGTGATGTCTAGAAGATGGGTCAGAGCAACTTCTAAACTGCAGCTCTCAGGCCTGGGGGACAAGTTTATAAGGTGGATCAGGATGCTGTATGCCCCTCCGAGGGCATGTATGCAAATAAGTTTTTACCCACTATACAGAGGAACAAGACAGGGGTGTCCCCTATCTCCTTTACTATTCGCACTGGCCGAGGCCGTCCGACAGGCGGAATCTATTTGCGGATTTATTAGAGGAACGAGGATTGAAAAAAAAATCTCCTTGTATGCTGATGATGCATTACTGTTTCTTGGGGATACAGAAGGTTCTTTAAGCTCCTTCATGTCACTAATAAAAAAATTTGGATCGTTTTCTGGATACATTATTAATTGGGATAAATCTGTACTACTTCCCTTAGACAATCCTAGTCTGTCCAGGTTAAGAGGCCCCCCCCAAGTTAAAATGGTGTCATTTAAAGCGGAGGTCCACCCTAAAGTGGACCTTCCGCTCATTGGAACCCCCCCCCCTCCGGCGCCACAATTGGCAGCGGGTACCTGTACAGTACAGGTATCTGCAGAAGCTACGCCCCTTTCCGAAGGTCCCCCGCTGTCTGCTGGGAAACACACAGATCCCAGAGACAGCGGGGACCATCCTTATTGCGCAGCGCGACTCGCGCATGCGCAGTAGGGAACCGGGAAATGAAGCCGCAAGGCTCCACTTCCTGATTCCCATACCCAAGACGGCGGCGGCAGCACCTGAGAGACGATCGAGAGATCAGCTTCGGGTGCCGACATCGCGGGTGCGCTGGGCGGGTAAGTGTCATTATTTTAAAAGTCAGCAGCTGCAGTATTTGTAGCTGCTGGCTTTTAAAAAAAATAAAAATAACGCGGAGTCCCGCTTTAAATACTTGGGAATAATGATAAACTCTAGAATAGAAAACGATTTAAAGTGGTTGTATATCCTTTTTTGGGACTTTTACCTACAGGAAAGCCTATAATAAGTCTTACCTGTAGGTAAAAAAAAAAAAAAAGATATTCCCCTCGCAATGCACCGCTGACTGCAGCGGCGCATGGGCACAGGGGATTCCTGGCTGAAAGCCCGGCAGACTACGGACGCTGCCGGGAAGAAATCTCACGGGGGTGACGATATCGTGGCTGCGGCCACTCAGCGCCGGAGCTGCGATACCCGGAAGAAACGCAGAGGGAACATGTCGGCTCCCTCGGCGTGGATCGGGCCAGATGTCGGGGCCTCGTTCTAAGGTAAGTATTTCATAATGAGCTAGTATGCGGTGCATACTAGCTCCATTATGCCTTTTCCTTTGCAGGTAGAAAAAAAAAAAAAAAAAAGAGCACATCTGCGGGTTTACTCCCACTTTAATGGATAACTTGTCACCTATTCGTAACAAATTCCAACTTAAGAGCATGGTGTGAACCAAATTGCCATTATCGGTGGTAGGCCGTGCAAATCTCATAAAAATGATCTGGACCCCTCAATTGTGTGTGTGTATGTGTGTGTGTGTGTGTGTGTGTGTGTGTGTGTATATATATATATATATATATATATATATATATATATATATCTATACATCATATATATATATATAATATAGATGTATATAATGTGTGTGTTATATATACATATATATATTATATAAATTTATTCCATAATTCACTGATATGGATAACTTTAAAATGGTTCAAAAAAACAGAATCAATATTTTGTAGACTATTATGGAAAGGAAAAACCCTGAGAATTAAAGTGGAGGGCCACCCTGAAAAAAGAAAATACATTAAAAATTAGAAAAAAAATCCTAACATTTTTATTTTAATTATTATTTTTTTTTTTACTTACCAAAAATGCCTGTTGCTAGGCACATCATCCTAATCTACCTCTTCCTCCTCCGCGGAGATCTTCTTTCTTCTCTCCTCCGTGCGGCGTCTTCTGGGTAATGGGTCGCGCTGTGTTCTGGGAACTGTCTGTCCCAGAACACAGCGCGTCCCATTCACAAAGCGCTGTGCGACTCGTGCGTGCGCAGTAGGAAACGGGCAGTGAAGCCGCGAGGCTCCACTGCCTGTTTCCCTTACCCAAAATGGCGGCGCCGGGACCCGAGACCGAGGGACGGGTCAGCCTCGGGCGGCCGACATCGCTGGCGCCCTGGACAGGTAAGTCTGCTTATTAAAAGTCAGCAGCTACAGTGTTTGCAGCTGCTGACTTTTAATTTTTATTTATTTTTTTTCAAAACCGGCCCTCCTTTTAAGTTATCAATTCTCCAGTGGGCAAGGGATTGGGGTGGATTAGCGGTACCACAGCCAAGACTCTACTTCATATGCAAAAAAAAGATTGAATAGATGAATTGCTCAAAGACAAATTGGTACCACATCCCAGAGTATAAGTTTTAAAGATAAGAGGAAAGGGAAAAAGGGGCTGAAGGGTAACCAACCCCCGGGACTTTTTAACGGTACCGATTATGGAGGCAGGACAGTCACATGCCAACAGTAAAATAAATACAGTTTTATTTAGAATACAAATACATGATAAAAACCAATTAATAGAAAGAAATGTGAATACATATATCAAATACTAAAGTACAAAAAGTGGTACATAATCACAGATAACCATACATGTTACCAATTTGTACAAAGAAATGCTGCATTTTTCTCTACATGTTTCGCTCTCTTGAGCTTCTTCAGGATGTTGTAGCGTTTAAAGTTAAAAAAACTGAAAGATAAAGTAATAAAGTAAATTTACCAATAAATTGTTGAGGATTTTTATAGGACAGAAATTATGCATTCTGTTTGGTGTCTGTTAATCAAATTTGTTGATCTAAACCGATAACAGTTTTTAATCAGGATATATATTAATATTCAATAGATATCAATTCAGGGACATATATTGTTAATAGATAATAATAGATCTAAATAAAACTGTATTTATTTTACTGTTGGCATGTGACTGTCCTGCCTCCATAATCGGTACCGTTAAAAAGTCCCAGGGGTTGGTTACCCTCCAGCCCCCTTTTCCCTTCCCTCTTATCTTTAAAACCAAGACTCCACTTCATAGCCTCCCAGCTTCAGCATTTTGCAGGCTGGGGAGAAAGGAATTGGGAAGACCCCATACAGGTTTTATTGTTAAATAACAGTTTTCGATATAATCTTGTGGCTCAGTTGGAATCCGGAGCCCTGGGTAACACCTGTAGGGGTCTAACAATGACACTTATGAATAGAGTCTGGAAGGAAATGAGGAATATAATGAAATTTGAAGGAGTTTCGAAATACTCCTCGCTTTGGGGGAATAAGCAATACAAAGAATTCTATAAATTGGAGGGATTCGAAAGCTGGCTCTCTAAGGGGCTCCAATATATAGAACAGATGTTTATACATAATGTTCTGCCCTTCTTTCAGGACTTGCAAGAATTCTTTCAACTGCCTTCTAGTCACTTCTAGAAATGTTTACAATTACGGCATGCGAGATGGTGATAAAACCTACCCCACTTATAACATCATTAGCAAGGGGGGGGGGGGGGGAGGAGAAAAAGGGCTTGATCTCGTCTTTATATGGTCAACTGATGAAACTATATCAGGATTAGAGCTGCCACGACGAGTCGACGTAATACGAGCCCTCCTCCAGCCCCACCTCCCCATCAACGAGCCGCCTTCCCCCCGCCCCCCCCAATCAACGAGCGCCCCCGCCTCCCCCTCAACGAACCCTCGCCCCCCATCAACGAGCCCTCGCCACCCACCCCCCCTAATCAACGAGCCCTCGCCACCCCCCCCCCCCATCGACGAGCCCTCGCCACCCCCCCCCATCGACGAGCCCTCGCCACCCCCCCCCCCATCAACGAGCCCTCGCCACCCCCCCCCCCCATCAACGAGCCCTCGCCACCCCCCCCCCCCCCATCAACGAGCCCTCGCCACCCCCCCCCCCCCCCCCATCAACGAGCCCTCGCCACCCCCCCCCATCAACGAGCCCTCGCCACCCCCCCCCCCATCAACGAGCCCTCGCCACCCCCCCCCATCAACGAGCCCTCGCCACCCCCCCCCCCATCGACGAGCCCTCGCCACCCCCCCCCCCCCCCCCATCGACGAGCCCTCGCCACCCCCCCCCCCCCATCAACGAGCCCTCGCCACCCCCCCCCCATCAACGAGCCCTCGCCACCCCCCCCCCATCAACGAGCCCTCGCCACCCCCCCCCCCCCATCAACGAGCCCTCGCCACCCCCCCCCCCCCATCAACGAGCCCTCGCCACCCCCCCCCCCCCATCAACGAGCCCTCGCCACCCCCCCCCATCAACGAGCCCTCGCCACCCCCCCCCATCAACGAGCCCTCGCCACCCCCCCCCCCCATCAACGAGCCCTCGCCACCCCCCCCCCCCCCATCAACGAGCCCTCGCCACCCCCCCCCCCCCCATCAACGAGCCCTCGCCACCCCCCCCATCAATGAGCCCTCGGGGGCAAGGCGGCTCGTTGATGGGGAGGCGGGGGGAAGGCTCGTTGATGGGGAGGTGGGGCTGGAGGAGGGCTCGTTGATGGGGGGGGGGGGGGGGGCGAGGCTCGTTGATGGTGGGGGGGGGGGGGCGAGGGCTCGTTGATGGTGGGGGGGGGGGCGAGGCTCGTTGATGGTGGGGGGGGGGGGGCGAGGGCTCGTTGATGGGGAGGTGGGGCTGGAGGAGGGCTCGTTGATGGGGAGGTGGGGCCTGGGGAGAAGGCTGGCCTGTGTAGTCCGATCCAATAGAGCTGCTGGAGCTCAAATTGCTGAAAAAGTGACTGCTAATTCCTATAGAAGGTTGTCTGACCCGTGTCCACTGTCCAATGTGTCTACAATTGGCATGGGAGCATTAGAACTGGAGCAATGGAAAAAGGTGGCCTGGTCTGATTAATAGAAGAATAGTTTGAGGAACACAACAATGAGTTTGAGGTGTTTGCTTGGCCTCCAGATCTCAATCCAATTGAGCATCTGTGGGATGTGCTGGAAAAAGCAAGTCCGATCCATGGAGGCCCCACCTCCCCAACTTACAGGAACTGCTACTGATGGCTTGGTGCCAGATCCCACAGCATACCTTCAGAGGGAGTCTATGTTTTTGGGGGTTATAGTGGGTGGTCATAATGTTATAGCTGATTGGTGTATAATGGACCCCCAATGGCCTAAATATATAGGCAAGAAGAATGTGTGGTTAGTAGGAGAGCTGAAGAAAGTGTCAGTGGACTACGAGCGTGGTGGTTATTGCACTTGTGTGCTGTTGAGAACCATAAGGGTACAATTGTATGGACATTTTGCTGCAACGCAAATTCCAGCGGCAGGACTCTACTAAGGGATACCGAGGCTGGGCTGGAAGGGGGTTAAGCAAGTGGTTGTGATCTGTACCAAAATTATGCTGAAAATGTTTTTCCGACATTGTTAGGACTTTGCTGTCAAATTTGGTAAAAACTGACGTGAAAGTGATTTCCTTCAACGTCTTGATTCCTTTTTTTTTTTTTTCCCTCTCTTCCCAGCGATGCTTTGCGTAACATCATCATCTGCAACGATGCTGCTTTGCGAAGCCAGCCCGTCATTTACAACCCGGACTTTTTCGTGGAAAAGCTTCGGCATGAGAATCCAGAGGTGTTCACCGAGCTGGTGGTCAGCAATATCACCAGATTAATAGACCTGCCCGGTACGGAGTTCGCTCAGCTGATGGGTGAGGTGGAACCCAAACTTCCTGGGCAGAGCGGAACGGCCGCCTTCTTCAAGTCGCTCAGTTTTCTCAGACGCAAAGGTTGGTATTCTCTTGCATCTGATCCAAAGTCCCGTTCTTAAAATACTGGTATCTGTTTAATTGGTTTGGAGAAGGGTTCTCAGCCTTGGTGGGACCAGACCCCATGTAAACTCTTCCAAAACCTTCCTTACACAAAGAGTAAAAAATAATAAAGGTTTATACTCGCACAAGTATGGAAATATGAAATATATATGGAAATGTATGTAAGGTTGTGCAGGGTGGGGGTTCTGAAGGGAATTGGGGGACTGCAGAAGACTTGGTGTCCCTGTAAAGGAAAAATAGGACAATTGACCAATGACTGGTAGAGCTTGGAGGTTGAATAAGAACAATCTAAGTGATGGCCTGATCAGTTGCAGGTTTATTGGTTGGAGTAAGCTCTCCTTATACCCTATACCAGTGATGGCGAACCTTGGCACCTCAGATGTTTTGGAACTACATTTCCCATGATGCTCAACTACACTGCAGAGTGCAAGAGCATCATGGGAAATGTAGTTCCAAAACATCTGGGGTGCCAAGGTTCCCCATCACTGCCCTATACCAAGGGTCTCCAAACTTTCAAAACCAGGGGCCAGTTTACTGTCCATCAGGCTTTACGGGGGGCCGGACTAGGGCCAGTGAGAGTAGAAAATGCCCCGCCGTCAATGGGAGTAAGCCATACCCCATCATTGGTTTCAATAGGAGGAATAGTGCCCTCTTTGGCATTGGGAGGAGGAATGGTGCCCCAAGGGCCAGATAAAGGCATGCACAGGGCCACATTCAGCCCCAGGGCCATATTTTGAAGACCACTGCCCTATACCAATGTTCCCAGGACTCCGAGAGGAATATATGTGTTTGTCACAGAATTTCTACACAGCAGAAGCTGATCAGCCGGTCCCACGGACTTGATGTCTTCCGGCACACGCTGATCATTCAGGACATTGGCAGATCGCTGTTCTGTCAGTAAGGAATGCATGGAATTGGGTGTTTGCAAAGCAGGAACATGGATCAATGCCTCCCCCTAGTAAAAGCACCTCCCCCCACAGTACGCAGACACTGCCTAGGCACACGATTAACCCTTTGATCGCCCCGTTTAAGCCCTTCCCAGCCAATGTCATTAGTACAGTGAATATTTGTAGCGCTGATCACTGTATTAGTGTTGCTGGTTCCCGCAAAGTGTCAGTGTCCGATTTGTCCGTCGCAATATCGCAGTCCCGCTATAAGTTGCTAATCGCTGCCATTACTAGCATAAAGGAAAAAAAAATCTAATTTGTCGCCGCTCTAACTTTTGTGCAAAACAATGAATATGCACTTATTGGTATTTTCTTTTCTTTTTTTTTTTGCGACACAGCACTGGCGTTACTTGAACTGACAATTGTGCGGTTATGCAACACTGTCCCCAAAGAAAATGCGGCAATTTTTCCCAACAAATAGAGCTTATTTTTGGTGGAATTTGATCACCTTCTTTTATTATTATTATTATTATTATAATATTATTTATTTTTTTTCCTAAAAAAAAAAAAAAAAAAAAATTAAGAAAACGCAGACACAAACCAATATTTTTTGCTTTCTGCTATAAAACGTATCCATTTAAAAAAAAAAAATGTGTAGCAAAATACATATTGGCCTAAATTCATGATGAAGGAATTTTTGATTTTAAAATATTTATTTATTTTTTTGAATACGTTTTATAGCAGAAAGGAAAAAATATTATTTTATGTTTTGAGGAAAAAAATAACTGTCTGCGTGTTTTATTTTTATTTTTTTATAAACCAAAAAAAAGCACTATTTGTTATTATGCCGCATTTTCTTTGGGGACAGCGTTGCAATTGTCAGTGCGAGTAACGCAGTGCTGTATCGCAAAAAAATTGCCTGCTCATGAAGGGGGGGGGGGGGGAATAAATCTTCTGAAGGGCAACTGGTTAAACACCTGACAGTGGCTCTATCCCTCACTGCTCTGTAATAAAAAAATAAAATAAAAAAATGCCTATTAGAGAGTGTGTGTGTGTGTGTGTGTGTGTGTGTGTGTGTGTGTGTTGATCTCCTATACAGAGGGTAATGAAAGGACTGCATTAGGTCCATGAAGGCTTCGCTTTCTGAGAAATATAAACTAGAAGGATACAAATGAAAATAAATGGAATAAGTGCTGAGGACTCTACATACGGGGGGCTACACCACACCACACCGCATCCACCACTTAGCTGGTTTCTAAATGCTTTCGGAACAGATGTCACCAGATATATATGTGTGGTCGTGTGAAAAAAATACAACCCATGGAAATGCGACCTTATTTTAAATTTATTATATATATATCTCTCTCTATCTCGCATTTACGCAAGTACTTGTACTTGAGAAAATCCCCCGATGCTTAATCCAATACTTGGGGAGATTGGTGAGTTACAAGCACCCCCCCCCCCACCTCAGCAGCTATTCCTCCCTCCCCCCCCCCCCTCCGTGTTTTGCTCTACCCCCCTTTTGTCCTGGATTTTTCAGGGTGGAGGAAGGAGACGGTAAATCTGTTCTTTACAGACTCCTTCCTTTTCTGAATGAACAGTCAGTGATCACTGACTGTCCATTCATAACTGAGCAGAATAAACTGTATTTACTATACTTCAGTTTATGACTGGGGCGGAGCCTCTGTCTCCTGTTCATTCATCTTCAGTGCAGCTGAGGCTGCAGAGAAAGGGATTGGGGAATCTCTGTCCTCAGTCCCTTTCTATGTCTCAAAAGGGAAGATGTCAGGCATCTGTTTAGATCCCTGATATTTAAACAAAGCCCCCCCCCCCCCCCCCAACAGGACTGATTTAAAAACGAAATAAAAAAGAATTGTAACAAATATTTAAAAGGTTAAAGTGGGAGTAAACCCGCAGATGTTGTGTTTTTTTTTTTTTTTTTTTTTTCTACCTGCAAAGACATAATTTTCCGGGTATTGTGAGTGTCCGGAGCCGCGATATCGTCACTCCCGCACATGCGCGGGAGATTTCATCCCGGCCGGGTCCGGCCACTGCCGGGCTTTCAGCCGAGAATCCCCTTGTGTGCATGCGTTGCTGCAGTCGGCGGCGCATATCGAGGGGAATATCTCCTAAACCGTACAGGTTTAGGAGATATTTTTTTTTTACCTACAGGTAAGCCTTATTATAGGCTTTCCTGTAGGTAAAAGTAAAAAAAAAAAAAAAAAAAGTATACAACCACTTTTAAATTGTAAAAATAATAAATAAAATGAAAAACCACACTGATACGTCCACATCCAGCCCACCCCCCGCCCCCAAAAAAAGAAAGCATTGCAAGGAGATATATATATATATATATATATATATATATATATATATATATATAATTTAATATTCTATTTCTACTGACACAGTCCACGCATCATCAGTGCTGCATATTGGTGCCAGGGTCACATAAAGTATCAGTACTTTTACTCAGTCTTAAAGTGGCGCCGGGTGGAAGTCCTCGGCAATCTTCTTGGACACATCACAGGTCCCAAAAGATCGCCCGGCCATTCAGAACGCACAGCGCGACTCTCCTGTGACGCCGCAAGCTGTCGCAGCCAGGGGCCCTCGCATGCAATGCCGGCGCCACAGAGAGGAGGGGGGGGAGGTGCGAGGATTCGGGCGGCCACATCGGTGGGACAGGTCAGAAGATGCGCTTTTTGCAGCTGCCGACTTTTAATAAACACAAAAATGGGTGGAACTCCACTTTAAGTGGGGCAACTGCGTCACGGTAATCCCCTCTTTTGACCAGTCCGATGCTGCTATGCCACTGCAAATGCTACGGTGGGCACCATGCCAACCTGGGGCATACAGACACAATGTGGGGGAGAGCTACTAGGGATTATTTTAACGCAGTTGGTACAATCCCTTGAAAAAGTATTCACACCCCTTTGAAATCTCCCACATGTTGTCATGTTACAACCAAAAACGTCAATGTATTTTATTGGGATTTTATGTGATGGACCAACACAAAGTGGTACATCATTGTGACATGGAAGGAAAATTATTTTTTTTTTTTTTTTTTTTTTTTTTTTTTTAACGTTTTTACAAATATCTGAAAAGTGTGGCGTGCCTCGTTAAAGAGAACCTATCACCAACAAATCCTCATATAGGGGACTTTTTTGTCCCCTATGTGATGGGGGGGGGGGGGGGGGGGGGAAGTTAACCCATTCATGCCCAAGAGTAAAACTAATCTAAATGCCTAGGCCAGTGATGGGGAACCTCGGCACCCCAGATGTTTTGGAACTACATTTCCCGTGATGCTCAACTACACTGCAGAGTGCACGAGAATCATGGGAAATGTAGTTCCAAAACATCTGGGGTGCCAAGGTTCACCATCACTACCCTAAGCCCAATTTTGTCATTTTGACACGTGTTGGTAAAACTACATCACAACTACTTTGTGCATCCAGTTGGATTATAACGTGGTGTGTGGTTTTTTTTTTTTTTTTTTTTTTTTTTTTTCCCAGGACAAATTGGGCTTTCATTTGGTAGTAAATGATGATGGATATCTCCCGGATTTATTTATTCGTTTTTATTATCAAAGGAAAACTGGCCCGAAATAGTAAAAAAAAAAAAAAAACTTTTTTTTTTTTTATAAATGTAATGGTATATTTCTTGCTATTACCATAACCTACCACCAAAGAACAGCCCAACATATTCTCCTGCTCTTGGGAATTGCAGCGATATCGCATATGTATATGTTAGTTGTTTATTTTTAAAATCCTACCTAAAACACACTAATACTAATATATAATAAAAAATAAAATAAAAAAATACTGACCCTGACCTTAACCCAATCGCTTGACCTTGGCAATGACTTAGATCAAACCTTAATCTAGGTATTGTCGTGTTTTTTTATTTTTTTTTTTATTTTTTTTTTTTTTATTTATTCTATAGTTACGTTAAAAAAAAAGACAAAAGTCCATCAAGTTCAACCAATAATAAAAAATAAAAAATAAATTTGCACTCCTGTATAAAAAAAAATCCTATACCCACAGTTGATCCAGAGGAAGGCGGAAAACCCCAAGCAAAGTATGATCCAATTTGCCACCGGGGCGGGGAGAATTTCCTTCCTGATCCTCCTGAGAGGCAATTGGATATTCCCTGGGTCAACTTTACCTATAAAATTATTTATTATTATTTTATTTTTATTTTTTTCTATCCCTGCTGCGGACGGAAAGTGATACAATGTATCTCTCGTCAATTCACGGACAGAATACACAGGGGCGGGGCTTCAGAGACTTTTCACTGTGAAAGCCAATCGGAGGCTGTTAATGATCAGGTGACCCGGTACCGGGCTTTCCAGGTCCCGATCGTTGGCATGGGGCTCTTGGTAAGCCTCCGGTCTCTGTGCTGGGAGCGCGCACAGCAGAAGGGGAGGTACGCTAATATGCGGCCCCACAGGAAAAACCCTAGTCCATTAGGGCCGCATATTTGAGTACTGTTGGCATGATGGGGACTTAAAGCGGTAGTAAACCCGCAAACCTGCAAAGCAAAAGGCATAATGAGCTAGTATGCACCGCATACTAGCTCATTATGAAATACTTACCTTAGAACGGGGCCCCGACATCTGGCCCGATCCACGCCGAGGGAGCCGACATGCTCCCTCGGCGTTTCTTCCGGGTATCGCGGCTCCGGCGCTGTGAGTGGCCGGAGCCGCGATATCGTCACTCCCGCGCATGCGCACGGGAGATTTCAGTCCGGCCGCTCGGCTGCTGCCAGATTTTGATGGCGAGAAACCCCTTGGGCGCATGCGCCACTGCAGCCAGCGGCGCATACCGAGGGGAATATCTCCTAAACCGTACAGGTTTAGGAGATGTTTTTTTAACCTACAGGTAAGCCTTATTATAGGCTTTCCTATAGGTAAAAGTTAAAAATGTGGGTATACAACCACTTTAAGGGGTGGGGGAGCAAAAAAAAACTAAAGTTTAAACCCAAGCACTAAACTCCCCCCCCCCCCCCCCCCCATTGCATGCATGTACAAATGCACTTGCCTACGCACAATAACCTCTATTGCGATGCACACGTTAAAGCGAGAGCCAATGGCTCAGCCAATGAGGAAGGGGAGTCCATGGAGAGCCGATGCTCTTGTGCACATCGCCGGCTCCAGAGGGAGCTTAGGTAAGTATTGGGGGGGAGGGGGGGGGGGGGCTACAGCACACAGAAGGTTTTATTACCTTCATGCAAAAGAATGTATGTCTCTCAGCCTTCACAACCACTTTAAATGTCGCTGTGCGGAGTGAAATCCAACAATTTTAGCACCAGACCTCCTGGGTAACTCTAAACTGACAATCTGTAGGGGGCTTTTAAAGCATCACCTATGGAAGATATAGGATACTGACGTTTGCGCCATTTCACAGGCACTCGCACTACATGTCGTGCTTTAAAATTGTATCTATTAATGTGGAACAACATCATCTTTTATATTTTACCCAAAAATTGGGTAATTTGTGTGCCCGAGAATTAATTTTAGTGTAATTGTTACTGAAATGTTGCTGTTGTATTTAGACCATTGTGCTGTAATTGGAAATACCGCTCTATTATTCTTTAGGCTGTTTGTTTTGAGAAAATACTTTTTTTTTTTTTTTTTGTTTTTTTTTTGTAGTGTGTGTTTTACTTAAAAAAAAAAAAAAAAAAAAAAAAAAATCTTCTGTGTGTGTGTGTGGTGTGTGTGTGTATGTGTATATGTGTATATGTATATGTATATGTATGTATATATATATATATATATATATATATATATATATATATATATATATATATAATATATATTAATATTTTTTTTTTTTTGTTTGCAAAAATCTCAGAGCAGAAGGGGCTCCCTTTTTATTGGTAACTTTATTTTCTTTTTACACTTCTTCTTTTTTTTTTTTTTTTTTTTTTTGTCCCTGAAGTTGGGCTTTAATGGAAGGAAACATTTTGCTTTTAGTTCTACTTTTAACTAAGTGTATCATCCATTGAATGGTCTGACCTCGTACAAGTGAGCATTACGAGGACTGCATTAGGTCCATGAAGGTTTTGTTTTCTGAGAATTCTCAACTAATACAGTTTGCTACACATGGAATAAATGAAGTGCATGTGCTGAGGACAAACTGTATAGAAGGGGGGGGGGGGTATACTATACGACAATAAGGGGAGACTAAACAACAACGCCTCAGGCACTGAGCTGGTTTCTGAGTATAACAAGTAAGTGCTTGTACGTAGGGCTGCAACTAACTATTATTTTCATAATCGATTATTTGGACGATTTATTGTTTCGATTAATCTGTTACTAACCTTAAAAATAAAAAATAAAAATGTGGTGTATAATTTAGTTAATATGTAAAGTTTAAAAAAAAAACAATTCATTCCTAAATCTCTCTATACACAGGGGTATATATAAATAACCAACTATATGGTTAGAGAGTAAAATCTTTAATCCACTCTGAGAATAACAGACAGAGGAGATATACTGTATACACTATTAGAGGGTGAATCTGGTAAATATAATCAGACTCCGCTCAAATTTTTTTTATTTAAAGAAAAAAAAAAGTTAGACTGTTTTTTGCAGATTTTCAAGCAGAACTGTAATATTATATGCTGGCCATAAATAAACAATGTCTTCCTTGGGGGGGGAAAAAAATTTGACGCTGTATGTGGTTTTCGTTCAGAAATAACATTAATTTTAAAACAGAATGTTAAAGAGGAAGTAAACCCTTCCAAACAACTTGGACCTATAGGTAAGCCTAGATTAAGGCTTACCTATAGGTCCAAGCAATATCTCCTAAACCTATATGGTTTAGGAGATATTTGCCCGAAAATGGGCACCGCTGTCTACGGCGCATGCGCCGTAGACAGCGGCGCGCAGGCGCACTAAATGCGGCAAATCCAAGAATGGATTTGCCAAATTTGTCGACTCCCGTGCGCATGCGCGGGAGTGACGTCATCGCGGCTTCGCCGTATGACATCGGTGGAGCTGCGAGGCGCGACTCCCGTGCGCATGCGCGGGAGTGACGTCATCGCGGTTGCGCCGCTGTGATTCGTCGGAGCTGCGAGACGCCACATGCAACATGGATGCGGCGGACTACAGGGGACAGCGGCGACTTCGCTGGCTCCTGTGTCAGGTAAGTGACACATAATGAGCTACTATGCGATGCATAGTAGTCCATTATGCTTTACCTTTGCAGGGAAAAAAGAGGAAGTAAACCCATCAGGGTTTACTTCCTCTTTAAAAACAAGGGAAAATGTCAAACATTCTTTATTCAGCGAATGTACAGAGATTTTTTGCATGAATATTCTCGTCTGAAAAATGATCGGTGTGGCCAGCATAAGGCTCAGTACACACCTATGCAGTTTTCTTTTGATCAGTTTATGTAGTGCATGTTTTTTGCGCACATGATTGTGCTGCAATTTACAGTTTTGCTTTTTTTTTTTTTTGCCAATTTGTTGGGCAGATTGAAAAACACAAATTGCGGCAAAAACGCACTACATGCTTTTCTGCAGCTTCTCCATTGAAGTATATTGAACCAAAAAAGGTCCTTTGGCGATTCAGGGAGGAAAGGGGCCCCATGGGCTCAGGGGGAGGAAAGGGGCCCCATGGCTCAGGGGGGAGGAAAGGGGCCCCATGGGCTCAGGGGGGAGGAAAGGGGCCCCATGGGGCTCAGGGGGGAGGAAAGGGGCCCCATGGGGGGAGGGGGGAGGAAAGGGCCCCATGGGCTCAGGGGGGAGGAAAGGGGCCCCATGGGCTCAGGGGGGAGGAAAGGGGGCCCCATGGGCTTTGGCGGAGGGGGGAGGAAAGGGGCCCCATGGGGGGAGGGGGGAGGAAAGGGGCCCCATGGGGGGAGGGGGGAGGAAAGGGGCCCCATGGGCTCAGGGGGGAGGAAAGGGGCCCCATGGGCTTCAAGGGGGGCGGAGGAAAGGGGCCCCATGGGCTTCAAGGGGGGCGGGAGAAAGGGGCCCCATGGGCTTCAAGGGAGGGCGGGAGAAAGGGGGCCCCATGGGCTTCAAGGGAGGGCGGGAGAAAGGGGGCCCATGGGGCTTCAGGGAGGGCGGGAGAAAGGGGGCCCATGGGCTTCGGGGGGCGGGAGAAAGGGGGCCCATGGGCTTCGGGGGGGCGGGAGAAAGGGGCCCATGGGCTCAAGGGAATCATGGGGGGAAAGGCCAGAGGCTTGAGAGGATTCGGGGACAAAAGTCCCCAGGGATTCAGGTAAACAAAGACCCAGTAGCATGAGAGATTTGGGAAGAAATAGGTTGTGGACTTGAAGGGGTTAAACCATCTGCTGTGTTTGTAGTGAATAATGCGCGGCTCGTTGGGCGGTCGGTCAGATCTGTCCATGCTTTTGTTGGTGTTGGTGCGGAGGTGTTTTCACATGAAAGCATTTCAAAGAAAAGTGTCACCTTGCACCTCCTTCACAGCGCAAATGTATCGGAGAAAGTGCGATTTAATGACCGAGCTTTTCATCTTCTCTCCTTCCAGAGAAAGGCGTCGTGTTTGGCGCTCCATTGACAGAAGAAGGCATTGCACAAATCTACCAGCTGATCGAGTACCTTCATAAGAGTAAGTCAATGAGATCTCCGTCTATTCAAACGCCCAGAGACCCATCTAAGGGAGAATATATTAAATACACTTTGTTGTAAAATGTACCTGAGGAGTTGTAAGTTTTTTTTTTTTACTTGTGGTTAAACTGTATGTACTTCTTTTATTTTTTAAACCCGCAGTGGTGCGCAAAAACTAAACACCAAGTGTACCAAAAGGTGCATGTGAAAAAAACGCACACAAAAGTACACTTCTCGGCCTTGTGGCTAGGATAAAGTGTAGTATCTGTTCTTATCAGTGTCTAGTTGGGGTGCTACTCCATCATTCTGGCTTTTCGGTAGGGATGGCTTCCTGTACAGTACCTCTGCTGGTATGATGGGGATCCTGAGGAGCCTTTCCTGATGGGCGAGGAAACCAAGAGAGTGTGCGCCACGTAAGGTGTAGGTCAGGAGGTACTCCCTTGGTGTGAGGGTTTCGAGGGGCCCGTGCCTTCTGGTTTGAGTGGTGGCTACCTGGTCTGTGCATGGGTTGGTAAGGCAGAGAGCCCGTGGTGTCGGTGCCCCTGGTAATTGGTCACCACAGGGGTGCTTTTATTATAACTTGGGTGTGGGAAATCCACTACGAGAAGGAGCACAAGGCCACGTCACCTAAGGGTTGGTTTATTAATTTTTTTTTGCCCAGTGCCTCTTTTTGTAGGCCAGTTTTGCTACCAGGCAAAATGGCCTAGCTAATGCACCTACACTGGCACTATTTATTTCATCTCATGTTTTTTTCATTTTGCCCATTTTTTGTGTTTGTTTGTTTTTTTGTTTTCTTTTTTGTTATATATAATTTTTTTTCCCACTTGGATGGATGGTATGGGTTCTCAGGCCTACCCTAAAATCTTGGGGAGGATATCAGGTTATTTCTGCCCCTGAACCCTTTGGTTAGCCCCTCTCCTAGTACTCATTGGCCTGCTTTGGTTGACCTTGAGGGGTCTGGCAGGCCTTTAGGCTAGGTGGACCCATGTTAAACCTTGCCCCTGTCCAGGAGATTTGCACCCCCGGAGGGGGGGGGGGTGGGGGGGAGAGTTTCAGGGTAGGAGTCCCATTCCCATTTCTTTGGGAGATGGACTAGAGACGCCTCCTTAAGTGCACTCCTGGTTAAACTGTATACGATTAAATTTGTATTTATTTATATGGTAGGTAGAGTGGTCGGCGATTGCCCCTGTTGGGTTCTAGCTGGTACTCCATTAGCGAGATCCCCCCCCCTTTTTTTTTTTTCCTCTTACTGATGATGGGGGCAGAGATAGCAGGAACTTAGAAAGTCGTCCTTGTCCCCTATAATTGGTTGGTTCACCTTTTTTTAGAAATAATGAACTGATCCCCGCTGTACTTTCCTCCAGCAATGCTTTCAGTGCCCCCGTAGCCAGTCCGGGGATTTGAAATCCCCACTCTTCTATCTGCAGAACCTCCAGGATGGATCAGAGAAATTTTGATTGGTCAGTGCCATCACAGAGCATTGCTCTGATCTGTCCCAGAAGCCCTGCACAGAGAAGAGTGGAGATTTTGAATCCGCAGACCGCTCCTGGGGGTTACCTTCTGGGCACTGACCGCTCAGCTTTCACGGAGGTAAGTAGATCTTGCCATGTCCACTGCACGTTGAAGGCTGTGCATGGCATTTGATGTCAGAGGGCATCTGACTGCCAGAGTGTAGGGGAGAAGAGGCTGAAGGTACTGGTCTAGCAGCTGGGAGGGGGCCTGTGGGAGTGGAGGATTAGGTAGGTAAATGTGCTCTTCCTGGTCCCCATAGACATAAATGAGCATGCAAGCTTTGCAGTGCTTGGGCAATTGGGTCCCTTAGCATCGTCCTGTCCAATGCAAGGCTATTGCCTCTGGTATTTGACATCCATAGAACTTCTCACTTCCAGAGTGTAGGGGGGGGGGGAGGAAGTTGTGGGGACCAGGAGGGAGCCTGCTTGAGCAGAAGATCAAGTAATGAGAGGGCATTTCTGGGTTCCTCTAGGCATAGAAGTGCATGCAACTCTTGCAGTGCATTAACATTCCAACACCCAATGCTCCCCTGTACTCTGGCAGTGGACTGTCCCTTGGTGTCCTTTATGCCCAATGCAGGGCTTTTTGACTGTGCATGGTATTTCATGAAGTCAGAGGGCATCCAACTGCCAGAACGTAGAGGAGAAGAGGCTGTGGGGAATGGTGCAGCAGCTTGGAGGGAGTCTGCAGGATCAGAAGATCAGAAAAAAAAAAAGTCATTGCCAAAGAAGCTGGCTGTTCACAGAGTGCTGTATCCAAGCATATTAATGGAAAGTTTAGTAGAAGGAAATGGTGTGGTTAAAAAAAGGCGCAAAATGTAATTAGATATTAGACATGTGCACTGCCGAAAAAAATCTTTTTTTTTTTTTTTTTTTTTTTTTCAGTTTTCATTATTTATTTTTTTGGATCGTTCTTTGTGATCGATATTCGTTATTTCAAATAAATGTGGAAATTTTTTAATTTGCTACGTTCCAGTCGTATAGATGCGGTATTAGTTATTTGGATAATTCGTAATCGTTATGTTGCGGAAAATGTTATTAATGTATGTTGTCAGATGTCCCCAGTGTCAGTTTTGCTGTAATAGCCTCATGTGAGGGTATCTGCACATACAGACATTGGAAGACCAATGGCTGTGGAAACCTTCCCAAGGACACGGCAGATCTGTTTGCTCTTGTAAAGATGTTTGTTTATGTCTCACCAAGGGACTGGCCACTCCATTGTGATTGCATCTAAACTCCTAAGTAAGCAGATCTGCGTATATGGGAACCATAGTATAACCATACAAAATTAAGGCCCACTGAGCCATGATGGAGTCCGGCTCGCATCACTGGTAGCAGTGGGAATGTGCACACGATCGTGTTCAGAGCCATGTAAGTAATATTCAAATTGTGAGTCCTTTGTGTCACTCAAGATGCTTGTCGCATGGCCCTGCACACGACACTACTATATTTCTATTTGAATATATACATGTGTGGTGATAGGTTCTTTTGAAAAAATACAAGTGTCTGGCTGATTCTGAAGCCACGCCTTCCCTTGTTGTTCATGTTGGAAGTATAAATAAACGGAGTAAAGCGTTCTATGGCGGATTCTGCTCAAGGTGATACCAGCGTCTGTCTGTGTTACTTGGAGACATACAAAGTGCGCTTTCCCCGCATTTATATAAGAGATGTTTTTGTGTTTTTAAGTGCAAAGAAATGATTTGCTTATAAGGAGAAGCTTAAAATTTCCCAGACAGTTATGTTCACGAACAGACAAATCTGAAAGGGAATTCCAATGCCTATAATTTTTATATTTTATAAATACTATTAGTTTGTTATTAATAAATAACAACAAAAACTATAATAGCGGTTAATAAACTTAATAATTTAACCACTTAACAACCGCCCATTGCCGATTAACGGCTTCAGGGTGGTGGTTTAACTCTGAGAGGCCATTAATTAACGGCCTCCCAGAATTCTGCTCTCGCGGGCTCCCTGGGGCGAGCACACGAGATCATCGCGGCCGTTTACCACGTGATCGGTCCGTCAAATGACGGAGTGATCACTTGTAAACAAACCGGCGTCATGTTATGACGCCGGTTCCTCCCTCCCCCTCTCTGTACCGATCGGTACAGCGGAGGGGGAAGAGATCGGTGTCAGCAGCGATGTGGGCTGCATCTGCAGTGCCCACATCGCTGCTCACCGAATTTAACCCCTCAATTCCCTGCCATTACTCTGCAGTACCCTGCCATTACTCTGCAGTACCCTGCCATTACTCTGCAGTACCCCGCCATTACTCTGCAGTACCCCGCCATTACTCTGCAGTACCCTGCCATTACTCTGCAGTACCCTGCCATTACTCTGCAGTACCCCGCCATTACTCTGCAGTACCCTGCCATTACTCTGCAGTACCCTGCCATTACTCTGCAGTACCCTGCCATTACTCTGCAGTACCCCGCCATTACTCTGCAGTACCCCGCCATTACTCTGCAGTACCCCGCCATTACTCTGCAATACCCCGCCATAAATTGCCATACTCGGAGATACCCAGCCATACTCGTGATACCCTGCAATACCCAGCCATAGACGCCCCCCACCCCTCACCGCCCTCCGGTGTTTCTACCAACTCGCCAGTACGATCAAAGCCAGAATCCTTTTTTTTTTTTTTTTTTTTATTTCAGGCTTCCCAGCCTAGAGGTGAGATGTGGGGTCATATTGACCCCCAGATTTCACTGTAAAGAGGACCTGTCACCCCATATTCCTATTACAAGGGATGTTTACATTCCTTGTAATAGGAATAAAAGTGATTAAAAATTTAATTTTGGGGAGAAAAATGTCAAACTAAAATAAATAAAGTAAAACGAACAATTAAAAAAAAAAAAAAAAATTTTTTAAGCGCCCCTGTCCCCATGTGCTCGCATGCAGAAGCGAACGCATACATAAGCCCCGCCCACATATGAAAACGGTGTTCAAACCACACATGTGAGGTATCGCCGCGAACGTTAGAGCGAATGTCTTCTTTCCAAAAAGGGGTCATTTGGGGGGTATTTGTATTTTTTTTTTCTTTTCTGACATGTTAGGGCAAGAATTGAAATAGGCCGTCAGTACTTCAGGTGTGATCAATTTTCAGATATTGGCACCATAGCTTGTGGACTCTATAACTTTCACAAAGACCAAATAATATCCACCAATTTGTACTTATTTTTACCAAAGATATGTAGTAGTATAAATTTTGGCCAAAATTTATGAAGAAAAAAAATTACTAATCTGCTAAATTTTATAACAGAAACGAAGAAAAATTCATTTTTTCGCAGAATTTTCGGTCTTTTTTCTTTTATAGCACAAAAAATAAAAAACTGAGAGGTGATTAAATACCACCAAAGAAAGCTCTATTTGTGTGAAAAAAAGGACAAAAATTTCATATAGGTCCAGTGTTGCATGACTGAGTAATTGTCATTCAAAATGTGAGAGCACCGAAAGCTGAAAATTGGTCTGGTTATTAAGGGTGTTTAAGTGCCCAGTGGTCAAGTGGTTAAATATAATGGAATGTTTGTGTTTTTCGGTCTTCCTGTTCTGGATTTTCGCTTTGTCAGAAAATTCGATTTTGGAAAAATTTGTTAACCAGTCTTTCGTTAAGTCGGATGTTTCGGAATTAACGAATATACTGAATTTTTATTTTTTTTTAATGGGGGGGGGGGAGGGGGGGAGGGAGAAACATTTTTTGAAAGGAATTGCACATGTCTATTAGATATAGTAGCAAAGTGTCCTTTTCCATCCTGTAATAACGCAGTTTTTTCTTTCTTTCCCCCCCCTTTTTTTTTTATTTTTTTTTTTTTCCTCCTTATGAAACTATATACAGTAATAGATTTCACTATATAAATTGCAATGTTCCATAATAAACTGTAAGTGAAGATAATTTTAGAGCCTGTTCCTAAAATAAATAAAAAAAAATAAATAAATAAAAAGAAATGAATATTAAAAATACAATAATGTAGCGGTCCTGCCATCTGCGGCTCTCTAATCTTCCCTCTTTTGCAGAGAACATCTGCGGCGGGCGTCTTCAGTACTTGTCAGATGTCTGCATTTCCCACATGCTGTGATTCTACCCGCTGGCAGAGATAGAATCCATGTTGCTTCAACCACTTGCTAACTATATATATATATATATATATATATATATATATATATATATATATATATATATATATATATATATATATATATATATATATAATTTAAAATGTGTATGTACTGTCATTAAGTGGGTATAGCAGCTGTGGGCTTAGTCCATCGAGATTTTTTTTTTTATATATTATCTCTCTCATTTATTATTATTATTATTTTTTTGTAATTCTGTTATAGGCAAAGGGTAGAGGGGAGGCAGGGGGAGCAACATTTTTTTGACACACCATGTATAAGGTATTCTAAGGTAAATCTGCCAAAATTGATCTTGCTTAGAATGATTTCCAAAATTGACAACCATTCTCCCCCCCCCCCCCCCCCGTATTCTAATTGCACTCCATAGATCTGCGCACAGAAGGTTTATTCCGAATCCCCGGGAACAGCAACCGCCAGCAAATCCTCAAAGACTGTCTGAACAGCGGGACGGATCTGGATGTGGATTCCGGGGAGTTTCACCCCAATGATGTGGCCACCATACTGAAGATGTTCCTGGGAGAGCTGCCCGAGCCTCTGCTGACGCACCGCCATTATCTCGCTCATTTAAAAATCTCAGGTAAGACCAGCCGTCCAGTCAGGACGCAGGAAAACCTTTTTATGTGACTGTTCCTGTATGTTGCTCTAACTTAGACCAACTCTGTGTATATACCATACCACTGGGAGCCTTCTGGAAGCTGGAAATCGCTGAATAGATACTGCAACTACACCCCTACTACACCGCAACTATACTCCAATACACTGCAACTATACCACTACTACATTGCAGCTATACCCCTAGTACACCGCAGCTATACCCCTACTACACAAATACCCTAGTACACCGCAGCTATGGCCCTAGTACACCGCAGCTATGGCCCTAGTACACCGCAGCTATGGCCCTAGTACACCGCAGCTATGGCCCTAGTACACCGCAGCTATGGCCCTAGTACACCGCCGCTATGGCCCTAGTACACCGCCGCTATGGCCCTAGTACACCGCCGCTAGGCCCTAGTACACCGCCGCTATGGCCCTAGTACACCGCCGCTATGGCCCTAGTACACCGCCGCTATGGCCCTAGTACACCGCCGCTATGGCCCTAGTACACCGCCGCTATGGCCCTAGTACACCGCCGCTATGGCCCTAGTACACCGCCGCTATGGCCCTAGTACACCGCCGCTATGGCCCTGCTATTCCAGCCGCTACACTACCACTATACCCCTAGTACATTGCTACTCCAGTAATCTCCAGCTTCCTCAGAGATCCCACAGGTACAGCACATACATGTTTACAGGAGTCCAAGCTGAACCAATCAAATCTAAATGTTACCATCTCTGAAATTCAACTTTAAAGTGTTATTAAAGCCAAAACTTCATATATTGCAACTTGCCAATCATTACATGTGGCGGCTGCATTTGTTTTTTTTTTTTTTCTTCTTTTTATTGTTTTTCTTTTAATTTTTTACACCAGCTCACACTTTATAATTGATTTATATATATATTATTATTATTATTATTATTATTATTATTATTATATATATTTTTTTTTCCTTCCTTTTGGGATAAAGATTTTCCACAAATAGAAGCCGATGATTGTAAGTCTGGAGACGGCCAATGTTGGTTTTGTAACGCCGTCTCTCTCCTCTTCACAGATCTGATGCTCTTGGATGAGAAGGGGAACCGCACCGGGACCCCCGATAAAGAGCGCCAGATGGAGGCGCTGCAGCTCCTCTTCCTGCTCCTCCCATCCCCCAACCGAAACCTTCTCAAACTGCTGCTGGACCTCCTCTACCAAACGGCCAAGAAGCAAGACCGCAACAAGATGTCCGCCCACAACCTGGCGCTGATGTTCGCTCCGCACATCGTATGGCCGAAGAACGTAAGTGTCCTCCATGCGGGGGAGGGGGGCCTCTGTCTGCTCCTCTAATGTCTGGCGGGGGAAACGGGTGTGAGATCTCTCTCCTTCCAAACCTCGGCTGCCGAAATTCTCATTTTATAAATGCAAATCAAGAATGAGCGTCTTCCCGGAGAACGCACAAATCGACGCCAAGCGTGACGCATGACCAGCGGGGAGAACGTTCGCTGGAGAATGAAGTGAATGTCTTCCAATGTGAATCCCTTCCCAAAATATATTGTGATTACGTGACGCCGCGTTCCGGAAACGTTCTCCGAGATCCAAAATGTATCATCAATGTGGGAGGAGTACACGAGGATCTCATTTATATTTATGAGCGATGGAAGAAAAATGAGGAAAATTGTAACAATGTAACGTCTTCATTACATAGAATGATGGAGGCAACTGAAGGGTTAATGCTGGAAAAATACGACTTTTGTCAATTCTAGATGAGTGGGCGGAGCTTTTTATTTTCTCAGCGTGTCCGACAATAATCCTCCTCCAAGATCGATCGATGGAGGAAAAATACAATTCAGATTCTTTTTAGAGGAGCCGTATGAAAAGATTGTTCAGTGATGCCTTCAGACCTCACAGGGTGTATTGTTATATGGGGGGTGTGTTATTTTTATTTTATTTTTTATTGCATAAATATATGGAATGATGCATTTTGGTTGCCATGTATCGTTTTAGATCCGTGGTCTCCAAACTGTGGCCCTTTGCATGAGGCTCCATTCCTCCACTGATACCAATGATGGGGCTCCATTCCTCCCACTGATACCAATGATGGGGCTCCATTCCTCCACTGATACCAATGATGGGGCTCCATTCCTCCCACTGATACCAATGATGGGGCACTATTCCTCCCACTGATACCAATGATGGGGCTCCATTCCTCCCACTGATACCAATGATGGGGCACTATTCCTCCCACTGATTCCAATGATGGGGCACTATTCCTCCCACTGATTCCAATGATGGGGGCACTATTCCTCCCACTGATTCCAATGATGGGGCACTATTCCTCCCACTGATACCAATGATGGGGCACTATTCCTCCCACTGATACCAATGATGGGGGCACTATTCCTCCCACTGATTCCAATGATGGGGGCACTATTCCTCCCACTGATTCCAATGATGGGGCACTATTCCTCCCACTGATTCCAATGATGGGGCACTATTCCTCCCACTGATTCCAATGATGGGGCACTATTCCTCCCACCGATTCCAATGATGGGCCACTATTCCTCCCACCGATTCCAATGATGGGCCACTATTCCTCCCACCGATTCCAATGATAGGCCACTATTCCTCCCCACTGATACCAATGATGGGGCACTATTCCTCCCCACTGATTCCAATGATGGGGCACTATTCCTCCCACTGATTCCAATGATGGGGCACTATTCCTCCCACTGATTTCCAATGATGGGGCACTATTCTCCCACTGATTCCAATGATGGGGCACTATTCCTCCCACTGATTCCAATGATGGGGCACTATTCCTCCCACTGATTCCAATGATGGGGCACTATTCCTCCCCACTGATTCCAATGATGGGGCACTATTCCTCCCACTGATTCCAATGATGGGGCACTATTCCTCCCACTGATACCAATGATGGGGGCACTATTCCTCCCCACTGACGCCAACGACGAACAACATCCAGGGTGGATAAAGATCGATTTTTATTTTTGATTTAACCCTTTTGCTGCCAGAGCCATTTTTGTGTTTTTGGTTTTTCTTGCACACATGTATAAAATAAATTTCTAGGCCCTGTTTGATAAAATATAAAAGAAGAGGTCACACTGAGTAGATAGATACCCAACATGCCAAACCTTAAATTTGTGTGCGCCCATGGAATGGCGACAAACGTCAATACCCGATATTTTCTATAGGCGACGCTTCAAAAGCCCCCTATAGGTATCAGTATAGTGTTATGGAGGATGTCTGGTGTTCAAAATATTGCTCTCTCTGCAGTGATATCTAATGTGTATAGGCGCCCGGATGCATGCGTTGGCGTTCCAGGGACACCGATCGCTTGACCCGGAAGTAACGTCAGAGATGTCGCTTTCCGCGTCACAAGAAGTGGAGGAGAGCGGACGTGTCTCCGATCTTCTCCTTCCCCTCCAGCCACCGGCACCCGCCATGGAGCTGCCGGGCCCGCCAATGGGCAAGCAGAGTCCGGTAAGCACGGCAGGGCGCAGCGGTGGGTTGGTGCTGGAACTGGGGATGTGTACCTGTCATTTCGGATCCATCATGGCAGCACCTGTTAGCGGGCATCCAATCGCCTGCTGCCGCTAAGTCCCTCACCTTGTGTCACTGACGCGTCATCAGCCCGCCCCATTTAAAGTCAATAGAACTGTCTGTGAGCCAACAGCGGGCCAGGGGAGGAGCCCCTGTGGGACAGAGATGACAGGCGCTCTTTAAAAATTATGATATTTAAATCAAATCCACTCGGACAACATCCCTTGTAATTGCGTGGGCTGTGACAGGTCCTCTTAATGGAGAAATCCATACAAAATTAATGGGTTCAAATCGCACTGCAAAGAATGACTTGCTGTTTGAACTGGAATGCGGTGCGATTCCTGTCCGAATCGCATGCAATTTCTTTATCCCTCCCCCCCCCGCTCCTGTGTATAGAAAGGGAAAAGGCGCCATCTAGTGGGTAATTTTTATTAAAAATGTAAGAACTCTGAAATACATATCTTAGCCAAATGCTGGAGGTTCCCCTGGTCCTGCTGATGACGGCAAATCACGGGCACTGGAGGTTCCCCCGGTCCTGCTGATGACGGCAAATCACGGGCACTGGAGGTTCCCCCGGTCCTGCTGATGACAGCAAATCACGGGCACTGGAGGTTCCCCGGTCCTGCCGATGGCAGCAAATCACGGGCACTGGAGGTTCCCCGGTCATGCTGATGGCAGCAAATCACGGGCACTGGAGGTTCCCCCGGTCCTGCTGATGACAGCAAATCACGGGCACTGGAGGTTCCCCGGTCCTGCTGATGGCAGCAAATCACGGGCACTGGAGGTTCCCCGGTCCTGCCGATGACAGCAAATCACGGGCACTGGAGGTTCCCCGGTCATGCTGATGGCAGCAAATCACGGGCACTGGAGGAGATGTAGAGGCCGCCCCCCCCCCCAAGCTGGCATCACTTTCTCTCTATACTCACAGGGCATTGGGGAAACTTCTCGTCCAGCCCTGTGAGCACCTCCCAGCGCCTTTGATTTTCTATCATCGGCAGGACCGGGACACCTATAAAGATTTAGCATTTGACCAGATGTGGACTTGAGGTTTTGCCCATAGTTTTATTTTATTTTTTTCATTTTGAATAGAGTGGGGGGGTGGGGGTTTTTGTTATAACCCCTGGCAGGGTTTCTTTTTTCTTTTTTTTTTTTTCCTTCCATCATCTCTGTCCCATTGCAAAGATTTCCCTTCACTTCCTGTCCCATAGCCAAACAGGAAGTGGTAGGAAATCTCTGCAAATGAAAGGAATTCCTTGGGGAGGGGGGGGGGGGGGGCACCAGGCTACCAGAACTAGTGTCTCCAATGGAAGATTTCCCCTCTGTTACTTTTCTGGAGCGACTCAAAATTTGAGATTTTCTTGTACTTTCAATGATAGTAAACAGGACAAATGGAGTGAATCTCCTTAATGGGGGGCCTCAGACCGTGATTAAAATTGACAGGGCTCTAATCCCTCTCCAGTCTTTCTAAAACTTAAAAAAAAAAAAGTTTTGCCTTTTTAGTTATACTTTTATAGGAGTTCTAGCATTTTTAAAAAAGGGCCCACTAGGTGGTGCTTTTCCCTTTCTATACACACAGGAGCAGTGGGGGAAATTGCATGCAATTCTTTGCAGTATAATTTGCACCAGTTTTTTTTTTTTTTTTTTTTACGCAAATCGCAAAGTATAGGTAATTGTACTCGCCAATAATAAAAGAAACGGCTTGTATCGGTGCAACCCTACAAATCTGAAATACAGTAAATATGAAGACGAAAAGTAGTAAAAAGTGTTAAAAAAATAAAATGTTGAAATAATTTTAATGTACGCGTTAAAAACACATCACAAGAACTCTGATGGGAAATGACGGATAATAATCGCTCCCCGTTCTTCTGACCCGGCGTCGTCTGATTTCTGTACGCGGTGTTCTCATGTGTGGGAGGCGGCATGCTGGCTTTATATGTGAGCCGTACATATTACACGGAGTGCGGGAGGTCAGCACGCCGGGCAGTCGTTTCAGGCAGACTTCTTTTGATAAATGGTTAAGTGCCTCTTAAGGCATCTATAAAAAGAAAAAAATAATTACCCGCGGCTTGTCAAATGACTCCGCAAAATAGTCTGATGGGGTGAATGTTGGGTACATTTTTGTTGAATTGTCCATTCGGCCTCACCTGAGTCACTGCCATTTAATATTAAACTCCACTTTTAACATGCTGGTTGTAGTCGGTGTAATTATACTTCCATTACTTGCAATGCATTTGTGGTCTAGAGCAGAGATCTCCAAACTGCGGCCCGTGGGCCAGATGTGGCCCTTTACTAAGCTTTACATGGACCTTCGGGCATTATTCCTCCCACTGACACCAGTGATGGGGCACTATTGCTCCCACTGACACCAGTGATGGGGCACTATTGCTCCCACTGACACCAGTGATGGGGCACTATTGCTCCCACTGACACCAGTGATGGGGCACTATTGCTCCCACTGACACCAGTGATGGGGCACTATTGCTCCCACTGACACCAGTGATGGGGCACTATTCCTCCCACTGACACCAATGATGGGGCACTATTCCTCCCACTGACACCAATGATGGGGCTCTATTCCTCCCACTGACACCAATGATGGGGCTCTATTCCTCCCACTGACACCAATGATGGGGCTCTATTCCTCCCACTGACACCAATGATGGGGCTCTATTCCTCCCACTGACACCAATGATGGGGCTCTATTCCTCCCACTGACACCAATGATGGGGCTCTATTCCTCCCACTGACACCAATGATGGGGCTCTATTCCTCCCACTGACACCAATGATGGGGCACTATTGCTCCCACTGACACCAATGATGGGGGCACTATTGCTCCCACTGACACCAATGATGGGGGCACTATTGCTCCCACTGACACCAATGATGGGGGCACTATTGCTCCCACTGACACCAATGATGGGGGCACTATTGCTCCCACTGACACCAATGATGGGTCACTATTCCTTTCACTGATCAAAGGCTCCATGTAATTTATTTATTCTTACTCTCCACTAAGCCTGAAGCATTGTTTATTCCCACTGAATCTGGGATATTTTCTACCCCCACTGGCCACAACTCACCCCCCCCCCCCCCCCGACCACAATTTAATCGGAAGGACCGTAAACTGGTCCTTTTTGTGTAAAAAGTTTGGAGACCCCTGGTCTAGAGTGCCGTGTACTCTGGTCCATTGGAATTTTTACTCAAGATTTATTTTATTTTTTTCAGTAAAGAGTAGGGTGCAGAAAGGAAAAGAGGGAGATGGGGCGCAGCTACCCAATTCATTCTAAACATTCAGGGTTTGTTGTTGACAGGGCTTATATATATATATAATAATTTTTTTTTTTTTTTTTTTTTTTTTTTTTTTTCAGAATAGGTGCAGGTACTCCCATTTTCCGAATCACTCCTTATCTCCACCCCCACCTCTGAGCACCATCACTTGTCTCCACCCCCTACCCACCTCTGAGCACCATCACTTGTCTCCAACCCCTACCCACCTCCCAGTACTCCTCCTTGTCTCCACCCCCTAATCACCCCCTACCCACCATCACTTGGTTCCAACCTCTACCCACCTCCGAGCACCATCACTTGGTTCTAACTAGGGCTGAAACAACTAATCGATTAATCGATTATGAGATTATTATTTTCATAATCGAATAATCGGCCACTAACATAATGGGGTTAACAAAAAACTAAATTAGCCCTTTATAGTACAAAAAGAGCAAATCGCTACTGTAAATATTACTTTCACTGTCCCATAGTAAAAAATTAACCCCTTACAGTAGCGATTATTTGCTCTTTGTACTAATTTTAGTTTTTTAACCCCATTATGTTACTAAACATATCGGGCCTGGGTCACACCTCTGTTTTTGGTGCTTTTTTGCAGAAACACTACAGTTCATTTACATGGTTTCCTATGGGACACGTTCACATCCATGATTTTTTCAGCTGCTGCGTATTTGGAAAAAGACGAGGACTTTTTTTTTTTTAACGCAAAACTGTGCTATTTTGTTTTTTTGGTTCAACAGACTTCAATGGAGAAGCTGCATAAAAGCATGTAATAATGCGTTTTTGAAGCAATTTGTGTTTTTTTAATCTACCCAACAACAAATTGGCCAAAAAATATGTAAAAATGCAAATTGCAGCAAAATTACATTAACCGATTATTCGATTAATCAAAACAATAATCGGCCAACTAATCGATTATGAAAATAATCATTAGTTGCAGCCCTAGTTCTAACCCCTACCCACCTCAGAGCACCATCACTTGCTTCCAACCCCTACCCACCTCCGAGCACCATCACTTGGTTCTAACCCCCTACCCACCATCACTTGGTTCTAACCCCTACCCACCATCACTTGGTTCTAACCCCTACCCACCATCACTTGGTTCTAACCCCTACCCACCATCACTTGGTTACAACCTCTACCCAACTGAGCACCATCACTTGGTTCCCCCCCTACCCACCTCCCAGCACTGCCCTTTTAGAGAATACAGAAACTCGTATAAATTACAAAGTAATTTTGTATGGAATTTGTTAATAAAACAGTAAAACCGATCCCCTGCAGCCAGAAACAGTAACCCCTCCCCCAAATACAAATGCCCCCTTTCCCAGAAACTATAGATCCACTCCAGCAACTATAGACCCCACTAGCAACATAACTGTAGATGTCATAACAGCCAGCACCAATAGACCCCTCCCTCAATAGTAGATCCCTCCCAACATTAATAGACCCCCCCCTTTTTCCCCAGTGACAGTGGGTCCCCCAGCAACAATAGACCCCCCAGCACATCCCACCACCCCTTGCCATTATATATATTTTCAGTGCTGGAGGTGCCGGAATGGTTTTCCCCCTACAAAATAAGCTTACCGTATATACTCGAGTATAAGCCGAGATTTTCAGCCTCTTTTTTGAGGCTGAAAGTGCCCCCTCGGCTTATACTCGAGTCATCGCTGTCTGCCCGCTCGATCAGCGTGTCGAGCAGACAGACAGCGGCCATTCTATTCAAAAGCCGCGCCTCCGGCTCCGCCTTCGCCTGTGATAGGCGGAACACTGAATTTCCCAGCAGCCTGTGTTCCGCCTATCACGGACATCGTATCATCCTCGTACTACGGACGAGGATGATACGACGTCTGTGATAGGCGGAACACAGGCTGCTGGGAAATTCAGTGTTCCGCCTATCACAGGCGAAGGCGGCGGCGCAGCTTTTGAACTTTACAATGGCCGCCGACGAAGAGGGCACGGGACGGCACGGCACGGGACGGGACGGGGGCAAGGCAAGGCACGACACGGGACGGATGCAAGGAGGCAAGGCACGGCACGGGACGGAGGCAAGGAGGCAAGGCACGGGACGGAGGCTCGGGACAAAGGTAGGCTGGACACACACACACACACACACACACACACACACACACACACACACACACACACACACACACACACACACACACACACACACACACACACACACACACACATGGATGGAGACACACACAGGGATGGATGGATGGATGGAGACACACACACACACAGGGATGGATGGATGGATGGATGGAGACACACACACACAGGGATGGATGGATGGATGGATGGAGACACACACACACAGGGATGGATGGCTGGATGGATGGAGACACACACACACAGGGATGGATGGATGGATGGACACACACACACACAGGGATGGACGGACACACAGGGATGGACGGACACACAGGGATGACGGACACACAGGGATGGACGGACACACACACAGGGATGGACAGGCATGTCTCACCCTCGGCTTATACACGAGTCAATAAGTTTGCCAGTTTTTTTGGGGGTAAATTGGGGGCCTCGGCTTATATTTGGGTCGGCCTATACTCGAGTATATACGGTGGGTGGTTGTTTGCTCAATATTGCAATGATATGATATTCGGATATAAAACTTCCTGAGTCCTAGTTCACCACGAAGAACAGATTTTTGCATAGTTCTAGGCGTCTCATTGGTTTTGAGAAAACATGGGGCAACATCTTGGAATATACTGTAAGACCGATAATCCAAGATCTCCCTTTTCTGATCATGGAGGCCCCCAAAGTGTTCCAGGATGTCAACTGCAACTGTTTATCAAATCTGAAGAAACAGAGGAGTGGGTAGGATTGCCACCTGTCCAGGATTCACCCGGACAGTTCGGGTTTGGAATCATGTGTCCGGGTTTCAGACTGCCTGAAATCCAGACACATTATTTAGACTGGACTATGGCTTCCCAGCAGGGTTGCTGGCTGCAGTTGTCTAAGCTAAAAGTGTCTGTTACACTCTTTCACACTGCTCAAATCCAGCACTAAACCTCCCCCCGAAACACAGACGGGAGAGGAGAGAGGGCTCGATCAGCACCTCTCCCCCCCCCACCCCTACCCCTCTGGGTCTGCTTACACTCCAATCCCCGGCGCTGTGCCTCAGAAAAGGAAAGTTGGGGCTGGAAAAATTTGAATTCAGCAGCCTCAGATACATCTGGATGAGATGCTGACTGCCAATGGATGAGTGAGCTCACCATCCATCCCTGTCTGTAACTGAAGTCTCCCCCCTTCTCTCCCCTGCCTCTGAGTGAGTACACGAAAGTAAATCGGGGTTCTCAGAGCACCCCTTACATCAAATTTCCCCTTTAAACCAGAGGCCACAGTGTTTTCCCCTTACATTAGAGTCCTCTCCGTACATCAGAGTTCTCAGTGTTCCCCCTTATATCAGGGTTCCCAGAGCATCCCTTATGTTAGAGTGCCCAGAGTTCTCCCTTACATCAGAGGGTACTCTGTGGGCTCTGATGTAAAGGGGGACTCTTCTTGTTAACTTTATATGATTAGAAATGTCATATAACCCCTTCCCGACCAGCGCACGACGATGTACGTCGACAGAATGGCACGGGCAGGCATATTGGCGTACAGGTACGTCCAATATTCAATGCCACCCTGCCATCGGGAGCGCGCCGGCGGCGGTGCGCTCCTGCGCTGGTCGGGACCCCCGTGAGTCCGGTCGCATCCCCGCGATCGTCTCACAGAGCGGCCGAATGGAGGAAATGCCGAGTAAACAGCATTTCTCCATTCTGCCTAGCAACTAGTGACGCTGATCTCTGCTCCATGTGATTGGAGCAGAGATCAGTGTTCACTAAATGAAAGCCCAACCCCCCCACAGTTAGTAACACACCCCTAGGAACACTTAACCCCTACACTGCCACCCACTGGTTAACCCCTTCACTGCCAGTGTCATTTACACAGGAATCACTGCATTTATATAGCAGTGATTACTGTATAAATGACAATGGTCCCAAAAATGTGTCAAAAATATCCGATGGGTCCCCCACAATGTCGCAGTCACAATAAAAATCGCTGATTTTAGTAAAAAAAAAAATAATAAAAAATTATTAATAAAAATGCTATAAAACTATCCCTATTTTGTAAACGCTATAACTTTTGCGCAAACCAATCAATAATCGCTTATTGCGATTTTTTTTTTTTTTTTTTTTTTTTTTACCAAAAATATGTAGAAGAATACGTATCGGCCTAAACTGAGGGAAAAAATGTTTTTTTATATATTTTTGGGGGATATTTATTATAACAAAAAGTAAAAAATAATGCGTTTTTTTTCAAAATTGTCGCTCTATTTTTGTTTATAGCGCAAAAAATAAAAACCGCAGGGGTGATCAAATACCACCAAAAGAAAGCTCTATTTGTGGGAAAAAAAGGACGTTAATTTTGTTTGTGAGCCACGTCGCACGACCGCGCAATTGTCAGTTAAAGCGACGCAGTGCCGAATCGCAAAAAGTGGTCTGGTCTTTGACCAGCAAATTGGTCCGGTCTGAAAGTGGTTAATAGCAAAATATATGTATAGTTTATACTATAGAAAAAAATTGGCGTGCTCCGCTAAAGTGTTCGGGTTTGCAAAAGTTGGCAACCCTAGGGGTGGGATAGGGTAGGGTAGGATCACAGTAGGGGAGAAATATCACATCAACGAATTCCCAAGAATTATTATTTTTTTTTTTTAAACCAAGTGAGCATGCCTTTCTGTAATTTGCGATGGAGGGTCATGCCAGGGCCCTGCAATCATCGGGAACCATATAAAGAATCCATGGAGTCCATTTTGGTATGAAGTGATTTTGTTTCTATCGTATTTGGGCAATCCGTTCCTCCATCCTCCTCATATGACCTACTACAGCTATCCATTCTCCAGCTGTAGGGGGGTTATGGTTGTATGCCAATGTTTTTTAGGTATCAATTCCCTTGGCCCCAAATGATTGTGATGGCTAGCCTAGAGTGAACCCCAGATTATGGTATCAAATCAAGTTGGGGAACATCTTTTTGCATTTTAACTGACCACATTCTAGCCAAAATGGCACTGGCCTTTGCAGTCTTGTTCAAACTTTCTACCCCAATAGAACACTTGAAATTATTTTTTCAGTTTCGAGGAAACCCAGCTAAATCCAAATTTTTGGGGTCCGTGAGAAAAATGCTCCCCCCACCAGCCTTTCTCAACCTTTCCAACCGAGAGGAACTCTTGAAATAACTTTCCGGTCTCTGGAATTGCTGCTAAAAATTACTATATCTACATCTCAGGATACGTTTGTGTGTTGGTCAGTGGGAAGAATGCTCCTTACACTTGTGGTCATTGGCAAGAATTACTCCCTTGCAGATGGCTACAAAGATGAGTTGTCAGTGGGAACTTATCTAAGAGGCAGAAATTGCTCATTGCTCAAGGAACCCCCAACAACATCTGGAGGAACCCTAATGGAGAAACACTGTCCTACAGTGATGATGAGAATGCAAATTAAGATTCAGGCGCTATGCAATGTTGC
Source organism: Lithobates pipiens (assembly GCF_037356315.1). NCBI lineage: Eukaryota > Metazoa > Chordata > Amphibia > Anura > Ranidae > Lithobates > Lithobates pipiens. The sequence goes on from NW_027507787.1 coordinate 233,041,270, forward strand.
TCAATTCATAAATGGTGGAACAAAACTGAGATCCCTCGCAGCTGGAAGGTGAAACATGAGCACCAAATTGGTGCCCAAACATATTGATATAACCACGAAAATCCTCAGTGGAAGCACTGGGGGGGTTCTAAAAGTCTGTACAGCCACACACCAGTGTTGTAGAAGCTGGTAGATGTAGCTCCACATCAATGGAAGACCAAATCGGGTAGATGTAGCTCCACATCAATGGAAGACCAAATCAGGTAGATGTAGCTCCACATCAATGGAAGACCAAATCAGGTAGATGTAGCTCCACATCAATGGAAGACCAAATCAGTTGATGCGAACATGTAAAATCTATTATTTATTTGTCCAACAACAAACTTAAAAGAGAGAGAGAAGCTCATATGTGTGATCCTATTGAGGATTTTTGTGGTTCTAATGATGGTGAGAATGCCACCCTACAGACCGCTAAAAAGCTAATTGGTGTCATGCCACAGGTTTGCCCAAGTGATGTCTGCCCTAAAACTACTCGGCCACCACACGGAAGTTCAGATCAGCCACAGTTTAAAGAACCCCTCTGGGGAGAACCCTAGGGTTCCACCTAACCCTGGTGGAGAATGGTTGGCTCCAGAACTATGTGGACACTCTCAAATGTAAGGGTTTAATAGGAGGTCAGTCAGTCGGCTCAAGAAACCCATAGCAACCTCTGGAGGAATTCAGGGATTCCACAGAACCGTGGTGGAGAATGGTTGGCCCCAAAACTATGCAGACGCTATCAAATGGAAGGTAATATACAACCATGGACAATGAAGAAGCTATGAATTTAGAATTTTCTTGGTACCTGGAATTGGTCCAATCATGGCTTCACATGAAGGAAATTCTAATTAACCCCGCAATGTGATGTGTATAAATGCAGTTTTGGTGGCGGACATACTTTAGAATCTTTAAATACACCTAGATTTAATATTTACGTTTTGGTATATCTCTGGATGGCCTTTCTTTCTTTCTTTCTTTCTTTCTTTCTTTCTTTCTTTCTTTCTTTCTTTCTTTCTTTCTTTCTTTCTTTCTTTCTTTCTTTCTTTCTTTCTTTCTTTCTTTCTTTCTTTCTTTCTTTCTTTCTTTCTTTCTTTCTTTCTTTCTTTCTTTCTTTCTTTCTTTCTTTCTTTCTTTCTTTCTTTCTTTCTTTCTTTCTTTCTTTCTTTCTTTCTTTCTTTCTTTCTTTCTTTCTTTCTTTCTTTCTTTCTTTCTTTCTTTCTTTCTTTCTTTCTTTCTTTCTTTCTTTCTTTCTTTCTTTCTTTCTTTCTTTCTTTCTTTCTTTCTTTCTTTCTTTCTTTCTTTCTTTCCCCTAAAGCAGTGAAGGTGAATCTTGGCACCCCAGATGTTTTGGAACTACATTTCCCATGATGCTCATGCACTCTGCAGTGTAGTTGAGCTTCATGGGAAATGTAGTTCGAAAACATCTGGAGTGCCACGGTTCACCTTCACTGCCCTAAAGGAACCTTTGAAATAATGTTTAGGTCTTTGAGAACTCACTTTATTGGGGGTCAATGGGATAACTGCTCTTTACATTGGTGGCCAGTGGAAAGAAACCCTTCCTTTTTTATAGTGGCGGTCAGAATGCCACCCTTGCTGACCGCTAAAAAATGAATTGATGTTCTCCCGTTAACTCTGCCAAGTGGTGTTGCAGGCACCATCACCTGGAAGGTAAATTGGGTTTAATGGGAGGTCAATCAATTCGCTCAAGGAACCCCTAGAAACCTCTGGAGGAACCCTAGGGTTCCACAGAACCCTACCAAGCAGTACAACATCCTGTGCTCAAGTGTGGTGCTCAGAAACCAGTTGATTTTTTATTTTTTTTTCACTGTTCCAATTCAGATGTGTGTAAGGCCACCACACTTTGATGCCCACTGGGGATGCCCTGATATACACAGCACTGGAACAACAAAACAATGGCATGCCAGCCTAGCCCATTACCTTTTTATATATCATTTATTAATAAAGGCAAATATTAGAAACGCATGATATTGAACCCATCAACATATTCCAAAATCAAAGACCCTAGATCTGCTGAACATGCTCTTCAACATGAGGAGAAGCCATCCAGGTCTACTACGCCTGATGCGTTTCAAGAGGGAATCCCCTCTTCATTTTGAGCTAAGCTTGGGATTCCCCTTGAAACGCACCACCTGTAGTAGACCTGGTTGGCTTCTTCTCACATTTGAAGAGTAAGGGCAGCAGATATGGCGTCTTTGACTTTGGAATATATTCCACAGAACCCTGATTGCTTGTGGCTGGCCTGGAGCCTTGGATAGACTGTTCTAAGCAGTGTTTAAAGTATGTAGATGCCTTTTTAATATCTGTCTCTACATTGGGATCTGATGTTGATGCCTCTGTTTGCATTACAGGTTACAGCTAATGATTTGCAAGAACATATAATAAAGCTGACAAATGGAGTGACCTTTATGATAAAACATTCTCAAAAACTTTTTAAGGTAAGCACAGCCGTGTATTTTGTCCTTCCTTTTTTTTTTTTTTTTTTATTTACACTCTAGTTTACAATAAAAACATTTTTATTGCATGGTGCTAAAGGGCCTATTTCTGTTTTGCTGTATTATTTATTTATATGTATGTATGTATATGTGTATATATATATATATATATATATATATATATATATATATATATATATATATATATATATATATATATATATATATATATATATATATATATATATATATATATATATATATATATATATATATATATATATATATATATAATTTTTTTTTTTTTTTTTTTTTTTCAGTTACAATAATCTAATGAAATTGTACTTTGTTTCGAGGCTATTTAAAATAACTTTTTTCCGTTTGTGAGGCATGCCAACACTGTTAAAGCGGGAGTCCGTGTTTTTTTTTTTTTTTGTAAGCCAGCAGCTACAAATACTGCAGCTGCTGACTTTTAAAATAATGACATTTACCCACCCAGCGCGCCCGCGATGTCGGCACCCGAAGCCGATCTCTCGATCGTCTCTCCGGTACTGCCGCCGCCATCTTGGGTATGGGAATCAGGAAGTGGAGCCTTTCGGCTTCATTTCCCGGTTCCCTACTGCGCATGCGCGAATCGCGCTTCGCAATAAGGATGGTCCCCGCTGTCTCTGGGATCCGCTTCTGCAGAATCTACGCCGGAAGTGGGTGCAGATCCCTGTACTGTACAGGGACCTGCACCCCCCTCCCCCCTGAAAGGTGCCAATTGTGGCGCCGGAGTGGGGGAGGGTTCCAATGAGCGGAAGGTCCACTTTAGGGTGGACCTCCGCTTTAATGCAAATTTTTAAGGGTACAAAACAAGGTTCTTGTATTTATGTAAATGTTGCTATAATGGTTTTAGGTAGGGTTGCACCTATAATAGTGTCGGTACCGATACCGAGTATTTGCACAAGTATCTGTACTCATGCAAATGCACCGATACCTGAAACCGATACTTTCAGGCTCCGTTCTTTGAGCTGTCGGTGGGTCTCCCCGGTGTTAAAGCGGAGGTCCTCCCTAAAGTGGACCTTCCGCTCATTGGAATCCCCCCCCCCCCCCCCCCTCCGGTGCCACAATTGGCACGTTTCAGGGGGGAGGGGGGTGCAGGTACCTGTACAGTACAGGTATCTGCACCCACTTCCTGGATAGCTCTCTGCGGAAAGGGGCGTAGATTACGCCCCTTTCCGAAAGTCCCCCGCTGCCTGCTGGGAAACACACAGATCCCAGAGGCAGCGGGTCCATCCTCATTGCGCAGCGCGACTCGCGCATGCGCAGTAGCGAACCGGGAAATGAAGCCGAAAGGCTCCACTTCCTGATTCCCATACCCAAGATGGCGGCGGCAGCACCCGAGAGACGATTGAGAGATCGGCTTCGGGTGCCAACATCGCGGGCGCACTGGACAGGTAAGTGTCACTATTTTAAAAGTCAGCAGCTGCAGTATTTGTAGCTGCTGGCTTTAAAAAAAAAAAAAAAAAAAAAAAAAAAAAAAAAAAAACTCGCACTCCCGGCGGACTCCCGCTTTAAAGAAGTCCAGTAATTGGAACTGTCATTGCTCAGTCCTGAAACTCTAAAATAAAAAGAAACATTTTGTTTCCTTTTGTATCTTTCTGTTTCTTCATCTGCAGATCAATGGATGAACAAACGTTCTCCTGTTTAACCTCTTAATAACCCTTAATTTACTCTAATCAGCCTTAACTCCCTATTTGCCGCCATTTAAATTTTTCTTTTCCTGCTTTATTTTTTTTTTTCTTTTTGTTCATGTCTATTTTATAAACGACAATTAAAACTTTTTGTTTTGTTGGTGAATATTTTTACACACATATATTAACACACATTTACACATTTAACATTGAAAAAGCACAAAATAAGAAAAATAAAAAATGTATTTAATTTGTAAATAACTTTTCAATGCTTTGCACTAGGGCTGCAACTAACGATTATTTTCATAATCGATTCGTTGGCCGATTGTTTTGATTAATCGGTTAATGACCTAAAAAAAAAAAGTGGGTCAAATTGACGTTCATTTTCCACCACAGTGATGGGAAAAATTGGAAAGAATAGAAAACTTATCGGTCAAAGGAATTTTCAGACAGTTTATGTGGTTTTTGTTCAGAAATGAAGTGAAAATTTCAAACAAAATTCTTTCATTCAGCGAATGTACAAAGATTTTTCATCTGAATATTCTCACCTGAAAATTGATCCGTGTGGCCAGCATAAGGCTCGGTACACCTACGCAGTTTTTGCTTTTGATCGGTTTCTGCAGTGCCTTTTTGCTGTGCGTTTTGATTTTTGCGCGCGTGATTTTACTGCAATTTGCATTTTTTGCATATTTTCTTTTTGGGCAGATTAAAAAACACAAATTGCTGCAAAAACACATTACATTCTTTTCTGCGGCTTCTCCATTGAGGTATATTGAACCAAAAAAGCGTTAAAAGTCCCTGATCCTTTCCAAAGATGCAGCGGCTGAACAAAGCACAGATATGAATGTGTCCCATAGGAAACCATGTAAATGAACTGTAGTGAGTTTCTGCAAAAAGCACCAATAAACATATAGATGTGAACCAGGTCTAAGATGTTTAGTAACATAATGGGGTTAAAAAGACCAAAATTAGCCCTTTATAGTACAAAAAAGCAGATAATCAGTACTGGAAGGGGTTCATTTTTTTATTTTTTTACTGTAGAACAGTGAGAGTAATATTTACAGTAGTGATTATATTTGTGTAATATAAAGGGCTCTTTTTTTTTTTTTTTTTTTTTTTAACCCCATTATGTTACTGGCCGATTAATCGATTATGAAAATAGTAATCGATTAATTTCATAATCGATTAGTTGTTTCAGCCCTACTTTGCAATATTAATAACAGCTGAAGTTTAAAACAAAACGGTTGCGGTAGGTATCGGTAATTGGTATCGGCGAGTACAAAAAAAAAAAAAAAAGTATTGGTACTCATTGTAAAAAAAAAAAAAAAAAAAAAAAAAAAATGTATCAGTGCATCCCTAGTTTTTAGGTCCAATTTTTTATATTTTTATTATTTCAACTGATGTTTTGATTTATTTATTTTTTTCCCCCCCCCCCTTTTTAACCACTTTCCCACTGGGCACTTAAACCCCCTTCCTAACCAGACCAATTTCCAGCTTTCGGTGCTCTCACACTTTGAATGACAATTACTCAGTCATGCAACACTGTACTCAAATGACATTTTTGTCCTTTTTTTCACACAAATCGAGCTTTCTTTTGGTGGTATTTAATCACAGCTGGGTTTTTTATTTTTTGTGCTATGAATCAAAAAAAGACTGAAAATTTGGTAAGAAATAAATAAAAATAAAATTCTTTGTTTCTTTTAAAATTTATTGGCAGAGTGTTGCACAGTATGGGCAGAGTGTTGCACAGTATGGGCAGAGTGTTGCACAGTATGGGCAGAGTGTTGCACAGTATGGGCACTGAGCAGCGCTGTGGGCACTACACATCCAGGCCACAGCGCTTCTGCCATCTCTCCCCCTCTCACTGTACCGATTGGTACACGTCATGACACCGGTTTGTTTACAAGTGTTTGCTCCGTCATTTGACGGAGCGATCACGTGGTAAACTACCGCTATCAGCAGCCGTTTACCGTGATGCATCGGGTCCTCCGGACCCAGCGGTCACTGATGTTCCCGGGTGCGCGCCCCAGGGGACGCATGGAAGCAAGATTCCGGGAGGACGTCCATGGACACCCTACCAGAATAAGCCAACCGTGCTGTAGCCGTCTTTCAGCTATGGCATGTGGTTATACTCTTATTTTATAAAAAATATTTATTTTCTGTTTTCCTAGATTTATTATACTTTAAATTTTTGATTTTTGCAATGGCCCTGTAGCTGGACATTTGTGTGTGTGTGTGTGTGTGTGTTTTTGTAGTTGCTTTTTATTTTTTTTGCAGTTTACAACATGCAGACTTTTACTTTTTGTAACCGATTTTTCTGGGTGGATTGCTCTCCAAATAACGTCTGCTAGGCTTCCTCTTTTTTGAACTTCAATATATTTTTCTGACAGTTTATTTTTTTCTCTTTTCTTTTCTTTTCTTTCCTCAATGATTACTTGGCAACTGTGAACAACTTTCAAACATCCCAATTCCCTCTACAGCAGATTTTCACTTCTGGTTGATGTACCATATTTTGACCAGTGCCAAAGAAATGCAGCCTGACCAGTCCCATAAATGCAGCCTGACCAGTCCCATAAATGCAGCCTGACCAGTCCCATAAATGCAGCCTGACCAGTCCCATAAATGCAGCCTGACCAGTCCCATAAATGCAGCCTGACCAGTCCCATAAATGCAGCCTGACCAGTCCCATAAATGCAGCCTGACCAGTCCCATAAATGCAGCCTGACCAGTCCCATAAATGCAGCCTGACCAGTCCCATAAATGCAGCCTGACCAGTCCCATAAATGCAGCCTGACCAGTCCCATAAATGCAGCCTGACCAGTCCCATAAATGCAGCCTGACCAGTCCCATAAATGCAGCCTGACCAGTCCCATAAATGCAGCCTTACTAGTCCCATAAATGCAGCCTGACCTGACATCATCACGTCCACCTGACAGAAGACCGAGCAGCCAGCGCGTCCGTACTCCATTTGGCTGCTCTGTCTTCTGTCTGAGTGACAGGCCCAGCCGGGCGATCGCCCAGCGCTTGTGGGGGCTTGGGATGTCTGTCCTCCGCTCTCCCGCCGGTACTAAAACCCAGGGGAGGGGGGCGTTGCCTGGTCAATATTCGCTCCATAAGACTCAGCAGAATTTCCCCCCATTTTTTGGGGGGGGGGGGGGGGAGTGCGCCTTATGGAGGGAAAAATACGTTCATTCCATATCGCTTAAGATAAAAGTCCAATCTATAGCCAGTATGCAATGTTGCTGGATTGATTTTTCCATCGAAATAAGTCAACAGGTTCTCCTCCACCTTTCACCATGTTGGTGATAATCCTGTAGAAGAAAAAAAAATGTCTTCTATAGTTACAGTGCCTTGCAAAAGTATTCACCCTTCTTGGCATTTTTCATGTTTTGTTGCCTCACAACCTGGAATTAACGTGGATTGTTTGAGGATTTGCATCATTTCATTTGCAGGACACGCCCACAAGTTTGAAGATGTTTTTTTTTTTTTTTTTCTGACACAAACAAGAAATAGGACAAAATAACAGAAAAAGTCAATGTGCATAACTATTCACCCCCCTAAAGTCAATACTTTGTAGAGCCGCCTTTTGCGGCTATCACAGCTCCAAGTCTCTTTGGATAAGTCTCTGTGAGTCTTCCCACATCTTACCACTGGAATTTATGCCCATTCCTCCTTGTAAAACTGCTCCAGCTCCTTCAAGTTGGATGGTTTGCGCTTTTGAACAGCAATCTTTAAGTCTGACCACAGATTTTCTATTGGATTGAAGTCTGGGCTTTGACTAGGCCATTCCAACACATTTACATGTTTCCACTTAAACCCCTTAGCCCTTAGCAGTGTGTTTGGGGTCATTGTCCTGCTGGAAGGTGAACCTCCGTCCTAGCCTCAAATCACACACAGACTGGTAGAGGTTTTGCTCAAGAATGTCCCTGTATTTAGCACCGTCCATTTTTCCCTCAACTCTGACCAGTTTCCCAGTCCCAACTGCTGAAAAACATCCCCACAGCATGATGCTGCCACCACCATGTTTCACAGTGGGGATGGTGTTCTTTGGGTGATGTGTTGAGTTTGCGCCAGACATAGCGTTTTTCTTTGGCCAAACATTTCTATTTTAGTCTCATCAGACCAGAGCACCTTCCTCCATACATCTTGGGAGTCTCCCACATGCCTTTTCGCAAACTCAAAACGCGCCATTTTGTTTTTTGCTGAAAGTAATGTCTAACTTCTTCTGGCCACTCTGCCGTAAAGCCCAACTCTATGGAGCGTACGACTTATTGTCGTCCTATGTACAGATACTCCAGTCTCTGCTGTGGAACTCTGCAGCTCCTCCAGGGTTACCGTATATACTCAAGTATAGGCCGACCCGAATATAAGCCGAGGCCCCCAATTTACCCCAAAAAAACTGGGAAACTTATTGACTCGTGTATAAGCCGAGGGTGAGACATGCCTGTCCATCCCTGTGTGTCCGTATATCCCTGTGTGTGTGTCCATCCATCCCTGTGTGTGTCCATCCATCCCTGTGTGTGTCCGTCCATCCCTGTGTGTGTGTCCGTCCATCCCTGTGTGTGTGTCCGTCCATCCCTGTGTGTGTGTCCGTCCATCCCTGTGTGTGTGTGTCCGTCCATCCCTGTGTGTGTGTGTGTCCTGTGTGTGTGTCCGTCCATGCCTGTGTGTGTGTCCGTCCATGCCTGTGTGTGTGTCCGTCCATGCCTGTGTGTGTGTCCGTCCATGCCTGTGTGTGTGTCCGTCCATGCCTGTGTGTGTGTCCGTCCATGCCTGTGTGTGTGTCCGTCCATGCCTGTGTGTGTGTGTCCTGTGTGTGTGTCCGTCCATGCCTGTGTGTGTGTGTCCTGTGTGTGTGTCCGTCCATGCCTGTGTGTGTGTGTCCTGTGTGTGTGTGTCCGTCCATGCCTGTGTGTGTGTGTCCTGTGTGTGTGTCCGTCCATGCCTGTGTGTGTGTGTGTCCGTCCGTCCATCCCTGTGTGTGTGTGTCCTGTGTGTGTGTGTCCTGTGTGTGTGTCCGTCCATGCCTGTGTGTGTGTGTGTCCATCCGTCCATCCCTGTGTGTGTGTGTCCGTCCGTCCATCCCTGTGTGTGTGTCCATCCATGCCTGTGTGTGTGTGTGTGTGTGTGTGTGTGTCCGTCCATCCATCCGTCCATCCCTGTGTGTGTGTCCGTCCGTCCATCCCTGTGTGTGTGTGTGTCCATCCATCCCTGTGTGTGTGTCCGTGCAGCCTTGTGTGTCCAGCCTACCTGTGTCCCATGCCTCCGTCGTCCCGTGCCTCCGTCGTCCCGCCATGCCAGGATCGCCGCTCTTCGTCGGCGCCCATTCCTCTGTTCAAAAGCCGCGCCTCCGTCTGTGATAGGCGGAACACTCAATTTCCCAGCAGTCTGTGTTCCGCCTATCACGGACATCCTCTCATCCTCGTCCGTAGTATGAGGATGAGCGGATGTCCGTGATAGGCGGAACACTGACTGCTGGGAAATTGAGTGTTCCGCCTATCACAGACGGAGGCGCGGCTTTTGAATAGTAGAATGTCCGCCGTCTGTCTGCACGACACGCTGATCGGGCAGGCAGACGGCGATGACTCGAGTATAAGCCGAGGGGGGCACTTTCAGCCTCAAAGAGACTGAAAATCTCGGCTTATACTCGAGTATATACGGTACCTTAGGTCTCTGTGCTCCTCTCTGATTCATGCCCTCCTTGCCCAGTCCGTGAATTTTGGTGTGCGGCCGTCTCTTGGCAGGTTTGCTGTTGTGCCATGTTCTTTCCATTTGGTTATGATAGATTTGATGGGGCTCCTAGGGGTCATCAAAGATTTGGATATTTTTTTTTTTTTTTTATAACCCAACCCTGACTTGTACTTCTCAACAACATTGTCCCTTACTTGTTTGGAGAGTTCCTTGGTCTTCATGGCAGGGTTTGGTTAGTGATGCCTCTTACTTAGGTGTTGCAGCCTCTGGGGCCTTTCAAAAAGTTGTGTATGTGTAATGACAGGTCATGTGACACTTAGATTGCACAAAGGTGGACATCATTTCACTAATTATGTGACTTCTGAAGGTAATTGGTTGCACCAGAGCTTTTTATGGGCTTCATAACAAAGGGGAGTGAATACATACGCACATGCCAATTATCAGTTTTTTTTATTTCTGAAAAATAATTTTATGTATATAGTTTTCTAATTTTACTTCTCCCACTTAGACTATTGTGTTCTGATCCATCACATATAATTTAGATTAAAAAAAAACATTGAACTAAAGTCTGTAATGTAACAAAATAGGTAAAAAGCCAAGGGGGTGAATACTTTTGCAATGCACTGTATATTGTTATACACAAGGTATGGTGCCAAGGATACCGGATTTTCTTACTCAGTTTAGTAAGAAAACCGTTTTAATATAAAATTAAGTCTCCTTACAGTTTGCAGAGGTGGAGAAATTCGCAATTCCAGAAGGGAACATCCAAGGGACATAAAGATGATGGCCCCAAAACTGATTTTTCAAAATAGTCCTAGTGGGGTTTTTTTTTTTTTTTTTTTACGGCAAAGGTTTACAAAATGCATCGGCACACCCTGATCCTTGGCCCAAACAGCATTTTATGCAATCCAAATGGCCTGATCATCAGAAGATCAAGGTGCGCCAAAGAATTATTCCCCAGGTGTATGGCCATCAAACTCGAGATGCATCCTTTTTATGGATGGTTGGATTCAACTCTAGACCCAGAATAAATGTAATGTTTTGTTCTTACTTTTGGGAAAACTAAAAAACAAAACTAGAGGACTATTTTGTGGATTTCAGTGGGTGTTTCACCGCTGACATTCGCCACTCCAAGGAGGTGCATGGATGGTCCCATCAGGTCTGCCTGGAAAACGGATAGGCAGATCTGATCAGACAAGCCTGCATGACCGGGGCCTAAGAGTTCCCTTCATTGGAACTAAGGGGACAAACCCTGAAAAACAACCCCACACCATAATCCCCCCTCCCCCCCCACCACCAAATGGTTTGGACCATTGCGCAAAGGTCCATAAAGAGCATCTTTGGGATTAGAGCAGAGACTGCGAGCCGGGCCTTCCAAGTGCCTGTCCTCACAAATGCTCTTCTGGAAGAATTGGTCAAACGTTCCCATAGACACACTCCTAAACCTTGTGGACGGCCTTCCCAGAAGAGTTGAAGCCGTTATAGCTGCAAAGGGCGGGCCAACTCAATATTGAACCCTACGGACTAAGACTGGGATGTCATTAAAGTTCACGTGCGTGTAAAGGCAGGTGTCACAATACTTTTGACAATATAGTGTGTTATGGAGGCTCGTCTCTGCTCTACGTTGAATGTCTCCTCAGGTTGCCATGCCAACGTGTGCCATTTTACTGACGCCTATAGACCATGTAGCTGTAGATGACTCCTAATAAACCGGGTGTTCTTCACATTAATGTTTTCTATGGAAAAGGCCACGCTAAAGGGTCTTCAGATGCGTAGGTCAGCCCGCTGTGTCTGTGCGTGCTTTCGAGTTTTCTGTAATTGCCGGATTTCTAAGAAAAATTGAGTGACGAGGACGAGCCAGTAATGGGAAGATCTGACACTGGAGTTAATGGACACTCCTGGGATGGTTGCTCGTGGATTCTGAACTAGGAGCTGAGACGGGAAAGGGCGTTTTTATTAAGTTCACTTATCTTGAATAGGATGAGCCCTGGGGCCATCACAGACCACATCATAGACCTCAATCTTCCTCCATTAACCTTGGTTATGGAGCTCCTCCAACGATCAAAGGACTGGACTACTAAGAAACGAGGGATTTCTGAAGGTGGCATCTTGTGTATTGAGCAATAGATTAGAGATTATTATTATTGATGTAACCTTTTTATGATTTTTTTTTTATTTTTTTTCATCTTATTTTTGTCTAAGCCTGTATACAGGCAATACAATCGGCATTTAAAGGAAAACGTTGGTTCTTTTTCAATTTTTTAAGGAGATTTTTGTAACCAACTCCGTTTGGAATGTGAAATTCTAGGAAGGTTTTATCCCCCCTTCATAACCAGGACAATTTTTGCTATTTAGCACTGCGCTACTTTTAACGTGTAATTGCGCAGCCATGCAACACTGTACCCAAATTAAATTCGTGTGTGTGTGTGTGTGTGTATGTATATATAATAATTTTTTTTTTTTTTTTTTTTTTTACGAATAAGATTTCTTTTGTTGGTATTTGATCACCGCTGACTTTTTATATAATAATAATTTTAAAAAAAGACCAAAAATATTGAAACAAAATAGACTACATTTTTCTTCTTTTTGTTTATAAAACATCCAATAAAAATAAAACTTTTTTTTTTTTTTTCATAAATGGGTCAAAATGTCTTTGGTATTAAAAAAAAAAAAAAAAGTGCATGTTGATTGGTTAGTGTGAAAGTTATGGCGTCTACAAACCAGGAGATATAGATTTGTACATTTGAAGCGCCTGAAGAAATGGGTTGTTTTAGGCCCCTTTCACACTTGTGCGACTTTGGACATTAGACATGCGCAGAATGAAAAAATTTGATCCGTTATTTACATAAATTAGTTTAGTTAATTTTTGTTTAATCCATTTAATTCACTTTTGGAATTTTGTATTTGAATCGATTTTGAATGTTTGAAAGTTTTCGAATTCCCAAAGAACATTGCTTGAGGGAGTCCTGCTTAGTTAAGCCTTGGCCATAGCCTTGCAATGCCTCATGGGACTTGAAGTTTTGGAACAGCTGGAGGGCCGCCAGTTTGAGACCCCCCTGGTAGCGCAATTATGGGGGAAAGGATCAATGTTGCAAACCGAGCCACAAGGAGGAGAGTACATATTCAAATTAGTATATGTTGAATGCATCCAGTTCTAGGGTGTCGGAGAACACGTGCGCCTACTGGCTGAAAAAGAGAAATGAAGCCCCAGTACAAATTTTTGACGCTTTTGTCTACTTGTGTTCTATTCAATTGTTATTATTGCATCTTGTCTGCAACTAAATTATTACACCAGATTTCGGGGACAATAAAGACGATTTCAAGGGAATTCTAGCTTTGTTTCAGTAATGGCGTCCCAGCTGTCTGCCCACGCTTTACAATTGCAAATGGAATTGCTTTAATGCGAGTTAATTGTATATCTGCACACATGAAAATGGATGAAGTGAGGGATGTTTTGCAGTCTGCATTGAGGCTTCAGAAATAACGTTCTCTGATTTTTGTGTTGTTTTGTTTTTCAGGCTCCTTCATACATACGGGAATATGCTCGAGTGTACATCGGCGGGAGCAAGACTCTGTCCTCAAAGGTAACAATGAACAAGACTGAGTATCTTTCAGGCCATGTTGGAGGTCCTTCTGTACGCCGTGAAGAAGGCGGGGGATCCTCCTTACCCCGAGAAGGAGGCGGGGGATCCTCCTTCCCCCTGAGAAGGAGGCGGGGGATCCTCCTTCCCCCTGAGAAGGAGGCGGGGGATCCTCCTTCCCCCTGAGAAGGAGGCGGGGGATCCTCCTTCCCCCTGAGAAGGAGGCGGGGGATCCTCCTTCCCCCTGAGAAGGAGGCGGGGGATCCTCCTTCCCCCTGAGAAGGAGGCGGGGGATCCTCCTTCCCCCTGAGAAGGAGGCGGGGGATCCTCCTTCCCCCTGAGAAGGAGGCGGGGGATCCTCCTTCCCCCTGAGAAGGAGGCGGGGGATCCTCCTTACCCCCGAGAAGGACCCGGGGGTCCTCCATACGCCGAGAAGGAGGTGGAGGTCAAGTTCCTCCACCCCAAACTTGCTCATCCATGTCTTTATGGACCTTGCTTTGTGCACTGGTGCGCAGTCATGTTGGAACCAGAAGGGGACGTCCCCAAACTGTTTTCACAAAGTTGGGAGCATGAAATTGTCCAAAATGTCTTGGTATGCTGACGCCTTAAGAGTTCCCTTCGCTGGATCTAAGGGGCCAAGCCCCACCCCTGAAAAACAACCCCCCACACCATAATCCCCCTCCACCTAATGATTTGGACCAGTTCACAAAGCAAGGTCCATAAAGACATGGAGGAGCGAGTTTGACCTGCACAGAGTCTTGACCTCAACCTGATAGAACACCTTTGGAATGAATTAGAGCGAAGACGGCGAGCCAGGACTTCTCGTCAAACATTCCCATAGACGCATCTCCTAAACCTTGACAGCCTTCCCAGAAGAGTTGAAGCTGTTAAAGCTGCAAAGGGCAGGCTGACTCAATATTGAACCCTAAAGACTAAGACTGGGAGGCCATTAAAGTACACATACCTGTGTAAAGACCAGATGTCCCAATACTTTTGATATATAGATAAAATAAATTTCTCTAACCTGGACAGCAAGTGGTTGTACCAGGATCATGGATATAGCTGCAGCCACGATCCTGGTATTGTTCGGGTTCTGTATTGTAATCCTGGGGGGCTCTCCAGTAACCCATTCACTTTTCTAGTACTGTGTAGCCCACCTACAAGCTGTTCTTGTGCTCCTCTGTCCCACCCGGGGAGCCCGGACCACTATGAGGTCAGGACGACTGCCTACATAGAAGATGGAGGAGCCTCAGTTCCCCCAGTTCCTCTCTGATGAATGAAGCTGGAAGTGACAAGGATTTAATCACTTCCACTTTCAGAGTGGTTATTCCCCCGCGTGCTACATCCAGAGAAGCAGTTAATTAAACACAATCTGTGCTTGATCAGCTGCCTTGAAGGTCATGGGAGACATCAAGGGGTCTAATAGGCCCCTAATCTCTCCATAGAAAGTACCTGCATCTGCCCAAATCTATTACAAGGGGTGTAGTGTTCACCTCTTGTGAAAGAAATAAGGTTAAAAGAAAAATTAAATTTGAAGCCCCCCGACTTGGGTAGGTAGGTCTGGCACGTGCACAAGCTCGCTCCACGGGGGAGGGGATGTTTAAGTCTAAGCTTGTAACCATCAAAGGCTTTTAAAACGTCTCCTGTAGACCATTTTAGGTACTGCAGTTGATCACCATTTCACAGACGCGCACAATTTTAAGACCCCTTTCACCCTTTGGCCACCCGTGCGTTTAGCGGTAAAGCACCGCTAGTTTTAGCAGCTCTTTACTGCTGTTTTAAGAAGGTTTTTAAAAACGCCCGTGTTGCAGCGCTTCCAAATCGCTTTTCAGGTGCTGCCCATTCATTGCAACCACCCCCAAAGATGCTGCGTGCACAAGTTTTTCTAGGGTGAAAGATCGGGCTTTCGCATTCAGGTGGCATGGGAGGCAGTTTTCAGGTGCTAGAGCTAAAATGCCTGAAAACTGCCTCATTGTGAAAAGGGTATAAATCTTCACATTTGCTATCTATTTACTATTTTTATATTTGACAAAAAAAAAAAATTGTGTGTTGTGTGCATCAAAATTCATTGACGTGTATTTTTATGCATTTTGATAAACTGCTACACAAATTGCATGTGACATAAAAGAAAAAACAGCCACCATTTTATTCTCAAGGGCAGGGGTGGCAACTCGGGGCCCTCTAGCTCCAGCTACAAGTCGCATCATGCCTCTGGGAGTGATTGTAACTGCCAGCCTTGCAATGCCTCATGGGAAATGTAGTTCCACAACAGCTGGAGGGCCCCAGTTTGCTTACCCCGGCTCTAGGGTAGCTGCTTTCGGAAAATGTATCATGTTTGGAGGTTCTAAGTAATTTTCTAGCAAAAAAATATTTTTTTTTCTTTTTTTTTATTATTATTATTTTGTATTTTTTTTTTTTTTTTATCTTATTGTATTTCATTATATGTTTATTGGTTTTGCAAGTAAAGAAAGTGAAAACCTAAAATATAGGGTAAAAAATTTATTTCTTTACATGAAAAATGCCCGAAAAAAATGGCTACAGCATGGACTTGCTTTGCCGAGAGGGGTATCCATGGACATCCTCCCATGATCACACTGCCTGTGTGCCCTCCTGCAACATGCTCTGTGATTGCGGAGTCCTTTGGACTTAGCTGATGGGGGTAAAGGGCCAATCATAGCGGCCCTTTACCCACATGCCCAATCACAGCTAAACACAAGCCAGTTATCTGCATTCTTTTCCTCACACTGACAGCGAGAGGAGGGGAGAAGAGAGACGATAACCGGCTTGTGTTAAAGGGACATCTACACTGATAATCGAGGCAGGGAATATCAGCACTGCCGCCTCAGTGCCCATCAGTGAAGGGGAAAAAATTACCTGTTTTGTAGAGCTGCACGATTAATCGTCATCGCAATTTTTTTTTTTTTTTTCCTGTTGCGATCTTGACTAAAGTGTTTCCTGATTCTTACTATGCAAAGAATTCTCTCTGCTCTTCTGAAGCCACAGCCCTCAAAAGAAAGAGATAGACTGGGCAGTCTGCCAAGAATCACAACATGCATCAGTTGAACTTAAGTAGAAAATTTGTAACAATTTGTCAATGGAATAGAGTTCATGTGTAAGTGAAAAAAGTTTAACCGCTTAAACACTAAACCCTTTTCTGACATTTGTTGGTTTCGAGTTAAAAATCTTTTTTTTTTTTGCTAGAAAATTACTTAGAACCCCCGAACATATAAAAAAAAAATAATATATATATATATATATATATATATATATATATATATATATATATATATATATATATATATATATATAATATTATTATTATTATTTTTTTCCCATTTTTAGTAGACGCCCTAAAGAATAAAATGGTGGTTGCAAAATTTTAGGTCACACTGTATTTGCGCAGTGGTCTTTCAAACGCAAATTTTTTATTTTTTTGGAAAATTAAAAAAGAAAAAAAACTAACCAGTAACGTTAGCCATTATTATTATTATTATTAATTTATTTTTTTGTATAATGTGAAAGATTTTACGTCACAAGAGAATCGTGATCTTTTTACGCTAAGTGAAAAAAAATGTGATTCTCATTTTGGCCAGAATTGTGCAGTGTAAATTTGTAAAAATGTCATTTTTAAATTTGAAATACTAATTTCCCCGACCCCCCCCCGTAATTGTCAACCAATTAGAAATAATGTTCTGAGGTGTAATCTGCATTTTCTGAGACTTTTCAGATGTGATTTGTGTTCTTTGTACGATCTCTCTTGTTATAAAGATGTACAGTATGTCCTATGGTCTGGAGCTCCATCTAGTGGTCATAATGAGGTATTTTACTACTGCCCTGCAATAGAAGAACATTCATTCAAAGGAGGCAATAGCCTAACCACTTGCCGCCCGCAATACATGTGTATACATACAGGGGCAGACTGGCAGCACTCAGGGCCCCCCGGACCAAATAAAGCAAGGGCCCCCTGTCTGACCCCACCCATGGTCCGCCCCTGACTCCCTCCCCTATATTATGCACAAAGTACAACTTCTGCGTTTTTATTTAATGGGACCTGGGGGGGGGGGGTGTCCCTCTCTAACAGTGTCCATTAGACAGACAGTCTGCAAAGTGTCCCCCGCAGGTCCCATTAGTGACTACAAAGGGATATAATGGGACCTGAAGGGGGGGGGGGGGCTCTTTCTAACATGGTGTACAGTGAACACCTTCATTCACTCTGGTCCTCATGGGACCCCCTCCTTGTGACACGACTTTCCCCCCTGCCCCAACCTCTCACAAAGTAGAAATAAAATTGACACACTCTAGTGCTCCTCTTACCTTAACTATGGGTACTGTAGCTGTGGCTGGCTCCCGCATACTCTGTGGCTGGCTGGCCCTGCTGTGGGTGGGTCACCTTGGGTGGTTGGCTGGCACCCTGGCCCTGCTGTGGGTGGGTCACCTTGGGTGGTTGGCTGACACCCAGGCCCTACTGTGCGTGGGTCATCATGGGTGGTTGGCTGGCACCCTGGCCCTACTGTGGGTGGTTGGCTGGCACCCTGGCCCTGCTGCTGGTGG
Organism: Lithobates pipiens; assembly: GCF_037356315.1. NCBI lineage: Eukaryota > Metazoa > Chordata > Amphibia > Anura > Ranidae > Lithobates > Lithobates pipiens. The sequence goes on from NW_027507787.1 coordinate 233,059,240, forward strand.
GTTACCTTGAGTGGTTGGCTGGCACCCTGGCTCTAATGTGGGTGGGTCATCGTGGGTGGTTGGCTGGCACCCTGGCCCTACTGTGGGTGGTTGGCTGGCCCTGCTGTGGGTGGGTCATCATGGGTGGCTGGCTGGCTGGCACCCTGGCCCTGCTGTGGGTGGGTCATCGTGGGTGGTTGGCTCGCACCCTGGCCCTGCTGTGGCTGGCTGGTGTGTCCTCTCCTCCTCCGCCCTTTATGGGCACTGTTTGCCGAGGCGAAGGAGGGCTTGAAGGCAGGCAGCGGCTTTTGCCCTATCGGGGACAGTAGAACAAGAAGGTTTGCAGCAGGCCCAGAGGCGCAACACATAATGACATTGCATGCATACAGGTCCTCTCGGTGTCCATTTGAAAAGAGGCGAAAAGAGACCAAATTGTCTCGGATTGCCTCTATGGCCTTGGAGGACAGGAGCGACGTCATGATGTCACTTCCTGTGTAGGGTGGAAGTAAACTATTGCTTGGGAAAAAAAAAAGATTAACGGAAAGATTTGGGGTCTTTTTGACTCCCGATCTCTCCATAAAGAGTACCCGTGATCCCTTATTTATATTACCGCACCAATTTTATTCTGTAGGGTTTCTGCTGAAAAAAAAAATGTTTGAGGGTTCTAAATAATTTATAGCAAAAAATACGGATTTAAACTTGTAAACAAAAAGTGGCAGAAAAGGCCGGGTCAGCAAGTGGCTAAACTTTTTTTTTTTTTTTTTTTTGTTTAATTTTTGCCCAATTCTCACAGAACGAACGTATATGCAGATTTTCTGGCTGAATTACTATGCACTTTTTATTTTTACGTAAAGTTGTGTTTTTTTTTTTTTTTTTTTTTAATTTACACCAAACATTTATTGTTCAGATTTGTCTGTGTGTGTTTATATCTATTTCACAATTGTGGAAGGCCCGGGTGATCTTTTTATATGTATAGATTGTTTAGAATATTCTCCTCCCCGTCTGTACAGGATGACCTGGATTTGCCGTCCTCGCGGTCTTCGTTCGTGAAGGGAAATCCAAAGAGAAGCCGGTTGGCCTCGTCGCCTGGCTCTTCCGCCTCTCAGCAGGAGCTGACGCAGCAGCGGACGGAGCAGGCGCTGCGGGATCTCTTCCAGCACGTCCACAGCATGCCGGACTCCGCCAAGAAGAAGAAGCTCCTTCGTCAGGTAGGTGGAGACCCCCCCGATCTACCGAATGAGACCCCGCCCCCCCCCGATCTGCTGCATAAGGAGACCCCCCCCATCTGCCGCATAAGGAGACCGCCCCCCGATCTTGCGTATAAGGAGACACCCTGCCCCCCCCCCCCGATTTACAGAATAATGAGATCACCCAGAACAGAAATGTTCTCTGTTGAAGCTGTATTAAACCACAAAATGTAATCTATTGCAGCTTACCAATCATTGGATGTGGCGGCTGCATTTGTTTTATTATTTTTAGTTTTATTATTCTCCCCTCTGTTTTTTCACCTGGTGATCTGGCCAATAACACACCTCTTATATTAGAGTATACACCCCCCCCCCCCCCCCCCCTCTGGATTGAGGAAAACAGCAGGCACAGTAGACCGCACCATTGTCGGTCGGGGGTGGGGGGCGGTGAGTGTTGGACTAGAAGATTTAAATACGCTAAGAAATTGAACCATGTAGGAACCTTGAATAATTATTCTAATTTCTCTTGGGATTGATAAAATAATTTGAATTTTAATCATTTGCCATCAATGAACATCTGGGAGTTCTAACCATGTTGCAGTCGGTTTATACTATGATTAGTATGTACTTGTACTGCCCTCTACTGGCCAAGCTTCTTAATGTAAGAGGCTCTTTAACCTGTGTGTAATTTTTATATATATATATATTCTGTATATCCATTTTATTCTCCATCTATAAATAATACGCTAAATATATATTTATTTTGCGTATAGATAGATGGAGAATAAAATATATAGATTTATATTTAGGGGAAAAAAATATTTGCTCTCCTGCTGATTTTGTATGTCTGATCAGTCTATAATTTTATTGGTCGGTTTATTATAACAGTGAGAGACAGAGTAACAACTAAAATATACAGAAAAATGCATTTCACAAAAGTTATAAATTGATTTGCATTTTAATGTGTGAAAAAAGTATTTGATCTCCTATCGATCAGCAAGATTTCTGGCTCCCCGGTGTCTTCTTTACAGGTAATGAGCTGAGATTAGGAGCACTCTCTCTCTCTCTCTCTCTCTCTTAAAGGGAGTGCTCCTAATCTCAGCTTGTTACCTGTATAAAAAACACCTGTCCACAGAAACAACCAATCGAATTCCAATCTCTCCACCATGGCCAAGACCAAAGAGCTGTCCAAGGATGTCAGGGACAAGATTGTAGACCTACACAAGGCTGGAATGAGCTATAAGACCATCGCCAAGCAGTGAGAGGGGTGACAACGGTTGGTGCGATTATTGGCAAATGGATGAAATGTAAAATAACAGTCAATCTCCCTCAGTTTGGGGCTCCATGCCAGATCTCACCTGGTGGAGTTTCAATGATAACGGTGAGGAATCAGCCCAGAACTACACGGGAGGATCTGGTCAATGATCTCAGCTGGGACCATAGTCACCAAAAAAACATTTGGTAACACACTACGGCATGGAGAACTGAAATCCTGCAGCACCCGCAAGGTCCCCCTGCTCAAGAAATCACATGTACAGGACCATCAGTTTTCTAATGAATGGTTCAGAGGAGGACTGAGAGGAAGTGTTGTGTTCAGATGAGACCAAAATTGAGTTCTTTGGCATCAACTCACCGTGTTTGGAGGAGGAGGAATGCTGCCTATGACCCCAAGAACAACACCACCCCCCCCCCCCCCATGTCCCACATGGAGGTGGAAACATGATGCTTTGGGGTTTTTTTCTGCTACTTCACTGCATCAAAGGGATGATGGACGGGACCATGTACCATCAAATCTTGGGTGAGAACCTCCTTCCCTCAGCCAGGACATTGAAAATGGGTGGTGGATGGGTATTCCAGCATGACAATGACCCAAAACACAGGGCCAAGTCAACAGAGGAGTGACTCAAGAAGAAGCACATTAAAGTCCTGGAGTGGCCTAGCCAGTGTCCAGACCTTAATCCCATAGAAAATATGGGGAGGGAGGTGAAGGTTCGAGTCACCAAACGTCAGCCTGGAAACCTCAATGACTTGGAGAGGATCTGCAAAGAGGACAAAATCCCTCCTGAGATGTGTGCAGAGCTGGCGACTACAAGAAACGTCTGACCTCTGCGATCGCCAACAAGCGTTTTGCGACCAACTACTAAGCCATGTTTTGTGAACGGGTCAAATACTTATTTCACTCATTAAAATGCAAATCAATTTATAACTTTTTTGAAATTTGTTTTTCTGGATATTTTTCTTGTTCTGTCACTCACTGTTATAATAAACCGACCAATAAAATTATAGACGATCGTTTGTCAGTGGGCAAAAATCAGCAGCCGATCAAATACTGTTTTTCTCTCACTGTATTGTGTGTAATTGACACGTGTGTGTGTGTGTATATAATAAATATATATATATATATATATATATTATTGGCAGGTTTACATGCATCTTTGTGTTCTGCATAGCAAAGCCATTTTATGACCAAAAATACTTGATACAACTTTATTATTATTATTTTTTTTTTTTTATTAGTTCAATAAAAATAACCCAGGAACACCAGATGTCACTGCTGGAAATAGACACACTCGCTCACGTTCTTTTAGTGGAATGATTAAGGTAAAGTTCTGCTGTTGTAAGTGCAACCAACCGCTTATTTGTTGTGGGTTTGTTTTTGTTTTTTTGTTTTATTTTGCAAACCAAATGTATTTCCATTTTGGGCTCTTCCTCCCTCTAGTGGACAATTGATAAATGGCATAGTACGTTTTTTCTACATAAAGACCTCTATCATTAATGTGATTTGTTCTGTTTGAGTGGTTATCAATTTATAAGCTAAAGAGATGCGGCCCCCCTCACCAAGGGGCCACACCTATTGATTCTCTCTCTCTCTCTCTCTCTCTCTCTCATCGATATATATATATATATATAGTGTGTGTGTGTGTGTGTGTGTATATCTCGATCGCTATATAGTGTGTGTGTGTATCTATATCTCTAGATAGTGTGTGTGTGTGTATATATATATATATATATATATATATATATATATATATATATATATATATATATATATATATTACACTTACACACATACACTCTAGAGATATAGATATATACACACACAGATAGATGGAGATATATCTCTATCTCTCTATCTCTAGATAGTGTGCATCTATCTCTAGATTGTGTGTGTGTGTATGTGTATATATATACATTTTTTTTATTTTTTATTTATGTTCTCTAATATATATGCTGGAGAGGAGTGTCAGACTGCAGCGCTAATAGAGGAGATGAGGGTCAGAGAGGGAGGACAGGATACATTGTTGGTGGGGGAGAAGCTGCAGAAGACAATAGGAAGATGTTAGGTGAGGCTGGTAGAGATCAGTGATATTCCCCCAATCACTGTTCCCACTACAGACTGCTGAGGGCCGCATATCATATACCAAAGGGCCGCATGCTGTCCTCTGGGCACAGGTTGGTCACCGGTGGGTCTACTGTCATATTACAGGACACGGGAATGATGGATCTACATCCTGAGGCTGAGGACTAATGCTATAAATATGGAAGTTCTGTCTCTAAAAGCCACCGAAGTTCAGATTCCCGTCCACTTGGCTCTGCTCCCCCCACTTTGTCTAATGCTTGTTAAAGATCCTTGGAGGGGGCGGAGTTATTTTCCATTGGTGGTTCTCCTATGGAAGCGTGTCTCTCGGGATCTCTGCTATTCACTGGCCTCTCGGTTGTGGATGGAGAATGTTCTTCGTTGGATTAGAGAGCCCCTCCCTTCTACCTCTAAGGCCCCAATCACAGCTGAGCGAAGTGTTTTCAGGCAGAAAGTTGCGCAATTTTGCAGAGTTTTTCACTGCGTTTTTCCACGATTTTGTGCAGGTCAAAAGGTCACCAATGTAAAAAGCGGGAAAACGCCCAAATCTGCCTTTAAAAAAAAAAAAAGCTTCAGGCGTTCGGAGTGGAGATGTGAACAATCTCCATAGAGAATAATATATATATATTTCCCCTCCAGCGTTTTGTAGCTTCAGACTTCAAGCTACAAAACGCTCAGATGTGACTGTGGCCTACGATTTGTCTCACATGATGTCATCATAGCTCATTCTCATGGAAGTAAAACTCCTTTTTTTATTTATATCTACAGTATCTCACAAAAGTAAGTACACCCCTAAGTGAAAATGTCCAAATTGGGCCCAATTATTAATTTTCCCTCCCGGTGTCATGTGACTCGTTAGTGTTACCAAGGTCTCAGGTGTAAATGGGGAGCAGGTGTGTTAAATTTGGTGATATATATATATATATATGTATGTATATGTATTTTTTATTTATTTTTTTATCTGTTTTGATTAGCGCAAAGTATTAGGTGGACAGGTGGCATCTGAAAGGAAGAGCCGAACGATATCCCCTCCGATCTCCTCACATGGATCTCAAGTTAAAGAAAACCTGAAATATGTAAGTAGTTGTAAAACGTCAGTTTTTATATAAATAAGACAAACCCGGAAGACAATAAAAGTGTGTATAGATATAGAGATGTGGTCTCCAAACTGCAGGGGGGGGGGGGGGCGGATGTGGCCCTTTGCTTGCTTTTATCCAGCCCTTGATTTCTCCAACTGACACCAATGATGGGGCACTAGTCCTCCCACTGACTCCAACGATGGGGCACTATTCTGTCCACTGACGATGGGGCATTGGCAAAACTGGGCATCAGTTTTTTTTTTTTTTTTTTTTTTTTTTTTTTTCTTGTGATCCTCCTCACAAGTACACATGGAAATAATTAACATATCATCTCCCCCCATTCCTGGGTGTACATTCCTCTGCATTGCATTGAGGTATATGGAAGGGGCTGTCTGCGCATGCCTGGGGTATGAGGCGCTCACCTAGAGCCTGCTTTTATATCCGATCCATAGGATAATCTTAGTGACTTTGATGGCAGTCATAGATTTGTGGTCAATTATAATGATATGCGGCTCTGTGACGGTTATTTTCTATCTACAGTCCCCCCAGGATTCCCCAGCACTGTACTTCTCCCGGGCGAAGGTGAAACTCTCCGCTGACCTCCAGGAGAGACGACTCAGGAAAGAGGTTGGCTGATGATAGTCATTCCCTTCTTTGTACTTGCATGTTTCCCCCCCCCCCCCCCCCCATCCCTCGACACCCCCCCCTACAATCTCACTACTTTTTATATTATAATAAGCCTTTCTGTGAGCCCAGAGGTGCTTAATGTTGCCAGTTGGGGGGCCATCTTTGCCTACCTTGGACTCAAAAGAAGTGGGTGGAATGAGGGCCAATGATAGGCTGGCATAAAGGGAGGTCTGGAATTTGCCCTTTAACACTTTTTTTGCCTCTTGCACTTGTGATTGAGCCCTTAGTTTGCGGCACCCTTAGAGCTCATTCACATTTAAAGTTGGGGGATGATAAAACCCTGCGGTTGTGTCCCCCCCCACCCCACAATTCTCTACTCCCTTTACTGTAGCTGCTGAGGCAGCAACCAAAGGTGTAGAAATGCTGCTGCAGGAATTAAGCCCCCCCCCCCCCCCCTTTTGCTTTTGGTTAGAGCCACCGCCTACCAATCATGACCTTTACAAGTAAATGGGGCCACTCTGCAAGCGACCCGCAACTCCATGCTTCTGCGGGGTCCAAGGGGGAAAAGCAGCACAACGCAGCCTGCTTTAACCCCTTGTTTCCTGTACTGCACAAGGTTGCATTGGCATGGACCATAGGGTGAGTACATGGATTGAAAACTGGCTACAAGGGCGAGTTCAGAGGGTGGTGATAAATGGGGAGTACTCGGAATGGTCAGGGGTCGGTAGTGGGGTCCCCCAGGGTTCTGTGCTGGGACCAATCCTATTTAATTTGTTCATAAACGACCTGGAGGATGGGGTAAACAGTCCAATCTCTGTATTTGCGGACGATACTAAGCTAAGCAGGGCAATAACTTCTCCACAGGATGTGGAAACCTTGCAAGAAGAGCTGAACAAATTACTGGGGTGGGGCAACTACATGGCAAACGAGGTTCAATGTAAAATAATGCATTTGGCAATGGCATGCAATGCCAAGCTGCTACTAGCATCTACTAGGACCCCCAGGTCCTTTTCAATCCTAGCTTCCCCCAGAGGTTCTCCCCCCAGTCTATAGATTGCATTCATATGTTTGCCATCATGGGTCTTATTGGTGTGCCTAATATAAAATACTAAAATCATGCGTAGTGTTGCCTATAGCAAATTTTAGTATGAACAAGCAGCAATCATTAAATTTATTGTCTTTAACCACTTCCCACCTGGCCAATGCACATATACGGCCGGGTGGGAGCCGTCTACTTCTGATAGGACGTTCAGGAACGTCCATCAGAAGGAGCAGGATCGTGCCCGCGCAGGGGCGTGATCCGGATGCGCCCGTGTCACCCGGACACGGCACATCTCAGATCGGCAGGAGGGCTCTGTGATTGGCCCTCCTGATCACATGACGGCCGTGTCCAATCACGGCCTTCATGTGATGTAAACAAACAGCCGGTTGCTAGGCAATCGGCTCCTCCTCTCCTCACACAGAAGTCATCGCTGAGGAGAGGAGAGCAGATCGCTGCAGCCGGCTGATGATCAGTGAGTATGAGCTGTTTTTTACAGCTTTTTACTCACTGATCACCAGTCTAGTGTAAATGCAAATCACCACACAGTATAAACACACCACACAGTATAAACACAATGTCCCCACACATGTCCCCAAAACATACATGTCCCCAAATAATAAATACACATGTCCCTAATAATAAAAACATGTCCCCCACATATGTCCCACTAAAATCACATGTCCCAATGATTATCTGCACACATATGTATGTGATCACCTGCACACATATGTACATGATCATTTGCGTACATATGTCCGTGATCACACAAACCAATTATTATACACTTAACGGAATTTTTTTTTTACCAAAAACATGTAGCAGAATACATTTTGGCTTAAATTTATGACAAAATTTGATTTTATTGGATTTCTTTTAAAATAGAAAAAATAAACTATTGTTTTTTTTCCAAATTTCCGCTTTTTTTGCACTTATATCGCAAAAAATAAAAAACGGAGTCGTGAATAAATACCACCAAAATAAAGCTCTATTTGTGCGAACAAAATGATAAAAATTTCATTTGGGTACAGTGTAGCATGACCGCGCAATTGTCACTGAAAGCGCGAGAGTGATGAAAGCTGAAAATTGGGCTGGGAAGGAAGGGGGCGAAAGTGCCAGTTATTGTAGTGGTTAAATAATCTATCTCTCCTTTCTCCTTGTTTAATAGGGATCCGGAAAGTTGAAAAGAGCTCAACCGTTATCTACACAAGAAACTTCAATATAAAAGGTCTTTCTCTGCAACTTCCAGGAGATCTCGGGGGGGGGGGGGTTCAGTTTATTTTTTTTTATTTTTTTTTTTTTTTATATGTTTACTTGTAAATATGCAATTTGTTTTTATCCTGTGGACAACTGTTACAAAGAAGCTGTGACATAACTAATCCTGTTTAGACTTTTACCCGACTCTGGGTTGTTTTGTAGCATTTTGGTTTTATGGGTCTTTTGTTAAATTTTATTACATTTTATTATTTTTAACACCAAAAAACATTATTTAATCAGTAAGCTATTGCCTGGATACTAAAGAATACAAACACGTGCATGCATGTTCCTAAAAGTTTTAATACAGTTAGAATTTGTTACAGAATTTGAATGTGATGTTGTGCAAGTTCTGTGGGGTTCCAGTTCTTCAGGAATCTATGTAATAGTCAATGATGGGGAAGTCCATGTACAATAGAGAAACCATGAATTTCGAATTTTCTTGGTACCTGGAATTTGTCCAGCCACGGTTTCACATGGAGGCAATTCCAATTACCCTGCAATGTGACTTGTAACGTATGCAGGTTTGGTGGCGAACATACATTAGAACTTTTAAAAGGTTGATAAACTCAGATTTAATTTTAGGTTTTGGTACCTCTATGACTAAGCCCTAATGGGCATGACAAAATGCAGCCTTTCTTAACATTTTTTTTTTTTTTTTTTTACCCTAGACTATAGGGACCCTTAAAATTAATGTTTAGGTCTTGGGGAACTCCTGGTAAAACCAATTTAATTGGGGACCACACTTACTGACGGCTAAAAAAAGATAATTTATATTCTTCAGCTAACTCTGCCAAGTATCGTTGCAGGCACTATCACATGAAAGGTAAATCATAGTTTAATGGGGTGTCAATCAACCAGCTGAAGGAACCCCTAGAAACTTCTGCAAGAAACCTTGTTGAGAATGTTGATTTATCTTCCATTTGTTGGTGGCTGCAGATTTCTGGGACCAGCCATTCTCAAGCAAGGTCTGTGGGACCCTCAGGCTCCTCCAAAAGTTGCTAGGAGATAGCCGATTAATTGCCCTTCCATTAACCAGTAAACTACATTGTATTTAATGGTGCCTGCATAATTCTGGGTCCAACCTTTCTCAACCAGGATCTATGGCACTCTCAGGCTCCTCCTAAAGGTTGCTAGGAGCTGATTGATCGATGGTGTCCACATGGTTCTGGGCCAACCGAGCTGATTGATTCACTGCTCATTTAATGGTTATTTACCCTCCATGTGTTTGTGCCTGCATAGTTCTGGGACCATTAAATGCGCAGTGAATCAATTGGCTCAAGGAACCCCTTGAAACCTGTGGAGAAAGCCTAGGGTCCCACATAACCATGGTTCAGAATGATTGGCCCCAGAACTATGCAGGCACATTCAAATGGAAGGATGATCACTGTTAAATGGAAGGGCACTCAATCGGCTCAGCTAAGCTCCTAGCAATCTTTGGCGGAACTTGAGGGTTCCACAAACCCTGAGACTGGTTGTCCCCTAAACTATGGTTAAGAAAGCTCTCTTATAGTGGTGGCCAGAATAACCACCCTTTCTGGCAGCTAAAAAGATAATTGGTGTTCTGCAACTGGCTATGCCAAGTGGCGTTGCAGGCACCATCGCATGAAAGGTCAATCGGGGTTTAGTGGTAGATCGGTGAATCCACTGGATTAAACCTATAGTTATACAGAACCCTAGTTGAGAATGGTTGGCCCCAGCAAATGTAAGGTAAATCACCTTTTTATATGAGCAGTGAATCAATCCGCCTAAGGAACCCCTAGAAACCTCTGGAGGAACCCTACGGTTTCACAGAATCTTGGTGGAGAATGGTTGGCCCCATGAGGCACCCTCAAATGGAAGGTTGATCGCCATTAAATGAGGGCAATTAATCGGCTCAAGCAACTCCTAGAAATCTTTTGGAGGAATCTGAGGGTTCTATAGGCCCTGATTAAGAATGGTTGGTTGGCCCAAAAAACGATGCAGGTACCATCTAATGGAAGGTAAACCATTGGTAAATGGTCAGTGAATCAATCAGCACAAGGAAACCCTAGAAACCTCTAGAGGAATCCCAGTGCTCCACAGAACCCTGGTTGAGAATGGTTGGCCCCAGAACCACGCAGGCACCATAAAATGGATGGTAGATCACTGTTAAATGGAAGGCCATTCAATCAGCTCAAAAAAAATAAAACTAGCAACCTTTGGAGGAACCTGAGGGTTCCACAGACCCTAGCTGAGAGTGGTTGGCTCCAGAACTATGGAAAGAAAGCCCTCTCTTATGGAAAGTTAAAAAGATAACTTGTGTTCTGCAACTGGCTATGCCAAGTGACATTGCATCAGGGTTTAATAGGAGGTTGAAACCTGTAGAGCAGTGGCTCTCAACTCCTGTCCTCAGGACCAACTAACAGGCCAGGTTTGCAAGATAACTAACATCACAGGTGATATCATTTGTTGATCAGTGATTGCAGTATATTCCAATCTGCATCTCCTCAAGGTAATACTTTAAATCTGGCCTGTTAGTGGGTCCTGAGGACAGGAGCTGGGAACCGCTGATCTAGAGGAACCCTAGGGTTCCACAGAACCCTGGCTGAAAATGGATGGCCCCAGAACCATGCAGGTACCATCAAATAGAAGGTAAACCACTGGTAAATGGGAGGACACTCAATCAGAAATCCCTGTAAACCTCCTAGAGGAACCCAGATTGAGAATTGCTGGTTTGAGACCATTGCGGCAAGATGCCCGGATCAGGAATTTTGAAGTGGTTGGGGGGAAGGAGGGAAGTGTGGCTGGTCTGTTCTGGAGCCTTTTAAAAAAATCTGTACCAAGTCAACCCACAATTACTAGTTTTGCGTAGATTAGCACTTTTATGTAAAAGAAAACAAGCTATGTATGTGAATATGATTGTGTATGGGGGAGTTATGTAAGTAAGTTCTTTTATATGGAGCATGTGAGCTGATTTGACCAAGTGACTAACTTGTTTTTTTAGAATGATAGTAACTGTTGAGGTTACATGGAAACCTGTATGTGTTTTTAAATGGATAATAGGGATGGTTGGTGTGAACTTTTACATTTCATAACCATCCTGCAGCCAGCAAAAGTCAAGTCGAATATTCTGTGTTTTTCACAAATGTTTTATAATGTGCATTTTGCTGCTTGGTAATGCATATAAAGCAGCAATATGTCTGTTTAAAATATATATATATTTTTTTATATACTGATGCCATGCGAATCCAAGTCTGCAGCTGCTGCTTTCCCTAGTTACACTGTCCACATTTCATCTATGAATGTGATGGTCTAAAAATGACCGCACCATTGTTGGGAATTAAAAAAAACAAATACATGGCACCTGTGGTCAGTAGGAATTGTGCCCCATTATTGGTGTTCGTGGGAGGAATAGTGCCTCATCATTGCTGTTCGTGGGAGGAATAGTGCCTCATCATTGCTGTTCGTGGGAGGAATAGTGCCTCATCATTGCTGTTCGTGGGAGGAATAGTGCCTCATCATTGGTGTCCGTGGGAGGAATAGTGCCTCATCATTGGTGTTCGTGGGAGAAATAGTGCCTCATCATTAGTGTCCGTGGGAGGAATTGTGCCCCACTGTCGGTGTCGGTGGAAGACGTGGTGCCTCATCGTTGGTGTCAGTTTGAGGAATAGTGCTCCAAGGGCTGAATAAAGGCAACCAAAGGATTGCAACTGCCCCACAGACCACAGTTTGGAGACCACTGACTTGCACTATTGAGATGTCAGTCTAGTGCTGTGGCCCAACTCCCAAAACCAGTGGTAGTTCTGAGGCAGGCACCAAATTGTGATGCCACAGAGGTGTGCTTTATCGTGGAAACCTTTGCCCCTCCTGACGCACACCTGGTATGAACTTTGGACACCTGCACTGTGCATTGTTTCTCCTAGTCATTTGTAATGTGCCCCAACAATCATCCATGCACTAAAGAATGAACCTTTAATGGTCAGGTTTGTTTTTCACTATGCAGATGTTTGTATTGAGGAAAAAAAAAGAATATTCATGGTGCCAAAATGCAAATTCATGCATTTATCAACACACACTTATGTGTTAAAAGGCACTGACTTCAGACAAGCCATAATATTCGCAACATTTTCCATTGCATCTAAATCGGCCATTCTCAACTAGGGTTTTGTAGAACCATAGGGCTCCTGCCAAGGTTACCAGGGGTTCCCTGAGCTGTGATGGACTGATTTCCTGTTTTTGGTTTCAGGCCCAGTTCCATTAGCCATCAACACAATGATCTTTTTATCTGTCTGTAAGGGTGGCATTCTTCTCACTGATCGCCAATGTCAGGAGCATTCTTCCCACTGGCCACCAGGGTAAGGGGCACTCTTCCCACTGGCCACCAAGGTAAGGGCTATTCTTCCCCACTGGCCACCACGGTAAGGGCTATTCTTCCCCACTGGCCACCACGGTAAGGGCTATTCTTCCCCACTGGCCACCAAGGTAAGGGCTATTATTCCCCACTGGCCACCAAGGTAAGGGGCATTCTTCCCACTGGCCACCAACGTAAGGGGCATTCTTCCCACTGGCCACCAACGTAAGGGGCATTCTTCCCACTGGCCACCAAGGTAAGGGGCATTCTTCCCACTGGCCACCAAGGTAAGGGGCATTTTTCCCACTGGCCACCAAGGTAAGGGGCATTTTTCCCACTGGCCACCAAGGTAAGGGGCATTTTTCCCACTGGCCACCAACGTAAGGGGCATTCTTCCCACTGGCCACCAAAGTAGGGGGCATTCTTCCCACTGGCCACCAAGGTAAGGGGCGTTCTTCCCAATGACCCCTGATTAAGTCATTTATAGCTACCTTTAAGGGTAGAGAAGGGCTGGTCTAAAATGTATTGAAAAAGTGTCTTACAGGAAATCTGGGGAGTAATAGTATCCCATCATTGGTATCAGTTGGAGGAATCGTGCCCCATCATTTGTATCAGCGAATAGGAATACATCATTGGAAAATTAGAGAAAATGTTATCTACAAAGAAAGTGATTATTTGCCATTTTCTTCTAGGATTTATAACTTTTTATAATTGGTTTCTGGATGGTGAATGTAATGCCTAGACACAAGAATTAGGATCCTTACAAAGGAGTGGAAGTAAATTGTATGTTCTCAGGTCCGTTTTCATTCGGCCCGTCAGTCCATCTCCTGGACAGAATTAATGTGCGATCCTCCTTTCCAGCTGTTTTCTTTTGTCACTGACCCGACCAAACAATACCAGACCTTCTTTTTCGGCTGCTATTTAAGTTCAGCGACGAAACCAAACAAAGTCTTGACAAATACAATACTGGGCTCTTTGTCCTCCTGAGCCGGCTTGTAAATAAAAAGAGCTGTTTGCCTTTCTGGAGACCTTTCTTTTAACGTTTGTTCTTCCCAAGGGATTTTCTAATGGCCCACTGGGCAAAATAGGGAATAGATGAGAATTCTAATCTCCAGCTTTGAGTGGTGGAATTCAGTTGGGTTCTCATCTTCTTATTTTAATGTGATAGAATAAGAATTGAAAGCAATTGTAGTACTAAAAAAATACATAAAAAATAAATAAAAAAATCTAAATTGCACGTGGTCTGATTAAGCTATGCCCTCAGTGACAAAATAAAACTTGTTTGTGATTAATTAGGACTTGATTGTAATAAAATAGGCCAGCTGCACGGTAGCTATTAGAACAAATTTATGGCGCCACTTGGAAAAACCAACCGCATGGCCCAATTATCTTTTTAGCTAAGGGTGTCATTTGAAGCATAATTTCAAGGGTTGCGTTCTTCCTACTTACTACCAATGTAAAGGTCAATTTTTGCCACCATTGCACCCTTGATGAGCTGGTTTTAGTAAGGGCTCCCCAAGACCTGAAAATTGCCGGGTTACCTGTGGGTTGAAAGGTTGCACTAGACCAGAGGTCTTCAAGCTTTCTGAACCCATGGGATAGTTTACTGGCCTTGAGGATTTAGAGCAGGGGTAGGGAACCTCGGCTCTCCAGCTGTTTTGAAACTACAAGTCCCATGAGACATTGCAAGACCCTAACAATCACAGATATGACTCCTAGAGGCAGAGGCATAATGGGATTTGTAGTATCAAAACAGCTGGAGAGCCAAGGTTCCCTACCCCTGCTTTAGAGGGACCAGACAGTGGCCCCTCTGGCATTTTTGAGATTCGAAAAATGCCATGGTGTCAATGAGAGCAAACCGTGCCCCATCATTGGTTTTGGTGGAAGGAAAATGCCCTATTATATGTGTTGGTGAAAGGAATCGTGCCCCATCATTGGAGTCTGTGGGAGGAATGGTGCCCTATCACTGGTGTCAGTAGATACCCCAAGGACCGGATAAAGGCAAGCAAGGGGCCACAGTTTGGTAGACCATTGCCCTAAACCAATCATTCTCAACTAAGATTCATCTAGAGATCTACAGGGTTTTTTTGAGCTGACCCTTCCATCTGAAAGAGAGGAACCCCCTATGGGTGGGACTTTGGAGGCACTACCACATCAGAGTTATAGAATTTATTGTACACGTTAAACTAAGCTTCCATCCAACAAAAACCCTTCCATCTGATGGTGTCTATGTAGTTGCTGGAGCAACGTCACTTGGCGAAGCCAGTGGTATGTCAGCAACGGGCATTCTGACCACTAATATAATGGGGGTATTCCTCTTATTTACCATCAATGTAAGGGTCATTCTTTCCATTGACCCCCCCTGATGAATTGATTTTTGCAGGGGTTTCCCAAGACCTCAATATTTTATTTTTTTATAATATTTTTTTTTTTTTTTTAAAGTGAATTTGGGATAAGAAGATTGGGAAAGGCTCCTCTAAACCTTGACTGTAGAAATCAACCAAGGATCCTCATTGCTTATTATGGGCAATAAGAATTTGGTGCTTCTATATCTCTCTTCATACACGGGGCAGTAAATTACTAAGGCTTCATGTACATATGGCCTACTTTGATTGCTAAACGCTGCAAAATCGCACTGCAGTTTTGCTGCATTTTGTGGCCGGCGGTCAAAATCTTCCTACCCCGAATGTGATTCTTCCACCTTCAGGAAAAAGGGATGTTGAAGCTCCCCTAACCGCAGCAGCTCCTAAACATAGGTAAAAGCCTATGTGTACATTGACACAGTTTAGGAGCTTTGGCAAAAAATTGGCAAACTCAAGTTTAGGAGCTGTAGTGTACATGGGGCCTAAAATCATGCATGAAGCTCGAGTGTTACTTTTAAACTGTGACTTTTTCTTTGTCAAGCACTGAAACCCCCCCCAAAAAACGTATATCCATGGCTTTGTGCATGTAGAGCTATGAGAGGTCTCTCTATTATTGTTTGCTAGGCTTGTAGCCATGATGGGGTTTGTTACGTTTTTTTAGAAGACATTTTGAACCAACAAAATATCTAAAATATCTGTGCCTTTGTAGTAATTTGCCAATAAGCTCTTTTAAGTATGGTCTGAAAGACTTTTCCAATCAATACGGGATAAAAAGATACGTGGTCACCAAATGGCTATTCTTCTATGGAATCTGAGGAGTCAACCAGATTTTTCACATCTGACCACATTTAAACAATACTTCTCTTTAAAGATGCATGCTCCAGACATTTGTAATCAGCTAATTCTGCTCTTGTATAGTCATATTCTTTAAATATTGTATCACGCTAGCAATGTGCTTTCTTTTAACAGTCAGTTGAGCATGGTAGCAGCAGAGGAATTGTGATGTACTGTATATGGTGATGATATATGTTCCATTGGTCTACAGTGGCATGAATGGACAGTTTTATACATTTCTTTTTCATACAACCCTGGACTGTGAATTTTGGGCCTGCATGCAGGTCTGTGGGAAGGCAAACCCCCACTTAAAGCAGGTGGTCACTTGCAGGTCAGATACGCCAGTCAATGGGTGGTATTGTCCTTAAAAGTGGCTCCAACTGATGACATCACCATAAGCCCAATGCAGTTGGCACAGATCCTTGGAGACACTTCTGAAAATTAAAGGCAATAGACCAAGAATCTGTGCCAACAGCATTGGGCTTGTGCTGATGCCATCAGTTGGAACCACTTCTGAAAATTAAAGTCACTTGGTCAAAGGTCTATGCCAACAGCATTGGGGTTGTGTTGATGGCATCAGTTGGAGACACTTCTACAAATTAAAGTCTCTTGGCCAAGGGCTTGTGCCAATGGCGTTCTGGTTAAATTGATTGCACCCGTTGGAGACACTTCAGATAATTAAAGTCAATTGGCCAACTGATGCCATCAATTTAACCAGAACGCCGTTGGCACAAGTCCTTGGCCAAGAGACTTTAATTTTCAAACGTGTCTCCAACTGATGCCATCAACACAACCCCAATGCTGTTGGCACAGACCTTCGACCAAGTGACTTTAATTTTCAGAAGGGTCTCCAATTGATGGCCAAGGGCTTGTACCAACAGCATTGGGGTTGTGTTGATGGCATCAGTTGGAGACACTTCTGAAAATGAAAGTCACTTGGTCAAGGGCTTGTGCCAACAACATCGGGGTTGTGTTGAAACCAACTGACTTTAATTTTCAGAGGTGTTTCTAACTGATGCCATTGACAAAAGCCCAAGCCTGCCAAGGTCCCAACAAACCAAAAGAACCTGAATATTATAAATCAGTACTAACCTGAAAATGTTCCAGTTGCCATCTTTAACAAACTGCACTGGTTTCTCCACTGAATTGGGAAGTATTGAGTTCCCCCCTTCACATTATGCATTGCAAAGTGTTACCATGTCTTCTGCATCAAGGCAACCCGTTCATTTTTCAATAAGCTTTCTCTGCACTTTATCCCACTAAATATTGGACATAAACCTATTTTAACGCTCGCAAAGTACGTTGTGGTGCGCCGCAGTGCTGGTTTATGGACCGCTACTGTCTATTCATGCCTGTTTTCTGTTGCTGAAAATCCTGTATAAATCTCTAAAATCTTCCTAAAACCTGCAAGAAATTCAAAAATTCTACAAGAAAGTACCAATATACCGTTTTTAAAAATGTGAAATTTTTCAAACAAATGTGAAGAAAAGCGAAGCGAGTTTTAGATTTTATGTTGGGTAAAATATGAAGTGATGTGGCAAATATATGGAAAGCCATTTCTACTGTCACAAGGTAGAAGCTCCATTTCATGACCCACCTATGTCAAAGCTAAGGTTTGCTTCCTTTTATTTTTTATTTTCACCTCCTGCAAAGTGTAGAAATTGTAATATTTGTGAAACCTGTTACTGGATATTTCAAACCTGCCAAGATGATGGCTTTCCTATAATCGCCAGTGTTCCATTTTGGCTTGTAAAGATTACTATGAAAAACATCAGATTCTGCAGTGGTCTTGAAGCCCTTAAAGCTTCCTTCAGCTTCTGTCTGGCAGTGCCAAATGCCATTCCCGTATATAAGTGTGTATATGCGTTATGTATATCTCATGGGTGTATCCTGTACTACTGTGTGTGTGTGTATGTGTATGTATGTGTGTGTATGTATGTATGTATATATATATATATATATATATATATATATATACACACACTATATTAGGAAGCTTGCCTTTACAGGCACATGAATTTTAATGACATCCCAGTCTTAGTTCCGTAGGGTTCAATATTGAGTTGGCTCCGCCCTTTGCCGCTATAACAGCTTCAACTCTTCTGGGAAGGCCGTCCACAAGATTTAGGAGTGTGTCTATGGGAATGTTTGACCATTCTTCCAGGCCTTCTCGTCCAAAATAAGTGCCTGACCTCACAAATGCTCTTCTGGAAGAATGGTCAAACATTCCCACAGACACCCTCCTAAACCTTGTGGACGGCCTTCCCAGAAGAGTTGAAGCTGTTATAGCTACAAAGGGTGGGCCAACTCAATATTGAACCCTATGGACGAAGACTGGGATGCCATTAAAGTTCATGTGCGTGTAAAGGCAGGCGTCCCAATACTTTTAGCAATATTGTGTGTGTGTATATATATGTGTGTGTATATATGTGTGTGTGTGTGTATATGTATATATGTATATATATATATATATATATATATATATATATATATATATATATATATATATATATATATATATATTCTCCATGACAAGTGGTTTGCAAAGTTTGCGTGTATTGGGAATTTATTATTATTATTTTTTTATTTTTATTTTTTTTTCCCCAATACGCACAACAAGCAAACTACTTGTCATGGATACATCTTTTATAAATGGTATAGTAGAGAATATATATATATATATATATATATATATAATCTCATACATTCAATCGTTCACACAGTTTGCATCCATGGCGCGTGTTTACTTATAAATCTTCCTGATAGGAAAAGAGAGAGGATGTCTCTTTAGTCTGCGTAATCTGATCTCCCTGCTAATGGGATCCATTCGCTATATAACTGTTACTGCAGTTCTTGCCATCTGTTTGGTTGCAACTGGTGAATGTGAAACATTCATACTGTTTGTACATTTCTCATATTGTATGACGGTTCAAAGCTAAAGTTTAAAGGAAAGAGGGCTTAAATGGAAATACCGGGTAGTCGCTCACACCAACCCCATATGTAGTTCCATTCGGCCATATAATAAATTGGACTATACCGGTACTTGGTAATGGAAAAACACTAATAAAATTTAAAATCAATATAATGTTTAATAAAGATATAAAACAAAACAACACTGAAATATCACTTGAAGGAGTACAATAATATGCACATCACAGTTGAGGTATTCCTGACGGGTTCTCCATAGGGAACATTCAACCGTAGAGAGTGCACAATAAATTTCCTCGACTAGTTTCGCGGGAAAAGGCCCGCTTCTTCAGGAGGATATCTATATAAAAGTATCAAGAAGCTAAAAGCTAAAGTTTAGATATGTAAATATTGACCTAGTTACATTAGTCCAACATGGGACACGCAGGCTGGTGCCAATCACTATAGTACCGTACGGTGTTGTGCCTACTACTGTGACTTAAATGGGTATCCCAAGGGTATGGAACCTACATACTTACATCGGACATCCATTATGGACCGATGTAAGAATGTATGGTGTCCTGCCTACTACTGTAAATTCCATGGGGATCCCACATGTGTGGCACCTACATTAGTCAAACTTGGATCAATGCAAATATGTACTGTATTGTGTTGTGCCTACTACAGTCATTTCTATGGGTATCCCAAAGGTGTGGCGCCTACATACTTACATTGTAGTAGGCTCGACACCTACATACTTACATTGAGCCAAGCTTGACCAGTGTTTTCATACTTACATTGGTCCATGCTGTATGGCGTTGTGCCCACTACTGAGAAAACCATGGGGATCCCACATGTATGGCACCTACATTAGTCAAGCTTGGATCAATGTAAGTATGTACTGTATTGTGCCTACTACAGTCATTTACATGGGGATCCCACAGTTGTGGCACCTGCATACTTACATTGGTCCATTCTGTATGGCATTGTCCCTACTACTGAGAAAACCATGGGGATCCCACATGTATGGCACCTACATTAGTCAAGCTTGGATCAATGTAAGTATGTACTGTATTGTGCCTACTACAGTCATTTCCATGGGGATCACACAGTTGTGGTACCTACATACTTACATTGGTCCATTCTGTATGGCATTGTCCCTACTACTGAGAAGACCATGGGGGTCCCACAGGTATGGCACCTACATTGGGCAAGCTTGGACTAATGTAAGCGCCATACCTGTGGGATCCCCATGAAAATCACTGTGTAGTAGGCACTACCGTGATTGCCACCAGCTTCCGGGGTCCCATGCCAAGTGGCTGCTTTGCTGGACTAATGCAACTACAGTATGTAAAAAAAATAATTGCCATAACTAAACGTCATCTTTAAGACCTGCATTTGGCACTCATTGGATGAAGATAAAGGGTTGCTCTTTACGGGTTTCAAGAAAGTTGCTCAGAGCTTGATAAATGCTTTTGTATTTGGTTGATCTGAATCTGATGCACTTCAAGACTTCTTGGTATAAGTAGTTTAGATTGCCCCATCCGGCTCAGTTACTGAAAAATCGGTGAGGAGCAGGAGAACGGGGTATGAAAGGAGCAGACCCCTGACCACCAACGCTAGGGGTCTGCTGAACTGATGAGTAACGTTTTCTATAGATGTTGACACAACAGCAAGAAAAACTTGAGATGAAAATGAATTGAGACTGTAAACTGGATGTCTGGATTGGAGTAAAGTGTAGGAGCCGAGATCCCAGCCATGTAACGCCACTAACCAATGACTTGAATGCCGAAAAACCACTATTTACGTCTCGTAACTGTTCTGAAGTCTCTTTTCACAGAGACCCCTACTCCGCTTTACAAGCCGCCTGTCTGTATGGCTATATCATCTCGTCTCTAATGTTTGTATAAAAGCGTTTTAATATTTCTGTATTTCTACGTGTGTTTTATTTATGTTCTATGTGTCTTTTTTTTTTTTTTTTTTTTTATGTTTTTAAAAAAATGTGTATATATATATTTTTTTTTATGTTCTAATTTTTTTTAAAATAAATATTTCCAGCTTTCTCTTTTTGTAAGTTGTGTTTTTTACTTTTACGTTTTTAACCCGCAAACGCGTCTTACTGACCTTTTCTCGAGATCTCTGATGGAAAACAGGAGCTATTAAGAACTATTGATAACCCATTAACATTGTTTACCTTCTTTCCTGGGAAGAAAATGAATATGCAGTTTATAGAACTGATGTCCTCCAAAAATAAGATTTAAAAAATATCAGATTTTTACCTGATGAGATAAAAATCTTTAAAAAAAAATGTTTGTACTTGCCATATAATTTTTTTTTTTTTTTTTTTTTTTTTTAAAGTCCATTGGAGGACACGGGCATTATTGAAATTGGTAAATAGTTGGGTTATATTGCTGCCTTCGGGAAATGCAATACTGGCATAAAAACATTAAAGCTAAATTCCTGACGGCCACTTTCTAAAAAGTGAAGGCGCGCTATGAGTTAAGTCCAAGGAGCTGCATGACCTCTCCTGGGCTTATCTATATTATTTCGATTTGACAGGTTTATTGCTCTACCGGGGAGATGCTTCGTGATCTGAGAGGAGAGAAGCACACAGAGCAGCTATGCCCTGACCCTCCCTTCTGCTGTCCATTCACAGAAGCCTTTGTATTTTGTGAATGTGTTCACATACTACAAAGGCTTCTGTGAATGGGCAGATAAGGGTGGGCATAGAAGCTGCTGTATCTCTTCTGTTCAAGATGTAGAGCTCCAAGGGATCAGTGTCGCTCTCCCAGAACTACAGTGGTAGCTGTCTTCCAGGAATACTATAAAGCGGTCAGGTATAAATTAGAGTCCAGAAGGTTTCATGCATCACGCTGGACTTTAAGCATTTGTTACCCCAAAACTTCACACCCTTGCTATGTGGCTGCTGTACCATGTACTTGTAAGAAAGTCTCCTGTTCTCTTTGTATTTTTTCCTTTGTGTGAAATCCCTGGTGGTCCTGCCAGTCCCTCTGATTTCCTATTAAAAACTGACCACACTAAGTGAGAGAACACACCGTGCTCGGTCCCCCTAGCTGTGCTGGGAACTCAGTGTACTCTCCTCCAATGATTAGACATGGCCTGGCTGCACAGTCATTGACTGGGAAGCTCAGTGTGCGGCAGCTTCTCCTCCCCCCAGCTCTTATGCAGCTGAGAACAGAGGGAATGTGATCATAAAGACACGGATGAGCGAGTTTGGGGTGGAGGAACTTGACTGGCCTGCGCAGAGTCTTGGCCTCAAACCGACGGAACACATTCGGGATGAATTGGAGAGGAGCATGCGAGCCAGACCTTTTCGTTCAACATCAGTGCTTCAGTGATCTTGTAATACCATAAATGCCATTACATTAATCCACGTGAATAAATTGCCCTTGTGCTTAAAAAAAAAAAAGTCAATCCAACTAACAAAAACGTGCGTTGCCGCCGTGCCGTGCCTCTAAATAAAAAATAAAAATGCATATAGCAATTGGTCGTTGATCCCTTTTTAGAATCCAACTTCTGAGTCCTATAAGGTCTGTACGACGCCTCCACCCATAAACATTAAAGAGGAAGTAAACACCCCTCCCCCCCCCAATCTATCGTTTTCAACCAAGGAAGCTGCCATCTTGGCCTCTGTTTAATCTGCAACTGCCATGACGCTGCACATGTGATCAGTTATGACATCGGCCATTGGATGGTTTGACCGTTTGGTTGAGAGCGCAACCAATGGGAGTGTTACATTTCCTGCATGTGTTTCATGGTTGGGTTTACTTCTGTTTTAAGAAGCGCAAGTCAGAGGAATGAAACTGGGACGGCCGGCTTGTGTTCCAGCAGGCATTCCAGGAAGCGAGTGACGTAACCAGAAGCCTCTCCCTACGCATTTCGTCA
Source organism: Lithobates pipiens (assembly GCF_037356315.1). Taxonomy (NCBI): domain Eukaryota; kingdom Metazoa; phylum Chordata; class Amphibia; order Anura; family Ranidae; genus Lithobates; species Lithobates pipiens. The sequence continues at coordinate 233,082,085 of NW_027507787.1, forward strand.
TCTCCGTGCGACATCGTCAGGAGTGCTTTCGTTTCTCTGGCTTGAGCTTTTTTAATGTTTATGGATGGAGGCATTGTACATATCTTAAAGGACCCAGAGGCTAAAGAGCCCCAAATACTGCTGCGCTGTGTAGGGAGAGGGAACACCGGTGCTCTGTGGAGCGGCCACTAACATCTTCCTTTTTAAAGGCTTCTCACTTTTAGGCCCCTTTCACACTCGGGCGTTTTTCAGGCGCTACAGCGCTAAAAATAGCGCCTGAAAAAAAAAAATCTGGCCGCTTTCACACTGGAGCGGTGCGCTAGCAGGACGGTGAAAAAAGTCCTGCTAGCCGCATCTTTTGGAGCGATGAAGGAGCGGTGTATTCAGAGCTCCTACCCATTGAAATCAATGGGACGGCGTGGCTATACCGCCGGCATAGCGGTTTTAACCCTTTTTCGGGCGCTAGCGGGGGTTAAAACCGCCCCCCTTTTGCGGGAGCATACCTGCTGCTAAAACGGCGCTAAAAATGGTGCAGCTTTACCGCCGACGCCGCTCCCGCCCCAGTGTGAACGGGGCCTCATCCAAAACAAACATTTTGTAAAGACATCATAGGGGTTTTACTGTGCCATGAAACATGTAAGCCTCCTGGCTTACACTTTCTGTGCTGCTCTGGTTTCATGAGTTGCGGCTGGTGGTTTGGGGGGGGGGGGGGCAGGCATACAACCAACCTCCCACTCCCCCCACCGGTTGGTCAGTCGTTCGGTCGGCGGCACCCCCCCAACCCAGCACTTACCCCATTGGTTGCATGCGGGCGGGCTCCTATGGATGGCGGGCAGCAGCTTCTGTGTCCTCTGTGCATCACGGCGGCTTCTCCCTCCTCCTTTTCTTAGGTGTCCAATAGGAACGCCTGTCCTTTCAGCCAATCAGGTCAAAGGTGTCAAAACCCGCTTCCTGATTGGCCGACGTGATGTCCCCCCCCCCATCAGCTTTGTATTTGTCTGTGACTCTGTTGAAGATTTTCCTCCACCTCCTGTCTGGGTGAACAGTTGTTGCCATGCTAGGAAGTCTAGGGCTATGCCAGTGATTAAATCTGTTGAACACTTAGAAATGTATCTGTTAAAATTTCTCTTCATATCATCATATTCATTTCACTGCATATGAGGCGACCGCCAGCCGATGGCGTGACACTTTACCCATGTGATCGGCTGTGTCCAATCACATGTAATCACGGAAGTGCCGTTTATCGCCTCTTCTCACCTGGCGAGGAGAGCCAATCAGCTGCATCTCCTTACAGGGGAGACCTGTGCAGATAATCCGTGCCCTCGTTATCTGTGCAGCCCCAGCAGTGATGCCAATCTGTGTCCATCAGAGCTGCCTTTCAGTGCCGCCTATCCGTGCCACCTATCTATGCCCATCATTCCCCAATAGCAGTGCCCATAAATGCCGCCTTATCAATGCCACATATCAGTGCCCATCAATGCAGACTCATCAGTGCACATCAGTGAAGGAGAAAAATGACCTATTTACAAAATTTTCTGACAGCAACTAAGGAAATTTTATTTTTATTTTCAGATTTTTTGGTCTTTTTCTTTTTTTTTTTTTTTCTTTTTTAGCAAAAAATAAAAACCCCAGCAGTAATTAAAGCGGAGTTCCGCTCATCGGAACCCCCCCCCTCCCCCTCCGGTGCCACAATTGGCACCTTTCAGGGGGTGGAGGGTGCACATACCTGTATAATCCAGGTATCTGCACCCACTTCCGGGAATAGCTAGCCGCAGATGCCCCCCCCCCCCCCCCCAGTTGTGTTCTGGGAAACGCACAAAAAAATTGACCTATCTTTGGCATCAGTAGGCGGAATAATGCCCCATCATTGGTATCAGTGGGAGGAATGGTGCCCCATCATTGGTGTCAGTGGGAGGAATAGTGCCCCATCATTGGTGTCAGTGGGAGGAATAGTGTCCCATCATTGGTGTCTGTGGGAGGAATAGTGCCCCATCATTGGTATCAGTGGGAGGAATAATGCCCCATCATTGGTATCAATGGGAGGAATAGTGCCCTATCGTTGGTGTCCGTGGGAGGAAAAGTGTCCCACCATTGGTATCAGTGGGAGGAATAGTGCCCCATCATTGGTGTCAGTGGGAGGAATAGTGTCCCATCATTGGTATCAGTGGGAGGAATAGTGCCCCATCATTGGTGTCGGTGGGAGGAATAGTGCCCCATCATTTGTATCAGTGGGAGGAATAGTGTCCCATCATTGGTATCAGTGGGAGGAATAGTGTCCCATCATTGGTATCAGTGGGAGGAATAGTGTCCCATCATTGGTGTCAGTGGGAGGAATAGTGCCCCATCATTTGTATCAGTGGGAGGAATAGTGCCCCATCATTGGTGTCAGTGGGAGGAATAGTGTCCCACCATTGGTGTCAGTGGGAGGAATAGTGCCCCATCATTGGTGTCAGTGGGAGGAATAGTGTCCCATCATTGGTATCAGTGGGAGGAATAGTGCCCCATCATTGGTGTCAGTGGGAGGAATAGTGTCCCACCATTGGTGTCAGTGGGAGGAATAGTGCCCCATCATTGGTATCAGTGGGAGGAATAGTGTCCCACCATTGGTGTCAGTGGGAGGAATAGTGTCCCACCATTGGTGTCAGTGGGAGGAATAGTGCCCCATCATTGGTGTCAGTGGGAGGAATAGTGCCCCATCATTGGTGTCAGTGGGAGGAATAGTGCCCCATCATTGGTGTCAGTGGGAGGAATAGTGCCCCATCATTGGTGTCAGTGGGAGGAATAGTGCCCCATCATTGGTGTCAGTGGGAGGAATAGTGTCCCATCATTGGTATCAGTGGGAGGAATAGTGCCCCATCATTGGTGTCAGTGGGAGGAATAGTGTCCCATCATTGGTGTCAGTGGGAGGAAAAGTCCCATCATTGGTGTCAGTGGGAGGAATAGTGCCCCATCATTGGTGTCAGTGGGAGGAATAGTGCTCCATCATTGGTGTCAGTGGGGAGGAATAGTGTCCCATCATTGGTGTCAGTGGGAGGAATAGTGCCCCATCATTTGTATCAGTGGGAGGAATAGTGCCCCATCATTGGTGTCAGTGGGAGGAATAGTGTCCCACCATTGGTGTCAGTGGGAGGAATAGTGCCCCATCATTGGTGTCAGTGGGAGGAATAGTGTCCCATCATTGGTATCAGTGGGAGGAATAGTGCCCCATCATTGGTGTCAGTGGGAGGAATAGTGTCCCACCATTGGTGTCAGTGGGAGGAATAGTGCCCCATCATTGGTATCAGTGGGAGGAATAGTGTCCCACCATTGGTGTCAGTGGGAGGAATAGTGTCCCACCATTGGTGTCAGTGGGAGGAATAGTGCCCCATCATTGGTGTCAGTGGGAGGAATAGTGCCCCATCATTGGTGTCAGTGGGAGGAATAGTGCCCCATCATTGGTGTCAGTGGGAGGAATAGTGCCCCATCATTGGTGTCAGTGGGAGGAATAGTGCCCCATCATTGGTGTCAGTGGGAGGAATAGTGTCCCATCATTGGTATCAGTGGGAGGAATAGTGCCCCATCATTGGTGTCAGTGGGAGGAATAGTGTCCCATCATTGGTGTCAGTGGGAGGAAAAGTCCCATCATTGGTGTCAGTGGGAGGAATAGTGCCCCATCATTGGTGTCAGTGGGAGGAATAGTGCTCCATCATTGGTGTCAGTGGGGAGGAATAGTGTCCCATCATTGGTGTCAGTGGGAGGAATAGTGCCCCATCATTGGTGTCAGTGGGAGGAATAGTGTCCCATCATTGGTGTCAGTGGGAGGAAAAGTCCCATCATTGGTGTCAGTGGGAGGAATAGTGCCCCATCATTGGTGTCAGTGGGAGGAATAGTGCTCCATCATTGGTGTCAGTGGGGAGGAATAGTGTCCCATCATTGGTGTCAGTGGGAGGAAAAGTCCCATCATTGGTGTCAGTGGGAGGAATAGTGCCCCATCATTGGTGTCAGTGGGAGGAATAGTGCTCCATCATTGGTGTCAGTGGGGGGGAATAGTGTCCCATCATTGGTGTCAGTGGGAGGAATAGTGCCCCATCATTGGTGTCAGTGGGAGGAATAGTGCTCCATCATTGGTGTCAGTGGGGGGGAATAGTGTCCCATCATTGGTGTCAGTGGGAGGAAAAGTCCCATCATTGGTGTCAGTGGGAGGAATAGTGCCCCATCATTGGTATCAGTGGGAGGAATAGTGCCCCATCATTGGTGTCAGTGGGAGGAAAAGTGTCCCATCATTGGTGTCAATGGGAGGAATAGTGCCCCATCATTGGTGTCAGTAGGAGGAATAGTGCCCCATCATTGGTGTCAGTTGTCCTCCATTGTTGGTATGAGTGGGAAGAATCGTGCCCCATCATTGGTGTCATTGGGCCCACTTGTTTGTGTAATTGGGAGGAATTGTGCCCCTTCATTTTGGCCAGTAGGGGGGAATTATACTCCATTGTTGCTCTCAGTGGATGAAATGGTGCCTCAAGGGCCAGATGAAAGCAAGTAATGGGCTGCATCTGGCCCCCGGGCCGCAGTTTGGAGGACAATGATTTAGATCCTTACTGACCATAGAAATAATATCAAACATACATCGGTCGGGGTGCCCCATGCTGACCCGTGTCCACAGCCAAAGCACCTACAATGGGCAGCTGAGCCTCAGAACAGGAGCAATGGAAGAAGGTGGTCTGGTCTGATGAATCGCGTTTTCTTTTCCATCAGGTGGGTGGGCGTCACTTACCCGGGGAAGAGATGGCACCAGGGTGCAGTATGGCAAGAAGACAAGCCGGCGGAGGCGATGTGGTGCTTTGGGTCACGTTCTGCTGGGAAACCTCGGCTCCTGCCATTCATGGATGTTACTTGATTTGAGCCACCTACCTAAACAAGGTACGGAGTGCACCCCATTCATGGAAACGGTCCTCCCCGATGGCAGCGGCCTCCTTCAGTACCATAATGCCCCCCCCGGCCACACTGCAAAAATGGGTCAAGAATGGTTTGAGGAACACAAGTTTAAGGTGTTGGCTTGGCCTTCAAATTCTCTAGATCTCCATCATCTGTGGGATGTGCTGGAAGGAGCCATCAGAAGATGGGGACACTGTAGTCATAAAGGGATGGACATGGTCAGCAACAATACTCAGGTAGGACGGGGTGATTAAACCATGATCAATTGGTACTAAGGGGCCCAAAGTGTGCCAAGAAAATATCCCCCCCACCATTACGCCCCCCACCACCAGCCTGAACCGGTGATATCCCATCCCCCCCACCATTACACCCCCCACCACCAGCCTGAACCGGTGATACCCCATCCCCCACACCATTACACCCCCACCACCAGCCTGAACCAGTGATACCCCATCCCCCCCACCATTACACCCCCCACCACCAGCCTGAACCGGTGATACCCCATCCCCCACACCATTACACCCCCACCACCAGCCTGAACCGGTGATACCCCATCCCCCACACCATTACACCCCCCACCACCAGCCTGAACCAGTGATACCCCATCCCCCACACCATTACACCCCCACCACCAGCCTGAACCGATGATACCCCATCCCCCACACCATTACACCCCCACCACCAGCCTGAACCAGTGATACCCCATCCCCCCCACCATTACACCCCCCACCACCAGCCTGAACCGGTGATACCCCATCCCCCACACCATTACACCCCCATCACCAGCCTGAACCAGTGATACCCCATCCCCCACACCATTACACCCCCACCACCAGCCTGAACCGGTGATACCCCATCCCCCACACCATTACACCCCCACCACCAGCCTGAACCGGTGATACCCCATCCCCCACACCATTACACCCCCACCACCAGCCTGAACCGGTGATATCCCATCCCCCACACCATTACACCCCCCACCACCAGCCTGAACCGGTGATATCCCATCCCCCGCACCATTACACCCCCACCACCAGCCTGAACCAGTGATATCCCATCCCCCCCCACCATTACACCCCCATCACCAGCCTGAACCAGTGATACCCCATCCCCCACACCATTACACCCCCACCACCAGCCTGAACCGGTGATATCCCATCCCCCACACCATTACACCCCCACCACCAGCCTGAACCGGTGATATCCCATCCCCCCCACACCATTACACCCCCCACCACCAGCCTGAACCGGTGATACCCCATCCCCCACACCATTACACCCCCCACCACCAGCCTGAACCAGTGATACCCCATCCCCCCCACCATTACACCCCCCACCACCAGCCTGAACCGGTGATACCCCATCCCCCACACCATTACACCCCCACCACCAGCCTGAACCGGTGATACCCCATCCCCCACACCATTACACCCCCACCACCAGCCTGAACCAGTGATACCCCATCCCCCACACCATTACACCCCACACCACCAGCCTGAACCAGTGATACCCCATCCCCCCCACCATTACACCCCCCACCACCAGCCTGAACCGGTGATACCCCATCCCCCACACCATTACACCCCCACCACCAGCCTGAACCAGTGATATCCCATCCCCCACACCATTACACCCCCACCACCAGCCTGAACCGGTGATACCCCATCCCCCACACCATTACACCCCCACAACCAGCCTGAACCAGTGATACCCCATCCCCCACACCATTACACCCCCACCACCAGCCTGAACCAGTGATATCCCACCCCCCCCACCATTGCACCCCCATCACCAGCCTGAACCAGTGATATCCCATCCCCCACACCATTACACCCCCACCACCAGCCTGAACCGGTGATATCCCATCCCCCACACCATTACACCCCCACCACCAGCCTGAACCGGTGATACCCCATCCCCCACACCATTACACCCCCCACCACCAGCCTGAACCAGTGATACCCCATCCCCCACACCATTACACCCCACCACCAGCCTGAACCAGTGATACCCCATCCCCCACACCATTACACCCCCCACCACCAGCCTGAACCGGTGATACCCCATCCCCCACACCATTACACCCCCCACCACCAGCCTGAACCGGTGATACCCCATCCCCCACACCATTACACCCCCCACCACCAGCCTGAACCGGTGATACCCCATCCCCCACACCATTACACCTCCACCACCAGCCTGAACCGGTGATACCCCATCCCCCACACCATTACACCCCCCACCACCAGCCTGAAACGTTGATAGAAGGCAGGATGGATCCATGCGCCAAATTCTGACCCCACCATCTGAATGTCGGAGCTGAAATCCAGACTCATCAGACCAGGCAACGTTTCTCCAATCTTCTATTCTCCAATTTTGTTGATCCTGTGCCAATTGTAGCCTCAGTTTCCTGTTCTTAGGTGACAGGAGTGGCACCCGGTGTGGGCTCCCCTGCTGTAGCCCATCTGCTTCAAGGTTGGATGTCCTTTGTTTTCAGAGATGGTATTCTGCATACCTTGGGTGTAACGAGAGGTTATTGGAGTTACTGTCGCTTTTCTATCATCTGGAACCAGTCTGCCCATTCTCCTCTGACCTCAACGAGGCATTTTCCTCCACACAACTGCCGCTCACTGGATATTTTCTCCTTTTCTCACCATTCTCTGTAAACCACGAGAGATGGCTGTGTGTGAAAATACCAGAAATACTCAGACCAGCCCGTCTGCCACCAACAACCCACCAAGAAATCCCCTTTCTTCCCCCCCATTCTGATGCTCGGTTTGAACTTCAGCAAGTCGTCTTCACTGCGTCTAGATGTCCAGATGCATTGAGTTGCTGCTGTGTGATTGGCTGATTAGCAAGCAATGGAACGGGTGTACCTAATAAAGTGGCCGGTAAATGTATTTTATTCTTATCGGACAAACTGCAAGGGAAAAAAATGTCAGGTTTCTACAGCCTACAAGAAGCATTGTAGAGTTCCTTCTCCTAGAATCAGACGATACTCATCGCTTCCACCAGAGGGAGCCGTTCCTACATCACACACATTGCCCAACCTTTATATTTGTATAGATGAACATTGCAGAACAACAAAGAATGAAGGCGTTGTGTTGTGTTGTGTTGTGTTGTGTTGTTGGCGGCTATAGCTAGAGGAAGAAGAGGAAAAACCTTGTTCATTGGAGGTAAACAATTTAAAAAGTTTTTACTTTAAAAAAAAATTTTTGTTACAGAAGCCAGATAAGAGTTTTGCTTTTCTCTTTGGCAGCACCCCTCTTAGATTTTTATTTCTCTCTGTGTCCCCAATACACAATGTCCCTCACTTCCTGTCTGGTAGAACTGTTGTCAAACTGATGCGTGTCAATCCGTCCTCCTTCCAAGAGTCCATCATGTGTTTTTATGATGCACCATATTACCAAAAGTATTGGGACGCCTGCCTTTACACACACATGAACTTTAATGACATCCCAGTCTTAGTCCGTAGGGTTCAATATTGAGTTGGCTCCACCCTTTGCAGCTATAACAGCTTCAACTCTTCTGCGAAGGCCGTCCACAAGGTTTAGGAGATGTGTCTATGGGGAATGTTTGACCATTATTCGAGAAACGCATTTGTGAGGTCAGGCACTGATGTTGGATGAGAAGGCCTGGCTCGCAGTCTCCGCTCTAATTCATCCCAAAGGTGTTCCATCAGGTTGAGGTCAGGACTCTGTGCAGGCCAGTCAAGTTCCTCCACCCTAAACTCGCTCATCCATGTCTTTATGGACCTTGCTTTGTGAACTGGTCCCAATCATTTGGTGGAGGGGGGGGGGGGCGGGGGGATTATGGTGTGGGGGGTTGTTTTTCAGGGGTTGGCCCCTTAGTTCCAGTGAAGGGAAATCTTAAGGCGTCAGCATACCAAGACATTTTGGACAATTTGATGCTCCCAACTTTCTGGGAACATTTTGGGGACGGCCCCTTCCTGTTCCAACGTGACTGCAGGCTAAATTCGAATCGGGACTCGAAAGAATGCGAACGTGTGATGAAAACATTATTAGTGCCGTGTGCACAATGAGTTGACAATACATACAAAATAGAATACGATAATATACAAAATTGACACATTTCCTTAACAACTCTATTAATAAAATACACCAATAATAGAATACAATACACAATACAAAACACTACCAATACAATACAATAATGATACACTACATTATTTAACAATAAATCAATAATAAAATACAATACAACATACTACACCAATAATGAAATACAATACAAATACAACACCAATAATAAAATACAATACAAATACAACATACTACACCAATAATAAAATACAATACAAATACAACATACTACACCAATAATAAAATACAATACAAATACAACACCAATAATAAAATACAATACAAATACAACATACTACACCAATAATAAAGTACACTAATAATACAATACAATAACATACAATACTATATACCTATACAAAATACAATACAACATAGTACACTAACATAACACTAATAACACAATACAATAATAATACAATACCCTAATAACACAGTATACGAATATACAGTACAATACAATAATATTGCAATACATTAAAATAATACAATATAAAGCACTAATATTCAATCCAATACACTATGAATACATATACATCTACATACATAATATATATCTAGATAGGAAAAATTTGCGCTAACCAAATAATTCTAAAAAAAAGTTGCCGCTGCTTGTGTTTAGCCTAAATACTAAAAGCTCAAAAGCATATGATACAAAAAAAAAAAAAACACGCATCCACTAATTGATTAATTAGGTGCCAAACAGTGAAATAAAACAGTGAGATAAAAAATATTAATAAATGATAACATTAACCACTTGCCGCCCGCCCTATAGGCAATTGACGGTGGCAAAGTGGTTGCATAATCCTGATCGGACGTCATATGACGTGATCAGGATTATGAGCCCCCGGGGGCGCGCATCGCGGCGATCGTTGTTGCGGGGTATCAGTCTGACACCCGGCAACTACGATCTCGGTAAAGAGTCTCCGACGGAGACTCTTTACCACGTGATCAGCCGTGTCCAATCACGGCTGATCACAGTGTAAATGGGAAGAGCCGGTGATCGGCTTTCCCTCACTCGCGTCTGTCAGACACGAGTAGAGGAGAGCCGATCGGCTGCTCCTCTGACAGGGGGGGGTCTGTGCTGATCGATTATCAGCACAGCCCCCCCCCCCCCGAGGATGCCCACACTGGACCACCAGGGACGCCACCAGACCACCAGGGAAAAGGTAATCCTCCCTAGACCACCAGGGATGCCAGTCAGCACAATGGGTGCCAATCAGTGCCCATAATGGATGCCAATCAGTGCCCACAATGGGCATCACTGATTGGCATGCATTATTGTTTGGCACTGATTGGCACCCATTACTATAGTATAACACCAATGCCGCCTATGAGTGCCCACCTGTGCTGCCTATGAGTGCCCACCTGTGCCGCCTATGAGTGCCCACCTGTGCCGCCTATGAGTGCCCACCTGTGCCGCCTATCACTGCCCACCTGTGCCGCCTATCCATGCCCATCTGTGCCGCCTATCCATGCCCATCTGTGCCGCCTATCCATGCCCATCTGTGCCACCCATCCGTGCCGACCATCCGTGTCGACCATCTGTGCCAGCTATCAGTGCCAGCTATCAGTGCCAATTTGTGCCACCTATCAGTGTCCGTCCGTGTCGCCCATCCGTGTCGCCCATTAGTGCCGCCCATCAGTGCCGCCTATCAGTGCCACTTCATTGGTGCCCATCAGTGCCGCCTTATCAGTGCCCATCAGTGAAGGAGAAAACGTACTTATTTACAAAGTTTTGAAACATTTTTTTTTTCAAAATTTTCGGTATTTTTTTATTTGTAGCGCAAAAAATAAAAATCGTAGAGGTGATCAAATACCACCAAAAGAAAACTCTATTTATGGGAAAAAAAATGATAAAAATGTCATTTGGGTACAGTGTAGCATGAACGCACGTGGCGATACCTCACATGTGTAGTTGGCGTTTACATATGTGGGCGGGACTAACATGTGCGTTCGCTTCTGAGCGCGAGCTACCGGGGACAGGGGCGTTTTAAAAAAACGACTTTTTTTATTTTATTTTTTATTTTACTTTATTTTTTTTTATTTTTACTTTATTTTTACAACTTTTTATTTTATTTTTTGATCACTTTTATTCCTATTACAAGGAATGTAAACATCCCTTGTAATAGGAATCATTCATGACAGGTCCTCTTTATGGAGAGATGTGGGGTCAATAAGACCCCACATGTCTCCTCCAGGCTGGAAAGCATGAGATCGTGAAAAAAATGTCACCGATCCCATGCCGACAGCCACGATCGCGGCTTTGTTTACTTCCAGGAACCCGGGCGTGATGTCAGAACGTCGTGCCCGGGCCTCCGACGGTCATACAGATGACTGGTGACCATCTGGTCACCGGAAATCTCTATCATCATCATCCGGTGCTTCATCCAGGAGAGCCCGGAGAAGCACCGGATGGCGGCGGGAGGGGGGGGGGGGGATGTCCCCTCCCGTCGCCTGTAAAAATGATCAAGCGGTGGAACCGCCGCTGTGATCGTTCTTATGGTGCACAGAATCACCGGCTGAAAACAAGGATATCTGAATGATGCCTGTGGCTGCTGGCATCATTCAGATGTTCCCACTGAAAGTCCAGGACATCATATGACGGCCGTGGGCAGGAAGTGTTTAACCACTACAATACAGGGCACTTTCACCCCCTTCCTTCCCAGCCCAATTTTCAGCTTTCAGCACTCTAGCGCTTTCAATGACAATTGCGCGGTCATGCTACACTGTACCCAAATGAAATTGTTATCATTTTGTTCGCACAAATAGAGCTTTATTTTGGTGGTATTTATTCACGACTCCGTTTTTTTTTTTTTGCGATATAAGCGCAAAAAAAGCGGAAATTTGGAAAAAAACAATATTTTCTTTTTTCTATTTAAAAGGAATCCAATAAAATCAAATTTTGTCATAAATTTAAGCCAAAATGTATTCTGCTACATGTTTTTGGTAAAAAAAATTCCGTTAAGTGTATAATAATTGGTTTGTGTGATCAGGGACATATGTACGCAAATGATCATGTACATATGTGTGCAGGTGATCACGTACATATGTGTGCAGATAATCATTGGGACATGTGATTTTAGTGGGACATATGTGGGGGACATGTTTTTATTATTAGGGACATGTGTATTTATTATTTGGGGACATGTATGTTTTGGGGACATGTGTGTTTTGGGGACATATGTGGGGACTGTGTTTGTACTGTGTGGTGTGTTGTGTGTTTACACTACACTGGTGATCAGTGAGTAAAAAGCTGTAAAAAGCAGCCCATACTCACTGATCATCAGCCGGCTGCAACGTTCTGCTCTCCTCTCCTCAGCGGTGACTTCCGTGTGAGGAGAGGAGAGCCGATTGCCTAGCAACCGTCTGTTTGTTTACATCACATGACGGCCGTGATTGGACACGGCCGTCATGTGATCAGGAGGGCCAATCACAGAGCCCTCCTGCCGATCTGAGATGTGCCGTGTCCGGGTGACACGAGCACATCGGGATCGCGCCGCTGCGCGGGCACGCGCGTGCGCGATCCCGCTACTCCTGAAGGACGTTCCTGAACGTCCTATCAGGAGTAGACGGCTCCCACCCGGCCGTATATATGCATTGGCCGGGTGGGAAGTGGTTAAGGACCACCTCATACATATATACTGGCTGCAGGGCGGCCCTCCTGCGTGAAATCATGTACAGGTAGCGGGTTTCAGCGGCCGTAACCCACCGATCCTTCACAGGAGAAGCAGAGTGGCGTTCATTAATGGAGGAAAATGGAGATCTTGTGTTTCTGCTAAGCAGAATCATGGATCTCTGTCTTCCTCCAGTCACAGCATTCCCCCCCAAAGTTAGTAAGCACCCCCCAGGAGCATAGTTAACTCTTTGATCAACCAATGATGTTAACCTCTTCCCTACCAGTGTCATTAGTACAGTGACAGTGCATTTTTTTTTTTTTTTTTTTAGCACTGATCAACTCTATTTGGTGTCACTGGTTCCCAAAAAGTGTCAGTTAGGTGTTCAATATGTCCGCCGCAATATCGCAGTCCTACTAAAAATCGCTGATCACCGCCGTTACTAGTAAAAAAAATATCCATAAATCTATCCCATAGTTTGTAGACAATAAACCAATCAATAGACGCTTATTGGGATTTTTTTTTTATTTATTTTTTTACCAAGCAGAATACATATTTGCCTAGATTGAGGAAGAAATTGTTTTTTTGTTTTTTTATTAGGTATGTTTTATAACAGAAAGTAAAAAATATAGGTTTTTTTTGTTTTTTCAAAATTGTCGGTCTTTTTTTGTTTCTAGCGCAAAAAAAAAAAACGCCGACGTGATCAAATACCGATCAAGTATTGCAAAAACGGACCTGGGGGGGGGTTGAAGTGGTTAATCTCTGTATAAGATGACTATTCTGTAAATGTCACCTTTTCTGTCAGTGATAAAGTCCGGGCGCCTCCCGGGTGTGTAATGAGAGATTTCGGAGACCACCTAGGAGGGGCACACCGTCTCTTCACCCTCATATTTACCAACAACATGCAAATATCAAGTCACTCCCAGCAACCAGCCCAGGAATTTACACTCGCTGTCAGTCTGCACTATACCAATCAAGATTGATGACGGATCGGTTGTATTGGTTTACTGCACCGGTGATAAATCTTTTGCCGATGAGCTGTCATTTTTGGCCGTGGGATGGTAGTGAAGGACATTGGACGGAGGGACGCAATGGAGGGAAAGCTTTTGTATCATTCGGCACAATTAAGGTTTTGGCTGCAGACTTGATAATCTCATTATATAATTATCTTCAATACCCTTTCAGCTCATTCACTAAATGAGTACAAAAAAAAAAGAAAGGAGAGCCGGCAGGGCCGTCCTATGAAATGTCCATTCCCAGAAGTTAGATAGTTAGTCAGGTTGAAAAAAAAGACACAAGTCTGTCTATTTTATCCAATAGAAAAAATAAGAATAAAAGAAAACCTCCATCTACACAATCCAGAGAAGGAAACCTCCATCTACACAATCCAGAGGAACGAAACCTCCATCTACACAAATCAGAGAAGGAAACCTCCATCTACACAATCCAGAAGAAGGAAACCTCCATCTACACAATCCAGAGAAGGAAACCTCCATCTACACAATCCAGAGGAACGAAACCTCCATCTACACAAATCAGAGAAGGAAACCTCCATCTACACAATCCAGAGGAACGAAACCTCCATCTACACAAATCAGAGAAGGAAACCTCCATCTACACAATCCAGAAGAAGGAAACCTCCATCTACACAATCCAGAGGAACGAAACCTCCATCTACACAAATCAGAGAAGGAAACCTCCATCTACACAATCCAGAAGAATGAAACCTCCATCTACACAATCCAGAGAAGGAAACCTCCATCTCTACACAATCCAGAAGAATGAAACCTCCATCTACACAATCCAGAGAAGGAAACCTCCATCTACACAATCCAGAAGAAGGAAACCTCCATCTACACAATCCAGAAGAAGGAAACCTCTATCTACACAATCCAGAGAAGGAAACCTCCATCTACACAATCCAGAGGAACGAAACCTCCATCTACACAATCCAGAAGAAGAAAACCTCCATCTACACAATCCAGAAGAATGAAACCTCCATCTACACAATCCAGAGAAGGAAACCTCCATCTACACAATCCAGAAGAATGAAACCTCCATCTACACAATCCAGAGAAGGAAACCTCCATCTACACAATCCAGAAGAAGGAAACCTCTATCTACACAATCCAGAGAAGGAAACCTCCATCTACACAAATCAGAGAAGGAAACCTCCATCTACACAATCCAGAGGAAGGAAACCTCCATCTACACAATCCAGAAGAATGAAACCTCCATCTACACAATCCAGAAGAAGGAAACCTCCATCTACACAATCCAGAGAAGGAAACCTCCATCTACACAATCCAGAGGAACGAAACCTCCATCTACACAATCCAAAAGAATGAAACCTCCATCTACACAATCCAGAAGAAGGAAACCTCCATCTACACAATCCAGAGAAGGAAACCTCCATCTACACAATCCAGAGGAAGGAAACCTCCATCTACACAATCCAGAGGAAGGAAACCTCCATCTACACAATCCAGAGGAAGGAAACCTCTATCTACACAATCCAGAGGAAGGAAACCTCCATCTACACAATCCAGAGGAAGGAAACCTCCATCTACACAATCCAGAAGAATGAAACCTTCATCTACACAATCCAGAGGAACGAAACCACCATCTACACAATCCAGAAGAAGGAAACCTCCATCTACACAATCCAGAAGAAGGAAACCTCTATCTACACAATCCAGAAGAAGGAAACCTCTATCTACACAATCCAGAAGAAGGAAACCTCCATCTACACAAATCAGAGAAGGAAACCTCCATCTACACAATCCAGAGGAAGGAAACCTCCATCTACACAATCCAGAAGAATGAAACCTCCATCTACACAATCCAGAAGAAGGAAACCTCCATCTACACAATCCAGAGAAGGAAACCTCCATCTACACAATCCAGAGGAACGAAACCTCCATCTACACAATCCAAAAGAATGAAACCTCCATCTACACAATCCAGAAGAAGGAAACCTCCATCTACACAATCCAGAGAAGGAAACCTCCATCTACACAATCCAGAGGAAGGAAACCTCCATCTACACAATCCAGAGGAAGGAAACCTCCATCTACACAATCCAGAGGAAGGAAACCTCTATCTACACAATCCAGAGGAAGGAAACCTCCATCTACACAATCCAGAGGAAGGAAACCTCCATCTACACAATCCAGAAGAATGAAACCTTCATCTACACAATCCAGAGGAACGAAACCACCATCTACACAATCCAGAAGAACGAAACCTCCATCTACACAATCCAGAAGAAGGAAACCTCTATCTACACAATCCAGAAGAAGGAAACCTCTATCTACACAATCCAGAAGAAGGAAACCTCTATCTACACAATCCAGAAGAAGGAAACCTCTATCTACACAATCCAGAAGAAGGAAACCTCTATCTACACAATCCAGAGGAAGGAAACCTCTATCTACACAATCCAGAAGAAGAAAACCTCTATCTACGCAATACAGAGGAAGGAAACCTCCATCTACACAATCCAGATGAAGGAAACCTCCATCTACACAATCCAGAGGAAGGAAACCTCCATCTACACAATCCAGAGGAAGGAAACCTCTATCTACACAATCCAGAAGAAGAAAACCTCTATCTACGCAATACAGAGGAAGGAAACCTCCATCTACACAATCCAGATGAAGGAAACCTCCATCTACACAATCCAGAAGAACGAAACCTCCATCTACACAATCCAGAGGAAGGAAACCTCCATCTATACAATCCAGAAGAACGAAACCTCCATCTACACAATCCAGAGGAAGGAGACCTCCATCTACACAATCCAGAATAATGAAACCTCCATCTACACAATCCAGAGGAAGGAAACCTCCATCTACACAATCCAGAAGAAGGAAACCTCCATCTACACAATCCAGAGGAAGGAGACCTCCATCTACACAATCCAGAAGAAGGAAACCTCCATCTACACAATCCAGAGGAAGGAAACCTCTATCTACGCAATACAGAGGAAGGAAACCTCTATCTACACAATCCAGAGGAAGGAAACCTCCATCTACGCAATCCAGAAGGAAACCTCCATCTACGCAATCCAGAAGAAGAAAACCTCAATCTACACAATCCAGTAGAATGAAACCTCCATCTACACAAATCAGAAGAATGAAACCTCCATCTACATAATCCAGAAGAAGAAAACCTCAATCTACACAATCCAGTAGAATGAAACCTCCATCTACACAAATCAGAAGAATGAAACCTCCATCTACATAATCCAGAAGGAGGAAACCTCCATCTACACAATCCAGAAGGAAACCTCCATCTACACAATCCAGAAGAAGGAAACCTCCATCTACACAATCCAGAAGAAGGAAACCTCCATCTACACAAATCAGAAGAATGAAACCTCCATCTACACAATCCAGAGGAAGGAAACCTCCATCTACACAATCCAGAAGAAGGAAACCTCCATCTACACAATCCAGAATCCATCTATGCAATCCAGAAGGAAACCTCCATCTACGCAATCCAGAAGGAAACCTCCATCTACGCAATCCAGAAGAATGAAACCTCCATCTACATAATCCAGAAGAAGAAAACCTCAATCTACACAATCCAGTAGAATGAAACCTCCATCTACACAAATCAGAAGAATGAAACCTCCATCTACACAATCCAGAAGAAGGAAACCTCCATCTACACAATCCAGAAGAAGGAAACCTCCATCTACACAATCCAGAAGAAGGAAACCTCCATCTACACAATCCAGAGGAAGGAAACCTCTATCTACACAATCCAGAAGAAGGAAACCTCTATCTACACAATCCAGAGGAAGGAAACCTTTATCTACACAATCCAGAAGAAGGAAACCTCTATCTACACAATCCAGAGGAAGGAAACCTCCATCTACACAATCCAGAAGAAGGAAACCTCTATCTACACAATCCAGAAGAAGGAAACCTCTATCTACACAATCCAGAGGAAGGAAACCTCTATCTACACAATCCAGAAGAAGGAAACCTCTATCTACACAATCCAGAGGAAGGAAACCTCTATCTACACAATCCAGAGGAAGGAAACCTCTATCTACACAATCCAGAAGAAGGAAACCTCTATCTACACAATCCAGAGGAAGGAAACCTCTATCTACACAATCCAGAAGAACGAAACCTCCATCTACACAATCCAGAAGAATGAAACCTCCATCTACACAATCCAGAAGAAGTAAACCTTCATCTACACAATCCAGAAGAATGAAACCTCAGTCTGCACAATCCAGAAGAAGGAAACCTCTATCTACACAATCCAGAGAAGGAAACCTCCATCTACACAAATCAGAGAAGGAAACCTCCATCTACACAATCCAGAGGAAGGAAACCTCCATCTACACAATCCAGAAGAAGGAAACCTCCATCTACACAATCCAGAGGAACGAAACCTTCATCTACACAATCCAGAAGAAGGAAACCTCCATCTACACAATCCAAAAGAATGAAACCTCCATCTACACAATCCAGAAGAAGGAAACCTCCATCTACACAATCCAGAGAAGGAAACCTCCATCTACACAATCCAGAGGAAGGAAACCTCCATCTACACAATCCAGAGGAAGGAAACCTCCATCTACACAATCCAGAGGAAGGAAACCTCTATCTACACAATCCAGAGGAAGGAAACCTCCATCTACACAATCCAGAGGAAGGAAACCTCCATCTACACAATCCAGAAGAATGAAACCTTCATCTACACAATCCAGAGGAACGAAACCACCATCTACACAATCCAGAAGAACGAAACCTCCATCTACACAATCCAGAAGAAGGAAACCTCTATCTACACAATCCAGAAGAAGGAAACCTCTATCTACACAATCCAGAAGAAGGAAACCTCTATCTACACAATCCAGAAGAAGGAAACCTCTATCTACACAATCCAGAAGAAGGAAACCTCTATCTACACAATCCAGAGGAAGGAAACCTCTATCTACACAATCCAGAAGAAGAAAACCTCTATCTACGCAATACAGAGGAAGGAAACCTCCATCTACACAATCCAGATGAAGGAAACCTCCATCTACACAATCCAGAAGAATGAAACCTCCATCTACACAATCCAGAGGAAGGAAACCTCTATCTACACAATCCAGAAGAAGAAAACCTCTATCTACGCAATACAGAGGAAGGAAACCTCCATCTACACAATCCAGATGAAGGAAACCTCCATCTACACAATCCAGAAGAACGAAACCTCCATCTACACAATCCAGAGGAAGGAAACCTCCATCTATACAATCCAGAAGAACGAAACCTCCATCTACACAATCCAGAGGAAGGAGACCTCCATCTACACAATCCAGAGTAATGAAACCTCCATCTACACAATCCAGAGGAAGGAAACCTCCATCTACACAATCCAGAAGAAGGAAACCTCCATCTACACAATCCAGAGGAAGGAGACCTCCATCTACACAATCCAGAAGAAGGAAACCTCCATCTACACAATCCAGAGGAAGGAAACCTCCATCTACACAATCCAGAGGAAGGAAACCTCTATCTACGCAATACAGAGGAAGGAAACCTCTATCTACACAATCCAGAGGAAGGAAACCTCCATCTACGCAATCCAGAAGGAAACCTCCATCTACGCAATCCAGAAGAAGAAAACCTCAATCTACACAATCCAGTAGAATGAAACCTCCATCTACACAAATCAGAAGAATGAAACCTCCATCTACACAATCCAGAAGAAGGAAACCTCCATCTACACAATCCAGAAGAAGGAAACCTCCATCTACACAATCCAGAAGAAGGAAACCTCCATCTACACAATCCAGAGGAAGGAAACCTCTATCTACACAATCCAGAAGAAGGAAACCTCTATCTACACAATCCAGAGGAAGGAAACCTTTATCTACACAATCCAGAAGAAGGAAACCTCCATCTACACAATCCAGAGGAAGGAAACCTCCATCTACACAATCCAGAGGAAGGAAACCTCTATCTACGCAATACAGAGGAAGGAAACCTCTATCTACACAATCCAGAGGAAGGAAACCTCCATCTACGCAATCCAGAAGGAAACCTCCATCTACGCAATCCAGAAGAAGAAAACCTCAATCTACACAATCCAGTAGAATGAAACCTCCATCTACACAAATCAGAAGAATGAAACCTCCATCTACACAATCCAGAAGAAGGAAACCTCCATCTACACAATCCAGAAGAAGGAAACCTCCATCTACACAATCCAGAAGAAGGAAACCTCCATCTACACAATCCAGAGGAAGGAAACCTCTATCTACACAATCCAGAAGAAGGAAACCTCTATCTACACAATCCAGAGGAAGGAAACCTTTATCTACACAATCCAGAAGAAGGAAACCTCTATCTACACAATCCAGAGGAAGGAAACCTCCATCTACACAATCCAGAAGAAGGAAACCTCTATCTACACAATCCAGAAGAAGGAAACCTCTATCTACACAATCCAGAGGAAGGAAACCTCTATCTACACAATCCAGAAGAAGGAAACCTCTATCTACACAATCCAGAGGAAGGAAACCTCTATCTACACAATCCAGAGGAAGGAAACCTCTATCTACACAATCCAGAAGAAGGAAACCTCTATCTACACAATCCAGAGGAAGGAAACCTCTATCTACACAATCCAGAAGAACGAAACCTCCATCTACACAATCCAGAAGAATGAAACCTCCATCTACACAATCCAGAAGAAGTAAACCTTCATCTACACAATCCAGAAGAATGAAACCTCAGTCTGCACAATCCAGAAGAAGGAAACCTCTATCTACACAATCCAGAAGAAGTAAACCTTCATCTACACAATCCAGTAGAATGAAACCTCAGTCTGCACAATCCTTTACCCATAGTTAATCCAGAAGAAGGCAAAAAAAAAAAACCAAATAAGGTATGATCCTATTTACTCCAACAGGGGGAAACAATTCCTTCCGGATCCCCCAAGAGGTATTTGGACATCCCCTGGATCAACTACCTCTGGTGTTATTACCCATACATGTTAACCACTTGCCGACCAACTGCCGTCATTATACTGCTGCAGGCCGGATCGTTCCCACAAATCGGTGTAGCTGTACATCGGTCCTTTTAAACAGCTATAGCAGACGTGCTCGTGCACCCACTGCACAGCGGGGGAGCGGATGCACGTGGCCGCGATGTCCACCGGCTGCCCGCGATCGCTCCATAGAGAAGGGGCAGAACAGAAATCTGTCATTGTAAACAGACAGATCCCTGTTCTGTCAGGGGGAGTAGAAAGTGATCGTCTGTTCTTAGTGATTAGGAACAGCAATATCTCTCTACTCCCTGTCAGTCCCCTCCCCCCACAATTAGAAGCACCTCTCAAGGAACACATTTAACCCCTTGATCACCATTAGTGTTAACCCCCTCCCTGCCAGTGACATTTACACAGTAATCAGTGCATTTTTATAGCACTGATCGCTGTATAAACGTCAGTGATCCCAAAAAAGTGTTAAAAGTGTCCGATCTGTCCGCCGCAATGTCGCAGTCCCTCTAAAAATCGCTGAGCACTGCCACTACTAGTAAAAAAAAAAGATAATAAAAATGCCATAAATCTATTCCCTATTTTGTAGATGCTATAACTTTTTGCGCAAACCAATCAATATACGCTTATTGCGATTTTTATTACAAAAAATATGTAGAACTCATATTGGCCTAAACTGATGAAGAATTTTTTTTATTTTTTATTTTTTGGGGATATTCATTATAGCAAAAAGTAAAAAAAAAAAAAAAATATATATATATATATATATATATATATTTTTTTTTTTTAATTGTCGATCTTTTTTTTGTTTAAAGCACAAAAAATAAAAACCGCAGAGGTGATCAAATACCACCAAAAGAAAGCTTTATTTGTGGGGAAAAAAGGACATCAATTTTGTTTGGGTGCAACGTTACACAACCGAGCAAATGTCAGTTAAAGCGACACAGCGCCGTATCGCAAAAAATGGCCTGGTCCTTAAGAGGGAAAATCTTACGGTCCTTAAGTGGTTAATATCCAATTATATTAACAATCTACTGAGTTGGCCAGGACCACCTCTTAAGGGAGTCTATTCCACATTTTCACAGCTCTTACTGTGAAGAAGCCTTTCCTTATGTGGAGGTTAAATCCAGTGGCAGCCTATCCATATGGGGCACGCGGGTAAGGCCGCCCCCCCGCCCCATCTATGGATTCCAATGTTTTTTTTTGAAGCACTCGATTAGAGCCAGAGGCTCTAATGGGCTTAAAAAATTTGTGACAACAGCGATATAATATTCGCTAATGTCTTCCTTATTCTCCTCCCGGCCAATCAGGAAGCGGGTCCTGAGGCCCATCACCCCATTGGCCGAGAGGAGAAGTGATCCTATTGGCTGCCAAGGAGGAGATGCAGGGGACGCCGCCGTAAAGCACCAGGAGCAGGAGACACGCCGCCCGGCGGAAGCGCTGCCCGAGACCTAGATGGGGTAAGTGTGGGGAGCATCCGAACGACCAGGGGGTTGTATGCCTGTGGCGGCAGGTATACCACCAGATGCCACCAGTTAAATCTCTTTTCCTCCAGACATAATGAGCGCCCCCCTTGTCCTCTATGATGACCATAAAGTGAATAACTCAACACCAAGTTAACTGTATGCAGGGCCGGTGCAAGGATTTGCATTTTGCTAGGACAAGATGGGGGGGGGGGGGGCAGTGGAACAGGAAAGAAACAGTGGGACAGGAAGGGGGCAGAGGGACAGGAGGGAGCAGCAGGACAGGAGGAGGGCAGTGGGACAGGAAAGGAGCAGAGGGACAGGAGGGGAGGAGGGGGCAGAGGATCAGGAGAGGGCAGCTGCACAGGAGGGGGGCAGAGGGTCGGGAGGGGGGCAGAGGGTCAGGAGGGGGGAAGTTGCACAGGAGGGGGGGCAGTGGGACAGGAGGGGGACTGTGTCACAGGAGGGAGGCAATGTCACTCTGATCAAACTTACCTTGGGAATGACCAATCGCCCCAGATCTCACCAGTCCTGCTGCGGCTCCTCCAGATGGTGTCAGTGGAGAGGATCTGGTGCAAGGAAGGGTAGCTGTGTCCCGGGCAGGCAGGAGGAGATCTCCACCAGAGGCTCCGGTGGCGGAGTGGGGGGCTTTTCCACCCTGACCTCCTCCTCTTCTTCCTCCTCCACGAAAAAGGCCCTTCATTGGTCTCCCCTGGCCTGATCCATCCCGCACAACCATCCCACCTGCCTGAGAAGGGTGCTCCCGCTGCCTCCACAGCCCAGCGATACAGTGAGCTGGAGGTGGTGGGGGGGGGGGGGCAGAACAGAGAGCTAGAGACTGACAGTCACAGCTGCAAGAGTCCAAGGCTTACTATGCATGCATCAATGGTCCGTCCCTGCAAGAAGAAATCCTTGCCAACTGAGCATGCGCCAAAGACGCCTCATTGCGCTAACCCACACCTGCGCAGAAGACTTGATGGAAAAAGGCAGGAAAATGCCCAGAACGCGCACAGGAAGTGACTTCAACCAGATGGAGAAAGGCGGGAGAATTCCCAGGAGGCGCACAGGAAGTAACATCGACCTGATGGAAAAAGGCGGGAAAATGCCCAGGAGGCGCACAGGAAGTGACCTCAAACTTCCTATATAAATCCAGCCCAGACACGGCCAAATTGCTGGATTATCTTCAGTCCCCCCTTGTTCCTGTGCTAGTGTGTCATCTGTCTAAACCTGTTGTGACCTGGAAACCTATTTGTCTACTCTTGATTGCTGCTTGCCAATGACCTCAGATTTGTACCCTAACCATTCTACTTCTTTGCCCCTTTTGCTGCCAGATTAGAACTGACCCTGGCTTGGATCTTGACCATTCTTCTTCTGATTAACCCTTTTATACTTTGTTGCCCAACTGGACTTGACCTCGGCTCGGATCTCGGACTAAGGCTTGCACGGTGCTCTGCACTCCTGACACCCGTGCCGCTCGGTGTCCACCAAGTCTCTGTCTCCATCGCCAGAGGCTTCAAGGACCCGCGGTGCACGGTGCCTCCCCACTACTTCGATCTCACATCAGTTACGTGGCTCTCGTGACACCAGCTCTAAGGTGAGGGAGCTCTCAGAACAGAGTGAGAGGCCTTGTTAGATCTCTTGGTTTTCAGTCTTAGAGGCATTGGGGGATAGGGTTGCCACCTCTTCCCTTTGAACCCAAACACACATGAATTACACAGGTTCTGAGGCTAATTTAATGCAGTAATGCAGATAAGGCACCAAGTGAGATACATTACCACCAGCCACAGAACCTGTGTAATCAATATGTGTTCGGTTTTAAAGGGATGAGGTGGCAACCCTACCGGGGGAGCGATGCAGCATCCACCTAGGTAAGTATGATTTAAAAAAAAAAAAAAAACGTAACCCCATACTTCTCTTTTAATTCTTAGGCAAGAATCCAGGGAGCATAGGGTGGGGACATTTTGAAAGGTATCCTCCAAAAATAAAAATTTCCAATTCTGTGATAGGAGGGGATGAAAGGTGAATGGGAAGAGTGTTGAGAAGGTCCGCTTTAAGCACTTAAGAAATATACAATTTCTTGCCTGACCTTCCTAATGAAGACCAACGCAAGTTGTCAAGCAGCCCATAATTAGACATGTACAAAAGGAAAACATTTGTTTTGTTTCGTTTTAATTCGTTAATTCATTAATTTCGTTTAGTTATATTCGTTAACTTCCTTAAATTTGTTTTCAGATTTCGTTTAGTTTTCTACCGAATTTGAAAAATCGGCCACATTCGAAAATATTTCAACCAAATGATATGTGGCCCCAAAATCGGGTCGCAAAATGTCATTCTCTGCTGCAGAAAAGTGCTTGACATTTTGTGACCCAAATTTGGGGCCACGTATCTCGGGGTCACTTATAGCTAGAAACCCCAAATTTGGTATGCAAACACAATACTAGCACTACAACATATCCAAATTTGGAGTTTCTAGTACCAAGTGACCCCGCGATACATGGCCCTAAAGTCGGGTCACAAAATATTTTTGAATGCGGTTGAAATAATGTCGAATCATGTTCAAATCATTTCGAATGCGGTTGAAATAATTTCGAATCATGTTCAAATCATTTAGAATGCGGTTGAAATAATTTCAAATCATGTTGAAATCATTTAGAATGCGGTTGAAATAATTTCGAATCATGTTCAAATCATTTCGAATGCGGTTGAAATAATTTCGAATCATGTTGAAATCATTTCGAATGCGGTTGAAATAATTTCGAATCATGTTGAAATCATTTCGAATGCGGTTGAAATAATTTCGAATCATGTTCAAATCATTTCGAATGCGGTTGAAATAATTTCGAATCATGTTGAAATCATTTAGAATGCGGTTGAAATAATTTCGAATCATGTTGAAATCATTTCGAATGCGGTTGAAATAATTTTGAATCATGTTGAAATCATTTAGAATGCGGTTGAAATAATTTCGAATCATGTTGAAATCATTTAGAATGCGGTTGAAATAATTTCGAATCATGTTGAAATCATTTCGAATGCGGTTGAAATAATTTTGAATCATGTTGAAATCATTTAGAATGCGGTTGAAATAATTTCGAATCATGTTGAAATCATTTCGAATGCGGTTGAAATAATTTCGAATCATGTTCAAATCATTTCGAATGCGGTTGAAATAATTTAGAATCATGTTGAAATCATTTAGAATCCGGTATTGAGTCGAATTTCGGCCGAATTCTGTTGAATTCGTTAGCATTGTAATTCGGTAATTCGGATGCATCCGAATGTCCGAATAATGAAAATTTGTCCGAATTTCGAATCGAAATGTCTACCCATAATGACTTTTCATTCTTAGGTAAGAATCCAAGGAGCATATGGTAGGAGGGGATGAAAGGAGAATGGGAAGGGATGTTGAGAAGGTCCGCTAAGAATTACAATTTCCTATCTGCCTTTTCTAGTGAAGACCAACTCAAGTTGTCAAGCAGTCCATAATGACTGTTACAGCTGCCACCGGGTTACTATAGGCAACCTCCATTTACTTTCTCTGAATTTTTGTAAGTAGGAACCATTGCTCGGTGACTTTATAAGTGGCCTAATCTAGTTACTTGAAGTTCCCCTTCTCCGGGCTTTTTTATTTTTTATTTTGCGGCATAATGAAGTCGTCAAAGTTTGACCGCAACCCGCGGCTCTCCGCATTCAACTCTTCCTTTGACCGGAGCTCAATTTGTCCCATGATTACTGTTCCATTACATCAAAAGGATGTTGAGACGGCCTGCAACACAGCCTGTTGTTAGGTGCCCAGTGTCTGCGAAGTACCAAGTGGATTTTCGCGGAGCCCGCTGTTTTGCTAAGAATTTTCCCCAGTGATGGCATTTCAGATAAGGCGTCCCATGAATTTGGCCTGATTGAATCCGCCTGATTGCTCTTTCACTTGAGGTTACACGCTGAGCGGCAAAATTTCCTTTTGCATCTGCCAGTTAATGGGCCAAACTGCTGTGTCACTTTTTTTTTTTTTTTTTTTTTTATTAAAAACAGCTTTATTAGAGAGAAGAATCAAGCAACGAGTGAAGAAAATTAGTTGTCTGCAAATGATATTCAGAAAACATTGCAATGATAAAGTATTTCTCTTTTCATTTTTATAAAACCAATAGCCAGATTGTGCAGGCCTCTCATAGGGCTCATGGGTGTTGGTGTAAGTGGGAAGAATAGTGCCCCATCATTGGCATCAGTAAGACAAATAGTGCCCCATTGTTGGTGTCAGTGGACGGAATAATGCCCCATTGTTGGTATCAGTGGTAGGAATAGTACCCAATTGTTGGTGTCAGGAAGACAAATAGTGCCCCATTGTTGGTGTCATTGGAAGGAATAATGCCCCATTGTTGGTATCAGTGGGAGGAATAATACCCCAATGTTGGTATCAGTGTGAGGAATAGAGCCCCATTGTTGGTGTCAGTGGGAAGAATAGCTCCCCATCATTGATGTCAGTGGGAGGAATAGTGCCCCATTGTTGGTTTCAGTGGGAGGGATAGTGCCCCATCATTGGTATCAGTGGAAGGAATAGTGTCCCATCATTGGTGTCAGTTGGAGATATCAGGGCCTCATCATTGCTGTGAGTTGAAGGAATAGTGCCACATTGTTGGTGTCAGTGGGAGGATCAGTGCCCTATCACTGGTGTTGGTGGGGGGGGGGGGGGGGGGGTGATAGTGCCCCACCTTTGGTGTCGGTGTAAGGAATAGTGTCCCATTGATGTCAGTGATAGGAATAGTGCCCCATTGTTGGTGTCAGTTGGTGGGACAGTGCCCCATTGGTGTCAGCAGGAGGAGCAGTGCCCCATCATTGAAATCAGTAGAAGAAATAGTGCCCCATCGTTGCTATCAGTGGGACGAAGAATGCCCCATCGTTGGTGTCAGTGGCAAGTCAAGGGTCATCATGCTCACAGACCATTGCTATAGGACCAGAGAGGTCTAAGGTCATCATGATGACCCTTGACCTCTCTGGTCCTACAGTAATGGTTTGTGATCATGATGACCATTGACCTTTCTAGTCTTATAGTAAAGGTTTGTGATCATGATGACCCTTGAACCCTCTGGTCCCACCATCGGGTGTAAAAATATTACCAAAATTTTATTTATTAATAGTTTATAAACTAGAAGTGGAAATAAAATAAAAAAATAGCAGGAAAATAATAACCGAATGGAGGAGAATAAAGAGTTAATTAAGGCTGATTAGAGTAAATCAAGGGTTAATAAGGGGTTAAACAGAGGAACATTTAATAAAAAACACAAAAAATATGTTTTTTTTCTTTTTTACTTGACAGATTGCTTTAAACTGACGTCATTTGCACATTGAAGTTTATCCTTATGATTTGTAGATGAGGAAACAGAAAGATACATACAGAAACAATGTTTCTGTTTATCTCTCTGTTTCATCAGATGAGCAATGTTGTTGATAAACATTGCCCGACGTTTTTTTTTTTGACAGCTCCAATTGCCGGAGTTTGATTACACTTCAGGTGTCAACTGGAGAACCCCACTGACAGCTGAATAAGTAATCGGTTGTTAAGGATGCGGCGGTCCCGCTCCTTTACAACCAATAATTGACTTTTTTTCTCTTTACATTTCAGCTGTCAGTGGGGGAATCACGCTGACAGCTGAAAGAACCGAGCCTGAAAGTATCGGTTTCAGGTATTGGTGAATTTGCATAAGTACTGATACTGATACTTGTGCAAATGCTTAGTATCGGCACCGATACCGGTATCGGTACAAACCTAGTCAACATGATCACAAACCATTACTATAGGACCTGAGAGGTCAAGGGTCATTATGATCGCAAACAGGAAATACTGAAAAAAATTATAATTTTGTAGATGTATTTCTTGTAAAATGCATAAATTATATTTCCTTCCAGTGCAGTTAAAGTGATTAAAGTATATGCATAGGGAAAAAACAAAAACGTCAGTATATAAAGTAGAAGGCACTTCAGCTTTACTGAGTAAAGTACTAGCCATCTTTCTTCTTTCCTGTGCAACATTTCTGTTGATCCTGACAGTGTTGCTGCCCCTGTTACTTTTCCGGTTTCAACTAGGATAATGAGTCGAACGGTGAGGTGGTATGTCGGGGGGGTAAGCAAGGGGGGTAAAAGTCCCTGCTGGAGGAACTATGATTATTGCTAGCGGCTATAACCACCGGTGATAATCGTATGAAAAATCCAAGGACCGCTAGGGTCTCTGGCATATCTCCATCATCAGGAGCTCCACCATCTGCGCCATCAGGAGCTCTGGTGAAGACCAACTGTTGCTTAGTCCCCATGCCTTAAGTAGGACCAAAGATTATTCTTCCTACTGTTCAATATAAGAAACATTCTTCTCACTGATCACCAATGTAAGGAACATTCTTCTCACTGATCACCAATGTAAGGAACATTCTTCCCACTGATCACCAATGTAAGGAACATTCTTCCCACTGATCACCAATGTAAGGAACATTCTTCTCACTGATCACCAATGTAAGGAACATTCTTCCCACTGATCACCAATGTAAGGAATATTCTTCCCACTGATCACCAATGTAAGGAACATTCTTCCCACTGATCACCAATGTAAGGAACATTCTTCTCACTGATCACCAATGTAAGGAACATTCTTCTCACTGATCACCAATGTAAGGAACATTCTTCTCACTGATCACCAATGTAAGGAACATTCTTCTCACTGATCACCAATGTAAGGAACATTCTTCCCACTGATCACCAATGTAAGGAACATTCTTCTCACTGATCACCAATATAAGGAACATTCTTCTCACTGATCACCAATGTAAGGAACATTCTTCTCACTGATCACCAATGTAAGGAACATTCTTCCCACTGATCACCAATGTAAGGAACATTCTTCTCACTGATCACCAATGTAAGGAACATTCTTCTCACTGATCACCAATGTAAGGAACATTCTTCTCACTGATCACCAATGTAAGGAACATTCTTCCCACTGATCACCAATGTAAGGAACATTCTTCTCACTGATCACCAATGTAAGGAACATTCTTCCCACTGATCACCAATGTAAGGAACATTCTTCTCACTGACCACCATGTAAGGAACATTCTTCCCACTGATCACCAATGTAAGGAGCATTCTTCTCACTGACCACCAATGTAAGGAACATTCTTCTCACTGATCACCAATGTAAGGAACATTCTTCCCACTGATCACCAATGTAAGGAACATTCTTCCCACTGATCACCAATGTAAGGAGCATTCTTCTCACTGACCACCAATGTAAGGAACATTCTTCTCACTGATCACCAATGTAAGAACATTCTTCTCCACTGATCACCAATGTAAGGAACATTCTTCCCACTGATCACCATGTAAGGAGCATTCTTCTCACTGACCACCAATGTAAGGAACATTCTTCTCACTGATCACCAAATGTAAGGAACATTCTTCCCACTGATCACCAATGTAAGGAACATTCTTCCCACTGATCACCAATGTAAGGAACATTCTTCTCACTGATCACCAATGTAAGGAACATTCTTCTCACTGACCACCAATGTAAGGAACATTCTTCTCACTGATCACCAATGTAAGGAACATTCTTCTCACTGATCACCAATGTAAGGAACATTCTTCTCACTGATCACCAATGTAAGGAACATTCTTCTCACTGATCACCAATGTAAGGAACATTCTTCCCACAGATCACCAATGTAAGGAACATTCTTCTCACTGATCACCAATGTAAGGAACATTCTTCTCACTGATCACCAATGTAAGGAACATTCTTCCCACTGATCACCAATGTAAGGGACATTCTTCTCACTGATTACCAATGTAAGGAACATTCTTCTCACTGATCACCAATGTAAGGAACATTCTTCTCACTGATCACCAATGTAAGGAACATTCTTCTCACTGATCACCAATGTAAGGAACATTCTTCCCACTGATCACCAATGTAAGGAACATTCTTCTCACTGATCACCAATGTAAGGAACATTCTTCTCACTGATCACCAATGTAAGGAACATTCTTCTCACTGATCACCAATGTAAGGAACATTCTTCCCACTGATCACCAATGTAAGGAACATTCTTCCCACTGATCACCAATGTAAGGAAAATTCTTCCCACTGATCACCAATGTAAGGAACATTCTTCTCACTGATCACCAGAGTGTGGGGGGCTGTTGTTCTAGAAGGGAGGGATGGGGGTGCTGGGGGGGGATTGGGAGGGTTGTGCTAGGGGGGGGAGATTTGGGGATTTTTGCTGGCAGGGGGGATTTAGGAGTGTGGGGGGCTGTTGTTCTAGAAGGGAGGGATGGGGGTGCTGGGGGGGGATTGGGAGGGTTGTGCTAGGAGGGGAGATTTGGGGATTTTTGCTGGCAGGAGGGATTTAGGAGTGGGGGGGGGCTGTTGTTCTAGAAGGGAGGGATGGGGGTGCTGGGGGGGATTGGGAGGGTTGTGCTAGGAGGGGAGATTTGGGGATTTTTGCTGGCAGGGGGGATTTAGGAGTGGGGGGGGGGCTGTTGTTCTAGAAGGGAGGGATGGGGGTGCTGGGGGGGGATTGGGAGGGTTGTGCTAGGAGGGGAGATTTGGGGATTTTTGCTGGCAGGAGGGATTTAGGAGTGGGGGGGGGGGGCTGTTGTTCTAGAAGGGAGGGATGGGGGTGCTGGGGGGGGGATTGGGAGGGTTGTGCTAGGAGGGGAGATTTGGGGATTTTTGCTGGCAGGGGGGATTTAGGAGTGGGGGGGGCTGTTGTTCTAGAAGGGAGGGATGGGGGTGCTGAGGGGGGATTGGGAGGGTTGTGCTAGGAGGGGAGATTTGGGGATTTTTGCTGGCAGGGGGGATTTAGGAGTGGGGGGGGCTGTTGTTCTAGAAGGGAGGGATGGGGGTGCTGAGGGCGTATTGGGAGGGTTGTGCTAGGAGGGGAGATTTGGGGATTTTTGCTGGCAGGGGGGATTTAGGAGTGTGGGGGGCTGTTGTTCTAGAAGGGAGGGATGGGGGTGCTGGGGGGGGATTGGGAGGGTTGTGCTAGGAGGGGAGATTTGGGGATTTTTGCTGGCAGGAGGGATTTAGGAGTGGGGGGGGGGGGGCTGTTGTTCTAGAAGGGAGGGATGGGGGTGCTGGGGGGGGGATTGGGAGGGTTGTGCTAGGAGGGGAGATTTGGGGATTTTTGCTGGCGGGGGGATTTAGGAGTGGGGGGGGGCTGTTGTTCTAGAAGGGAGGGATGGGGGTGCTGAGGGGGGATTGGGAGGGTTGTGCTAGGAGGGGAGATTTGGGGATTTTTGCTGGCAGGGGGGATTTAGGAGTGTGGGGGGGGCTGTTGTTCTAGAAGGGAGGGATGGGGGTGCTGGGGGGGGGGGGATTGGGAGGGTTGTGCTAGGAGGGGAGATTTGGGGATTTTTGCTGGCAGGGGGGATTTAGGAGTGTGGGGGGGCTGTTGTTCTAGAATGGAGGGATGGGGGTGCTGGGGGGGGGGATTGGGAGGGTTGTGCTAGGAGGGGAGATTTGGGGATTTTTAAGGTAAGGGGCGAGTTCTGCTAAGAGCTACAGACCATTGAACTCTGCTTTACAGAAATGCGTCGGGAGTCTGGCCTGGATGGAGTCGGGGTGAAGCTGCTTTCATTAGTCTAGCACTTGGGATTGATTGGTGTGTGGCGCTTTTACTTTTCTTTCCTTATTATTTGTTACGTCACATAATCGAGATGTAAAAATATGAAGTGGATTATAGAGGACATAGACGTCAGGGCACCAATACTACCCTTCCCATCCAGAACGAAAGGCGTACTCACAGGTTTTTGAGTTCCGTGGCTCCTCTGAAGGTTTTCCTTGGAATGGCCTGGATGAAGTTCTCACTGAGGTCACTGCAAAATTCAAAGGAAATTCTCAGTTACGTTGACTGTTTACAATATCCATAAATACATGTAAGGAACATTCTTCTCACTGATCACCAATGTAAGGAACATTCTTCCCACTGATCACCAATGTAAGGAACATTCTTCTCACTGATCACCAATGTAAGGAACATTCTTCCCACTGATCACCAATGTAAGGAGCATTCTTCTCACTGATCACCAATGTAAGGAACATTCTTCCCACTGATCACCAATGTTAGGAACATTCTTCCCACTGATCACCAATGTAAGGAACATTCTTCCCACTGATCACCAATGTAAGGAGCATTCTTCTCACTGACCACCAATGTAAGGAACATTCTTCTCACTGATCACCAATGTAAGGAACATTCTTCCCACTGATCACCAATGTAAGGGACATTCTTCTCACTGATTACCAATGTAAGGAACATTCTTCTCACTGATCACCAATGTAAGGAACATTCTTCTCACTGATCACCAATGTAAGGAACATTCTTCCCACTGATCACCAATGTAAGGAACATTCTTCTCACTGATCACCAATGTAAGGAACATTCTTCCCACTGATCACCAATGTAAGGAACATTCTTCCCACTGATCACCAATGTAAGGAACATTCTTCCCACTGATCACCAATGTAAGGAGCATTCTTCTCACTGACCACCAATGTAAGGAACATTCTTCTCACTGATCACCAATGTAAGGAACATTCTTCTCACTGATCACCAATGTAAGGAACATTCTTCCCACTGATCACCAATGTAAGGAGCATTCTTCTCACTGACCACCAATGTAAGGAACATTCTTCTCACTGATCACCAATGTAAGGAACATTCTTCCCACTGATCACCAATGTAAGGAACATTCTTCCCACTGATCACCAATGTAAGGAACATTCTTCTCACTGATCACCAATGTAAGGAACATTCTTCTCACTGACCACCAATGTAAGGAACATTCTTCTCACTGATCACCAATGTAAGGAACATTCTTCTCACTGATCACCAATGTAAGGAACATTCTTCTCACTGATCACCAATGTAAGGAACATTCTTCCCACTGATCACCAATGTAAGGAACATTCTTCTCACTGATCACCAATGTAAGGAACATTCTTCTCACTGATCACCAATGTAAGGAACATTCTTCCCACTGATCACCAATGTAAGGGACATTCTTCTCACTGATTACCAATGTAAGGAACATTCTTCTCACTGATCACCAATGTAAGGAACATTCTTCTCACTGATCACCAATGTAAGGAACATTCTTCTCACTGATCACCAATGTAAGGAACATTCTTCCCACTGATCACCAATGTAAGGAACATTCTTCTCACTGATCACCAATGTAAGGAACATTCTTCTCACTGATCACCAATGTAAGGAACATTCTTCTCACTGATCACCAATGTAAGGAACATTCTTCCCACTGATCACCAATGTAAGGAGCATTCTTCTCACTGATCACCAATGTAAGGAACATTCTTCCCACTGATCACCAATGTAAGGAACATTCTTCCCACTGATCACCAATGTAAGGAACATTCTTCCCACTGATCACCAATGTAAGGAGCATTCTTCTCACTGACCACCAATGTAAGGAACATTCTTCTCACTGATCACCAATGTAAGGAACATTCTTCCCACTGATCACCAATGTAAGGGACATTCTTCTCACTGATTACCAATGTAAGGAACATTCTTCTCACTGATCACCAATGTAAGGAACATTCTTCTCACTGATCACCAATGTAAGGAACATTCTTCCCACTGATCACCAATGTAAGGAACATTCTTCTCACTGATCACCAATGTAAGGAACATTCTTCCCACTGATCACCAATGTAAGGAACATTCTTCCCACTGATCACCAATGTAAGGAACATTCTTCCCACTGATCACCAATGTAAGGAGCATTCTTCTCACTGACCACCAATGTAAGGAACATTCTTCTCACTGATCACCAATGTAAGGAACATTCTTCTCACTGATCACCAATGTAAGGAACATTCTTCCCACTGATCACCAATGTAAGGAGCATTCTTCTCACTGACCACCAATGTAAGGAACATTCTTCTCACTGATCACCAATGTAAGGAACATTCTTCCCACTGATCACCAATGTAAGGAACATTCTTCCCACTGATCACCAATGTAAGGAACATTCTTCTCACTGATCACCAATGTAAGGAACATTCTTCTCACTGACCACCAATGTAAGGAACATTCTTCTCACTGATCACCAATGTAAGGAACATTCTTCTCACTGATCACCAATGTAAGGAACATTCTTCTCACTGATCACCAATGTAAGGAACATTCTTCCCACTGATCACCAATGTAAGGAACATTCTTCTCACTGATCACCAATGTAAGGAACATTCTTCTCACTGATCACCAATGTAAGGAACATTCTTCCCACTGATCACCAATGTAAGGGACATTCTTCTCACTGATTACCAATGTAAGGAACATTCTTCTCACTGATCACCAATGTAAGGAACATTCTTCTCACTGATCACCAATGTAAGGAACATTCTTCTCACTGATCACCAATGTAAGGAACATTCTTCCCACTGATCACCAATGTAAGGAACATTCTTCTCACTGATCACCAATGTAAGGAACATTCTTCTCACTGATCACCAATGTAAGGAACATTCTTCTCACTGATCACCAATGTAAGGAACATTCTTCCCACTGATCACCAATGTAAGGAACATTCTTCCCACTGATCACCAATGTAAGGAAAATTCTTCCCACTGATCACCAATGTAAGGAACATTCTTCTCACTGATCACCAGAGTGTGGGGGGGCTGTTGTTCTAGAAGGGAGGGATGGGGGTGCTGGGGGGGGATTGGGAGGGTTGTGCTAGGGGGGGGAGATTTGGGGATTTTTGCTGGCAGGGGGGATTTAGGAGTGTGGGGGGCTGTTGTTCTAGAAGGGAGGGATGGGGGTGCTGGGGGGGGATTGGGAGGGTTGTGCTAGGAGGGGAGATTTGGGGATTTTTGCTGGCAGGAGGGATTTAGGAGTGGGGGGGGGGCTGTTGTTCTAGAAGGGAGGGATGGGGGTGCTGGGGGGGGATTGGGAGGGTTGTGCTAGGAGGGGAGATTTGGGGATTTTTGCTGGCAGGGGGGATTTAGGAGTGGGGGGGGGGCTGTTGTTCTAGAAGGGAGGGATGGGGGTGCTGGGGGGGGATTGGGAGGGTTGTGCTAGGAGGGGAGATTTGGGGATTTTTGCTGGCAGGAGGGATTTAGGAGTGGGGGGGGGGGGCTGTTGTTCTAGAAGGGAGGGATGGGGGTGCTGGGGGGGGGATTGGGAGGGTTGTGCTAGGAGGGGAGATTTGGGGATTTTTGCTGGCAGGGGGGATTTAGGAGTGGGGGGGGCTGTTGTTCTAGAAGGGAGGGATGGGGGTGCTGAGGGGGGATTGGGAGGGTTGTGCTAGGAGGGGAGATTTGGGGATTTTTGCTGGCAGGGGGGATTTAGGAGTGGGGGGGGCTGTTGTTCTAGAAGGGAGGGATGGGGGTGCTGAGGGCGTATTGGGAGGGTTGTGCTAGGAGGGGAGATTTGGGGATTTTTGCTGGCAGGGGGGATTTAGGAGTGTGGGGGGCTGTTGTTCTAGAAGGGAGGGATGGGGGTGCTGGGGGGGGATTGGGAGGGTTGTGCTAGGAGGGGAGATTTGGGGATTTTTGCTGGCAGGAGGGATTTAGGAGTGGGGGGGGGGGGCTGTTGTTCTAGAAGGGAGGGATGGGGGTGCTGGGGGGGGGATTGGGAGGGTTGTGCTAGGAGGGGAGATTTGGGGATTTTTGCTGGCAGGGGGGATTTAGGAGTGGGGGGGGGCTGTTGTTCTAGAAGGGAGGGATGGGGGTGCTGAGGGGGGATTGGGAGGGTTGTGCTAGGAGGGGAGATTTGGGGATTTTTGCTGGCAGGGGGGATTTAGGAGTGTGGGGGGGGCTGTTGTTCTAGAAGGGAGGGATGGGGGTGCTGGGGGGGGGGGATTGGGAGGGTTGTGCTAGGAGGGGAGATTTGGGGATTTTTGCTGGCAGGGGGGATTTAGGAGTGTGGGGGGGCTGTTGTTCTAGAATGGAGGGATGGGGGTGCTGGGGGGGGGGGATTGGGAGGGTTGTGCTAGGAGGGGAGATTTGGGGATTTTTAAGGTAAGGGGCGAGTTCTGCTAAGAGCTACAGACCATTGAACTCTGCTTTACAGAAATGCGTCGGGAGTCTGGCCTGGATGGAGTCGGGGTGAAGCTGCTTTCATTAGTCTAGCACTTGGGATTGATTGGTGTGTGGCGCTTTTACTTTTCTTTCCTTATTATTTGTTACGTCACATAATCGAGATGTAAAAATATGAAGTGGATTATAGAGGACATAGACGTCAGGGCACCAATACTACCCTTCCCATCCAGAACGAAAGGCGTACTCACAGGTTTTTGAGTTCCGTGGCTCCTCTGAAGGTTTTCCTTGGAATGGCCTGGATGAAGTTCTCACTGAGGTCACTGCAAAATTCAAAGGAAATTCTCAGTTACGTTGACTGTTTACAATATCCATAAATACATGTAAGGAACATTCTTCTCACTGATCACCAATGTAAGGAACATTCTTCCCACTGATCACCAATGTAAGGAACATTCTTCTCACTGATCACCAATGTAAGGAACATTCTTCTCACTGATCACCAATGTAAGGAACATTCTTCTCACTGATCACCAATGTAAGGAACATTCTTCTCACTGATCACCAATGTAAGGAACATTCTTCCCACTGATCACCAATGTAAGGAACATTCTTCCCACTGATCACCAATGTAAGGAACATTCTTCTCACTGATCACCAATGTAAGGAACATTCTTCCCACTGATCACCAATGTAAGGAACATTCTTCTCACTGATCACCAATGTAAGGAACATTCTTCTCACTGATCACCAATGTAAGGAACATTCTTCCCACTGATCACCAATGTAAGGAACATTCTTCCCACTGATCACCAATGTAAGGAACATTCTTCTCACTGATCACCAATGTAAGGAACATTCTTCTCACTGATCACCAATGTAAGGAACATTCTTCTCACTGATCACCAATGTAAGGAACATTCTTCTCATCGATCACCAATGTAAGGAACATTCTTCCCACTGATCACCAATGTAAGGAACATTCTTCCCACTGATTACCAATGTAAGGAACATTCTTCTCACTGATCACCAATGTAAGGAACATTCTTCTCACTGATCACCAATGTAAGGGACATTCTTCTCACTGATCACCAATGTAAGGAACATTCTTCTCACCGATCACCAATGTAAGGAACATTCTTCCCACTGATCACCAATGTAAGGAACGTTCTTCTCACTGATCACCAATGTAAGGAACATTCTTCTCACTGATCACCAATGTAAGGAACATTCTTCCCACTGATCACCAATGTAAGGAACATTCTTCTCACTGATCACCAATGTAAGGAACATTCTTCCCACTGATCACCAATGTAAGGGACATTCTCATCGATCGCCAATGTAAGGGACAGGGGCGGACTGACAACTCATGGGGCCCCCGGGCAATAGAAGATCATGGGGCCCCCTTGGTCTCCACACTCAAGCCAAACCTGCACAGGGAGACACTGGAGAGAGAACATACACACAGGGGGACACTAGAGGGAGAACGCACACACACACACACACACACAGGGACACTGGAGGGAGAACGCACACACACACACACAGGGGGGTCACTAGAGGGAGAACGCGCGCACACACACAGGGGGACACTGGAGGGAGAACGCACACACACACGGGGACACTGGAGGGAGAACGCGCACACACACACACAGGGGGGTCACTAGAGGGAGAACGCGCGCACACACACAGGGGGACACTGGAGGGAGAACGCGCACACACACACACAGGGGGGGGACACTGGAGGGAGAACGCACACACACACACACACACACACACACACACACACACACACACACACACACAGGGGGGACACTGGAGGGAGAACACACACAGGGGGAGGCACTGGAGGGAGAATGCACGCACACACACAGGGGGGGGACACTGGAGGGAGAATGCACACACACACACACACAGGGGGACACTGGAGGGAGAACACACACACACACATGGGGACACTGGAGGGAGAACGCACACACACAGGGGGACACTGGAGGGAGAACGCACACACAGGGGGACACTAGAGGGAGAATGCACACACACACACAGGGGGGGACACTGGAGGGAGGATGCTAACACACAGGGGGACACTGGAGGGAGAACGCACATACACACACACACACAGGGGGGCACTGGAGGGAGAACGCACACACAGGGGGACACTGGAGGGAGAACGCACACACACACACACACAGGGGGACACTGGAGGGAGAACACACACACACATGGGGACACTGGAGGGAGAACGCACACACACAGGGGGACACTGGAGGGAGAACGCACACACACACAGAGGGACACTGTAGGGAGAACGCACACACACAGGGGACACTGGAGGGAGAACGCACACACACAGGGGGGACACTGGAGGCACACACAGAGGGGGACACTGGAGGGAGAACGCACACACACACAAGGGGACACTGGAGGGAGAACGCACACACACAGGGGGACACTGGAGGGAAAATGCACACACAGGAGGACACTGGAGGGAGAGCACACACACACACAGGGACACTGGAGGGAGAGCACACACATACACAGGGGGACACTGGAGGGAGAACGCACACACACACAGGGGGACACTGGAGGGAGAGCACACACAGGGGACAGTGGAGGGAGAGCACACACACGGGGGACACTGGAGGGAAAATGCACACACAGGGGGACACTGGAGGAAGAGCACACACACAGGGGGACACTGGAGGGAGAGCACACACAGGGGGACACTGGAGGGAGAGCACACACACACGGGGACACTGAAGGGAGAGCACACACACGGGGACACTGAAGGGAGAGCACACACACAGGGGGATACTGGAGGGAGAGCACACACACACACACACAGGGGGACACTGGAGGGAGAACGCACATATGGGGGGACACTGGAGGGAGAACATTCTTCCCACTGATCACCAATGTAAGGGACATTCTTCCCACTGATCACCAATGTAAGGAACATTCTTCCCACTGATCACCAATGTAAGGAACATTCTTCTCACTGATCACCAATGTAAGGAACATTCTTCCCACTGACCACCAATGTAAGGAACATTCTTCTCACTGATCACCAATGTAAGGAACATTCTTCTCACCGATCACCAATGTAAGGAACATTCTTCCCACTGACCACCAATGTAAGGAACATTCTTCCCACTGACCACCAATGTAAGGAACATTCTT
Source organism: Lithobates pipiens (assembly GCF_037356315.1). Taxonomy (NCBI): domain Eukaryota; kingdom Metazoa; phylum Chordata; class Amphibia; order Anura; family Ranidae; genus Lithobates; species Lithobates pipiens. The sequence continues at coordinate 233,121,401 of NW_027507787.1, forward strand.
CTCACTGACCACCAATGTAAGGAACATTCTTCTCACTGATCACCAATGTGAGGAACATTCTTCCCACTGACCACCAATGTAAGGAACATTCTTCTCACCGATCACCAATGTAAGGGACATTCTTCTCACTGATCACCAATGTAAGGAACATTCTTCCCACTGATCACCAATGTAAGGAACATTCTTCTCACTGATCACCAATGTAAGGAACATTCTTCTCACCGATCACCAACGTAAGGGACATTCTTCTCACTGATCACCAACGTAAGGGACATTCTTCTCACTGATCACCAATGTAAGGAAAATTCTTCTCACTGATCACCAACGTAAGGAACATTCTTCTCACTGATCACCAATGTAAGGAACATTCTTCTCACTGATCACCAATGTAAGGAACATTCTTCCCACTGATCACCAATGTAAGGAACATTCTTCTCACTGATCACCAATGTAAGGAACATTCTTCTCACTGATCACCAATGTAAGGGACATTCTTCCCACTGACCACCAATGTAAGGAACATTCTTCTCACTGATCAGCAATGTAAGGAACATTCTTCTCACTGATCACCAATGTAAGGAACATTCTTCCCACTGATCACCAATGTAAGGAACATTCTTCTCACTGATCAGCAATGTAAGGAACATTCTTCCCACTGATCACCAATGTAAGGAACATTCTTCTCACTGATCAGCAATGTAAGGAACATTCTTCTCACAGACCACCAATGTAAGGAACATTCTTCTCACTGATCACCAATGTAAGGAACATTCTTCTCACTGATCACCAATGTAAGGAACATTCTTCTCACTGATCACCAATGTAAGGAACATTCTTCCCACTGATCACCAATGTAAGGAACATTCTTCTCACTGATCACCAATGTAAGGAACATTCTTCTCACTGATCACCAATGTAAGGAATATTCTTCCCACTGATCACCAATGTAAGGAACATTCTTCCCACTGACCACCAATGTAAGGAACATTCTTCTCACTGATCAGCAATGTAAGGAACATTCTTCCCACTGATCACCAATGTAAGGAACATTCTTCTCACTGATCAGCAATGTAAGGAACATTCTTCTCACAGACCACCAATGTAAGGAACATTCTTCTCACTGATCACCAATGTAAGGAACATTCTTCTCACTGATCACCAATGTAAGGAACATTCTTCTCACTGATCACCAATGTAAGGAACATTCTTCCCACTGATCACCAATGTAAGGAACATTCTTCTCACTGATCACCAATGTAAGGAACATTCTTCTCACTGATCACCAATGTAAGGAATATTCTTCCCACTGATCACCAATGTAAGGAACATTCTTCCCACTGACCACCAATGTAAGGAACATTCTTCTCACTGATCAGCAATGTAAGGAACATTCTTCTCACTGATCACCAATGTAAGGAACATTCTTCCCACTGATCACCAATGTAAGGAACATTCTTCTCACTGATCAGCAATGTAAGGAACATTCTTCCCACTGATCACCAATGTAAGGAACATTCTTCTCACTGATCAGCAATGTAAGGAACATTCTTCTCACTGACCACCAATGTAAGGAACATTCTTCTCACTGATCACCAATGTAAGGAACATTCTTCTCACTGATCAGCAATGTTAGGAACATTCTTCCCACTGATCACCAATGTAAGGAACATTCTTCTCACTGATCAGCAATGTAAGGAGCATTCTTCTCATTGATCACCAATGTAAGGAACATTCTTCTCACTGATCAGCAATGTAAGGAACATTCTTCTCACTGACCACCAATGTAAGGAACATTCTTCTCACTGATCACCAATGTAAGGAACATTCTTCTCACTGATCAGCAATGTAAGGAACATTCTTCCCACTGATCACCAATGTAAGGAACATTCTTCTCACTGATCAGCAATGTAAGGAACATTCTTCTCACTGACCACCAATGTAAGGAACATTCTTCTCACTGATCACCAATGTAAGGAACATTCTTCTCACTGATCAGCAATGTAAGGAACATTCTTCCCACTGATCACCAATGTAAGGAACATTCTTCTCACTGATCAGCAATGTAAGGAGCATTCTTCCCACTGATCACCAATGTAAGGAACATTCTTCCCACTGATCACCAATGTAAGGGACATTCTTCTCACTGATCACCAATGTAAGGAACATTCTTCTCACTGATCACCAATGTAAGGAACATTCTTCTCACTGATCACCAATGTAAGGAACATTCTTCCCACTGATCACCAATGTAAGGAACATTCTTCTCACTGATCACCAATGTAAGGAACATTCTTCTCACTGATCACCAATGTAAGGAACATTCTTCTCACTGATCACCAATGTAAGGAACATTCTTCTCACTGATCACCAATGTAAGGAACATTCTTCCCACTGATCACCAATGTAAGGAACATTCTTCCCACTGATCACCAATGTAAGGAACATTCTTCTCACTGATCACCAATGTAAGGAACATTCTTCCCACTGATCACCAATGTAAGGAACATTCTTCTCACTGATCACCAATGTAAGGAACATTCTTCTCACTGATCACCAATGTAAGGAACATTCTTCCCACTGATCACCAATGTAAGGAACATTCTTCCCACTGATCACCAATGTAAGGAACATTCTTCTCACTGATCACCAATGTAAGGAACATTCTTCTCACTGATCACCAATGTAAGGAACATTCTTCTCACTGATCACCAATGTAAGGAACATTCTTCTCATCGATCACCAATGTAAGGAACATTCTTCCCACTGATCACCAATGTAAGGAACATTCTTCCCACTGATTACCAATGTAAGGAACATTCTTCTCACTGATCACCAATGTAAGGAACATTCTTCTCACTGATCACCAATGTAAGGGACATTCTTCTCACTGATCACCAATGTAAGGAACATTCTTCTCACCGATCACCAATGTAAGGAACATTCTTCCCACTGATCACCAATGTAAGGAACGTTCTTCTCACTGATCACCAATGTAAGGAACATTCTTCTCACTGATCACCAATGTAAGGAACATTCTTCCCACTGATCACCAATGTAAGGAACATTCTTCTCACTGATCACCAATGTAAGGAACATTCTTCCCACTGATCACCAATGTAAGGGACATTCTCATCGATCGCCAATGTAAGGGACAGGGGCGGACTGACAACTCATGGGGCCCCCGGGCAATAGAAGATCATGGGGCCCCCTTGGTCTCCACACTCAAGCCAAACCTGCACAGGGAGACACTGGAGAGAGAACATACACACAGGGGGACACTAGAGGGAGAACGCACACACACACACACACACACAGGGACACTGGAGGGAGAACGCACACACACACACACAGGGGGGTCACTAGAGGGAGAACGCGCGCACACACACAGGGGGACACTGGAGGGAGAACGCACACACACACGGGGACACTGGAGGGAGAACGCGCACACACACACACAGGGGGGTCACTAGAGGGAGAACGCGCGCACACACACAGGGGGACACTGGAGGGAGAACGCGCACACACACACACAGGGGGGGGACACTGGAGGGAGAACGCACACACACACACACACACACACACACACACACACACACACACACACAGGGGGGACACTGGAGGGAGAACACACACAGGGGGAGGCACTGGAGGGAGAATGCACGCACACACACAGGGGGGGGACACTGGAGGGAGAATGCACACACACACACACACAGGGGGACACTGGAGGGAGAACACACACACACACATGGGGACACTGGAGGGAGAACGCACACACACAGGGGGACACTGGAGGGAGAACGCACACACAGGGGGACACTAGAGGGAGAATGCACACACACACACAGGGGGGGACACTGGAGGGAGGATGCTAACACACAGGGGGACACTGGAGGGAGAACGCACATACACACACACACACAGGGGGGCACTGGAGGGAGAACGCACACACAGGGGGACACTGGAGGGAGAACGCACACACACACACACACAGGGGGACACTGGAGGGAGAACACACACACACATGGGGACACTGGAGGGAGAACGCACACACACAGGGGGACACTGGAGGGAGAACGCACACACACACAGAGGGACACTGTAGGGAGAACGCACACACACAGGGGACACTGGAGGGAGAACGCACACACACAGGGGGGACACTGGAGGCACACACAGAGGGGGACACTGGAGGGAGAACGCACACACACACAAGGGGACACTGGAGGGAGAACGCACACACACAGGGGGACACTGGAGGGAAAATGCACACACAGGAGGACACTGGAGGGAGAGCACACACACACACAGGGACACTGGAGGGAGAGCACACACATACACAGGGGGACACTGGAGGGAGAACGCACACACACACAGGGGGACACTGGAGGGAGAGCACACACAGGGGACAGTGGAGGGAGAGCACACACACGGGGGACACTGGAGGGAAAATGCACACACAGGGGGACACTGGAGGAAGAGCACACACACAGGGGGACACTGGAGGGAGAGCACACACAGGGGGACACTGGAGGGAGAGCACACACACACGGGGACACTGAAGGGAGAGCACACACACGGGGACACTGAAGGGAGAGCACACACACAGGGGGATACTGGAGGGAGAGCACACACACACACACACAGGGGGACACTGGAGGGAGAACGCACATATGGGGGGACACTGGAGGGAGAACATTCTTCCCACTGATCACCAATGTAAGGGACATTCTTCCCACTGATCACCAATGTAAGGAACATTCTTCCCACTGATCACCAATGTAAGGAACATTCTTCTCACTGATCACCAATGTAAGGAACATTCTTCCCACTGACCACCAATGTAAGGAACATTCTTCTCACTGATCACCAATGTAAGGAACATTCTTCTCACCGATCACCAATGTAAGGAACATTCTTCCCACTGACCACCAATGTAAGGAACATTCTTCCCACTGACCACCAATGTAAGGAACATTCTTCTCACTGACCACCAATGTAAGGAACATTCTTCTCACTGATCACCAATGTGAGGAACATTCTTCCCACTGACCACCAATGTAAGGAACATTCTTCTCACCGATCACCAATGTAAGGGACATTCTTCTCACTGATCACCAATGTAAGGAACATTCTTCCCACTGATCACCAATGTAAGGAACATTCTTCCCACTGATCACCAATGTAAGGGACATTCTTCTCACTGATCACCAATGTAAGGGACATTCTTCTCACTGATCACCAATGTAAGGAACATTCTTCTCACTGATCACCAATGTAAGGAACATTCTTCTCACCGATCACCAACGTAAGGGACATTCTTCTCACTGATCACCAACGTAAGGGACATTCTTCTCACTGATCACCAATGTAAGGAAAATTCTTCTCACTGATCACCAACGTAAGGAACATTCTTCTCACTGATCACCAATGTAAGGAACATTCTTCTCACTGATCACCAATGTAAGGAACATTCTTCCCACTGATCACCAATGTAAGGAACATTCTTCTCACTGATCACCAATGTAAGGAACATTCTTCTCACTGATCACCAATGTAAGGGACATTCTTCCCACTGACCACCAATGTAAGGAACATTCTTCTCACTGATCAGCAATGTAAGGAACATTCTTCTCACTGATCACCAATGTAAGGAACATTCTTCCCACTGATCACCAATGTAAGGAACATTCTTCTCACTGATCAGCAATGTAAGGAACATTCTTCCCACTGATCACCAATGTAAGGAACATTCTTCTCACTGATCAGCAATGTAAGGAACATTCTTCTCACAGACCACCAATGTAAGGAACATTCTTCTCACTGATCACCAATGTAAGGAACATTCTTCTCACTGATCACCAATGTAAGGAACATTCTTCTCACTGATCACCAATGTAAGGAACATTCTTCCCACTGATCACCAATGTAAGGAACATTCTTCTCACTGATCACCAATGTAAGGAACATTCTTCTCACTGATCACCAATGTAAGGAATATTCTTCCCACTGATCACCAATGTAAGGAACATTCTTCCCACTGACCACCAATGTAAGGAACATTCTTCTCACTGATCAGCAATGTAAGGAACATTCTTCCCACTGATCACCAATGTAAGGAACATTCTTCTCACTGATCAGCAATGTAAGGAACATTCTTCTCACTGACCACCAATGTAAGGAACATTCTTCTCACTGATCACCAATGTAAGGAACATTCTTCTCACTGATCAGCAATGTTAGGAACATTCTTCCCACTGATCACCAATGTAAGGAACATTCTTCTCACTGATCAGCAATGTAAGGAGCATTCTTCTCATTGATCACCAATGTAAGGAACATTCTTCTCACTGATCAGCAATGTAAGGAACATTCTTCTCACTGACCACCAATGTAAGGAACATTCTTCTCACTGATCACCAATGTAAGGAACATTCTTCTCACTGATCAGCAATGTAAGGAACATTCTTCCCACTGATCACCAATGTAAGGAACATTCTTCTCACTGATCAGCAATGTAAGGAACATTCTTCTCACTGACCACCAATGTAAGGAACATTCTTCTCACTGATCACCAATGTAAGGAACATTCTTCTCACTGATCAGCAATGTAAGGAACATTCTTCCCACTGATCACCAATGTAAGGAACATTCTTCTCACTGATCAGCAATGTAAGGAGCATTCTTCCCACTGATCACCAATGTAAGGAACATTCTTCCCACTGATCACCAATGTAAGGGACATTCTTCTCACTGATCACCAATGTAAGGAACATTCTTCTCACTGATCACCAATGTAAGGAACATTCTTCTCACTGATCACCAATGTAAGGAACATTCTTCCCACTGATCACCAATGTAAGGAACATTCTTCTCACTGATCAGCAATGTAAGGAACATTCTTCCCACTGATCACCAATGTAAGGAACATTCTTCTCACTGATCACCAATGTAAGGAACATTCTTCTCACTGATCACCAATGTAAGGAACATTCTTCTCACTGATCACCAATGTAAGGAACATTCTTCTCACTGATCACCAATGTAAGGAACATTCTTCTCACTGATCACCAATGTAAGGAACATTCTTCTCACTGATCACCAATGTAAGGAACATTCTTCTCACTGATCACCAATGTAAGGAACATTCTTCTCACTGATCACCAATGTAAGGAACATTCTTCTCACTGATCACCAATGTAAGGAACATTCTTCCCACTGATCACCAATGTAAGGAACATTCTTCTCACTGATCAGCAATGTAAGGAACATTCTTCCCACTGATCACCAATGTAAGGAACATTCTTCTCACTGATCAGCAATGTAAGGAACATTCTTCTCACTGACCACCAATGTAAGGAACATTCTTCTCACTGATCACCAATGTAAGGAACATTCTTCTCACTGATCAGCAATGTAAGGAACATTCTTCCCACTGATCACCAATGTAAGGAACATTCTTCTCACTGATCAGCAATGTAAGGAGCATTCTTCTCACTGATCACCAATGTAAGGAACATTCTTCTCACTGATCAGCAATGTAAGGAACATTCTTCTCACTGACCACCAATGTAAGGAACATTCTTCTCACTGATCACCAATGTAAGGAACATTCTTCTCACTGACCAGCAATGTAAGGAACATTCTTCCCACTGATCACCAATGTAAGGAACATTCTTCTCACTGATCAGCAATGTAAGGAACATTCTTCTCACTGACCACCAATGTAAGGAACATTCTTCTCACTGATCAGCAATGTAAGGAACATTCTTCTCACTGATCAGCAATGTAAGGAACATTCTTCTCACTGATCACCAATGTAAGGAACATTCTTCCCACTGATCACCAATGTAAGGAACATTCTTCTCACTGATCAGCAATGTAAGGAGCATTCTTCCCACTGATCACCAATGTAAGGAACATTCTTCCCACTGATCACCAATGTAAGGGACATTCTTCTCACTGATCACCAATGTAAGGAACATTCTTCTCACTGATCACCAATGTAAGGAACATTCTTCTCACTGATCACCAATGTAAGGAACATTCTTCCCACTGATCACCAATGTAAGGAACATTCTTCTCACTGATCACCAATGTAAGGAACATTCTTCTCACTGATCACCAATGTAAGGAACATTCTTCCCACTGATCACCAATGTAAGGAACATTCTTCTCACTGATCACCAATGTAAGGAACATTCTTCTCACTGATCACCAATGTAAGGAACATTCTTCTCACTGATCACCAATGTAAGGAACATTCTTCTCACTGATCACCAATGTAAGGAACATTCTTCCCACTGATCACCAATGTAAGGAACATTCTTCTCACTGATCACCAATGTAAGGAACATTCTTCTCACTGATCACCAATGTAAGGGACATTCTTCCCACTGACCACCAATGTAAGGAACATTCTTCTCACTGATCAGCAATGTAAGGAACATTCTTCTCACTGATCACCAATGTAAGGAACATTCTTCCCACTGATCACCAATGTAAGGAACATTCTTCTCACTGATCAGCAATGTAAGGAACATTCTTCCCACTGATCACCAATGTAAGGAACATTCTTCTCACTGATCAGCAATGTAAGGAACATTCTTCTCACTGACCACCAATGTAAGGAACATTCTTCTCACTGATCACCAATGTAAGGAACATTCTTCTCACTGATCACCAATGTAAGGAACATTCTTCTCACTGATCACCAATGTAAGGAACATTCTTCCCACTGATCACCAATGTAAGGAACATTCTTCCCACTGATCACCAATGTAAGGAACATTCTTCCCACTGATCACCAATGTAAGGAACATTCTTCTCACTGATCACCAATGTAAGGAACATTCTTCTCACTGATCACCAATGTAAGGAACATTCTTCCCACTGATCACCAATGTAAGGAACATTCTTCTCACTGATCACCAATGTAAGGAACATTCTTCTCACTGATCACCAATGTAAGGAACATTCTTCCCACTGATCACCAATGTAAGGAACATTCTTCTCACTGATCAGCAATGTAAGGAACATTCTTCTCACTGATCACCAATGTAAGGAACATTCTTCCCACTGATCACCAATGTAAGGAACATTCTTCTCACTGATCAGCAATGTAAGGAACATTCTTCCCACTGATCACCAATGTAAGGAACATTCTTCTCACTGATCACCAATGTAAGGAACATTCTTCTCACTGATCACCAATGTGAGGAACATTCTTCTCACTGATCACCAATGTAAGGAACATTCTTCCCACTGATCACCAATGTAAGGAACATTCTTCTCACTGATCAGCAATGTAAGGAACATTCTTCCCACTGATCACCAATGTAAGGAACATTCTTCTCACTGATCACCAATGTAAGGGACATTCTTCCCACTGACCACCAATGTAAGGAACATTCTTCTCACTGATCAGCAATGTAAGGAACATTCTTCTCACTGATCACCAATGTAAGGAACATTCTTCCCACTGATCACCAATGTAAGGAACATTCTTCTCACTGATCAGCAATGTAAGGAACATTCTTCCCACTGATCACCAATGTAAGGAACATTCTTCTCACTGATCAGCAATGTAAGGAACATTCTTCTCACTGACCACCAATGTAAGGAACATTCTTCTCACTGATCACCAATGTAAGGAACATTCTTCTCACTGATCAGCAATGTAAGGAACATTCTTCCCACTGATCACCAATGTAAGGAACATTCTTCTCACTGATCAGCAATGTAAGGAGCATTCTTCTCATTGATCACCAATGTAAGGAACATTCTTCTCACTGATCAGCAATGTAAGGAACATTCTTCTCACTGACCACCAATGTAAGGAACATTCTTCTCACTGATCACCAATGTAAGGAACATTCTTCTCACTGATCAGCAATGTAAGGAACATTCTTCCCACTGATCACCAATGTAAGGAACATTCTTCTCACTGATCAGCAATGTAAGGAACATTCTTCTCACTGACCACCAATGTAAGGAACATTCTTCTCACTGATCACCAATGTAAGGAACATTCTTCTCACTGATCAGCAATGTAAGGAACATTCTTCCCACTGATCACCAATGTAAGGAACATTCTTCTCACTGATCAGCAATGTAAGGAGCATTCTTCCCACTGATCACCAATGTAAGGAACATTCTTCCCACTGATCACCAATGTAAGGGACATTCTTCTCACTGATCACCAATGTAAGGAACATTCTTCTCACTGATCACCAATGTAAGGAACATTCTTCTCACTGATCACCAATGTAAGGAACATTCTTCCCACTGATCACCAATGTAAGGAACATTCTTCTCACTGATCAGCAATGTAAGGAACATTCTTCCCACTGATCACCAATGTAAGGAACATTCTTCTCACTGATCACCAATGTAAGGAACATTCTTCTCACTGATCACCAATGTAAGGAACATTCTTCTCACTGATCACCAATGTAAGGAACATTCTTCTCACTGATCACCAATGTAAGGAACATTCTTCTCACTGATCACCAATGTAAGGAACATTCTTCTCACTGATCACCAATGTAAGGAACATTCTTCTCACTGATCACCAATGTAAGGAACATTCTTCTCACTGATCACCAATGTAAGGAACATTCTTCCCACTGATCACCAATGTAAGGAACATTCTTCTCACTGATCAGCAATGTAAGGAACATTCTTCCCACTGATCACCAATGTAAGGAACATACTTCTCACTGATCAGCAATGTAAGGAACATTCTTCTCACTGACCACCAATGTAAGGAACATTCTTCTCACTGATCACCAATGTAAGGAACATTCTTCTCACTGATCAGCAATGTAAGGAACATTCTTCCCACTGATCACCAATGTAAGGAACATTCTTCTCACTGATCAGCAATGTAAGGAGCATTCTTCTCACTGATCACCAATGTAAGGAACATTCTTCTCACTGATCACCAATGTAAGGAACATTCGTCTCACTGACCAGCAATGTAAGGAACATTCTTCCCACTGATCACCAATGTAAGGAACATTCTTCTCACTGATCAGCAATGTAAGGAACATTCTTCTCACTGACCACCAATGTAAGGAACATTCTTCTCACTGATCACCAATGTAAGGAACATTCTTCTCACTGATCAGCAATGTAAGGAACATTCTTCCCACTGATCACCAATGTAAGGAACATTCTTCTCACTGATCAGCAATGTAAGGAACATTCTTCTCACTGATCACCAATGTAAGGGACATTCTTCTCACTGACCACCAATGTAAGGAACATTCTTCTCACTGATCACCAATGTAAGGGACATTCTTCTCACTGATCACCAATGTAAGGGACATTCTTCTCACTGACCACCAATGTAAGGAACATTCTTCTCACTGACCACCAATGTAAGGAACATTCTTCTCACTGATCACCAATGTAAGGAACATTCTTCTCACTGATCACCAATGTAAGGAACATTCTTCCCACTGATCACCAATGTAAGGAACATTCTTCCCACTGATCACCAATGTAAGGAACATTCTTCTCACTGATCAGCAATGTAAGGAGCATTCTTCCCACTGATCACCAATGTAAGGAACATTCTTCCCACTGATCACCAATGTAAGGGACATTCTTCTCACTGATCACCAATGTAAGGAACATTCTTCTCACTGATCACCAATGTAAGGAACATTCTTCTCACTGATCACCAATGTAAGGAACATTCTTCCCACTGATCACCAATGTAAGGAACATTCTTCTCACTGATCACCAATGTAAGGAACATTCTTCTCACTGATCACCAATGTAAGGAACATTCTTCCCACTGATGACCAATGTAAGGAACATTCTTCTCACTGATCACCAATGTAAGGAACATTCTTCTCACTGATCACCAATGTAAGGAACATTCTTCTCACTGATCACCAATGTAAGGAACATTCTTCTCACTGATCACCAATGTAAGGAACATTCTTCTCACTGATCACCAATGTAAGGAACATTCTTCTCACTGATCACTAATGTAAGGAACATTCTTCTCACTGATCACCAATGTAAGGAACATTCTTCTCACTGATCACCAATGTAAGGAACATTCTTCCCACTGATCACCAATGTAAGGAACATTCTTCTCACTGATCACCAATGTAAGGAACATTCTTCCCACTGATCACCAATGTAAAAAACATTCTTCTCACCAATCATGAAATTGTTTCAAGGGTTCCTCCAGAGTAAAAAAGGGTTGAGAACGGCTGAATTAAACAAAACTTTTCTTTAATTCATGATTCTTTTGTTTAGGAAAGAAATTACTTTAACAAAATCTCCACTAGATGTCCTTCTAGGTCTCCTTTCTATCCTCGGAAATCATTTCCATGGCAGCTGAGACCGCAGGAGGCAATCCAACAGTGAACAGCTTGTATTTGAGTAGCTTTTTTTAAGATTATTTATTAAACAAAAAAAATAAAAAATCCCCCCATTTTTTTTAAGCACACACCATTCACCACGTTGTCATAATGACGGCATTTTCTTTCCCCAAGAATACCTAAATATTAGCTCTTTGCTTTCAAATGCGGTCTCCAGATGTGACACAGGAAACACTGACTACACAGTTTGAAGAATGACAATCATGATTGAAAAGGGAATTGGAGGCTGCGAAGGTTTTAACCTTTCATGCAAATACCTAGCTGCTGTTTCTCCTCATTTGTATTCATTATCATCTGTTTAAGGGTTTGGGAAAAGTAGAAAGAAGAGAGCTCTTAGAGATGCATTATTTACCGCTATGTAAACGGCAGCGGCACCACCGGTTTAATATTTGCCAAAATGCGTTAGTGCTCCTGGAGGGATGAATAAAATATTTGTCTGGGTTTTACAGCACAGATAAAAAGGAAATCTTTTCTTTTAACTGGAGCAGTGAACTCATTTGGTACAGTTAGCATGGAGGAACCAATGAATACAGAATTCCGGAGTCAGGTCACTATTTCAGAAATAAGACAAAACTCAAAATTGTCGGTCTTCATATAACATTTGATGGTAGCTCTTGCCAACTTGGCCTTGGCTGCTAGGAGAAAGTGTGGAGATGATGGTAGTGGGGGGGGGGGGGTGATGATTCCACTGGGAGAGAACTTCTTTCCATTGGCCTCCAGCACCAGGTACATGATAGTGTGCTAAAATGTGTCCCCCTTTATCATTTCAGAAAGTTGGGAGGCAAACTTGACCTGGACTGCTTGAAGAACATATGATGGGATCCTTCCAACTTGAGATGTTCTGGGTGAGCAGAAGAAATAGAGAACCAGAAATGGCTATCTTTATATTGATAGTAGCTCTTGCCAACTTGACCTCAGCTGTTCCAAGAACACAAAGTGAGGGGATGATCCCACTGGATGGGATCCTCCTAACTTAAGAAGTTTGGGTGAACAGAAGTAAAAAGAGCACCAAAATTGGCTATCTTCATATAAAAAAAATTGATGGTGGTTCTTGCCAGCTTGGCCTCGGCTGCTAGGAGAAAGTAGGGGGGGAGGGATTATTCCACTGGAAGAGAACCTCTTTTCATTGGCCTCCAGCACCGGGTACATGGTAGTGTACAAAAGGTGAACCCCTATATCATTTCACAAAGTTGGAATTCAAACTTGACCTGGGCTGCTCGAAGAGCACAAAGTGGTGGATGACCCCACTGGATGGGATCCTTTCAATTTGATATGTTTTGGGTGAACAAAAAATTTCATCTACAATTTGATGGTAGCTTTTGCCAGCTTGACATTGGCTGCTAGGAGAAAATGAGGGGGGTGATGCCACTGGAAGCGAATGTCTCTCCTTTGGCCTCCAGCACCAGGTAAATGATAGTGTGCTAAAAGGTGTCCCCGTTTATCATTTCAGAAAGTTGGGAGGCAAACTTGACCTGGGCTGCTCGAAGAACACATAGGGGATGAACCCACTGGATGGGATCCTTTAAATTTGGGATGTTTTGGGTGAACAAAAAACTTCATCTACAATTTGATGGTAGCTTTTGCCAGCTTGACCTCGGCTGCTAGGAGAAAATGGGGGGGATGATTCCACTGGAAGAGAATGTCTCTCCTTTGGCCTCCAGCACCAGGTACATGATAGTGTGCTAAAAGGTGTCCCCGTTTATCATTTCAGAAAGTTGGGAGGCAAACTTGACCTGGGCTGCTCGAAGAACATATGATGGGATCCTTCCAACTTGAGATGTTCTGGGTGAGCAGAAGAAATAGAGAACCAGAATTGGCTATCTTCATAGTGATAGTAGCTCTTGCCAAATAGACCTCAGCTGTTCCAAGAACACAAAGTGAGGGGATGATCCCACTGGATGGGATCCTCCTAACTTAAGAAGTTTGGGTGAACAGAAGTAAAAAGAGCACCAAATTTGGCTATCTTCGTATAAAAAAAATTGATGGTGGTTCTTGCCAGCTTGGCCTCGGCTGCTAGGAGAAAGTAGGGGGGGAGGGATTATTCCACTGGAAGAGAACCTCTTTTCATTGGCCTCCAGCACCGGGTACATGGTAGTGTACAAAAGGTGAACCCCTATATCATTTCACAAAGTTGGAATTCAAACTTGACCTGGACTGCTCGAAGAGCACAAAGTGGTGGATGACCCCACTGGATGGGATCCTTTCAATTTGAGATGTTTTGGGTGAACAAAAAATTTCATCTACAATTTGATGGTAGCTTTTGCCAGCTTGACATTGGCTGCTAGGAGAAAATGAGGGGGATGATGCCACTGGAAGCGAATGTCTCTCCTTTGGCCTCCAGCACCAGGTAAATGATAGTGTGCTAAAAGGTGTCCCCGTTTATCATTTCAGAAAGTTGGGAGGCAAACTTGACCTGGGCTGCTCGAAGAACACATAGGGGATGAACCCACTGGATGGGATCCTTTAAATTTGGGATGTTTTGGGTGAACAAAAAACTTCATCTACAATTTGATGGTAGCTTTTGCCAGCTTGACCTCGGCTGCTAGGAGAAAATGGGGGGGATGATTCCACTGGAAGAGAATGTCTCTCCTTTGGCCTCCAACACCAGGTACATGATAGTGTGCTAAAAGGTGTCCCCGTTTATCATTTCAGAAAGTTGGGAGGCAAACTTGACCTGGGCTGCTCGAAGAACATATGATGGGATCCTTCCAACTTGAGATGTTCTGGGTGAGCAGAAGAAATAGAGAACCAGAATTGGCTATCTTCATAGTGATAGTAGCTCTTGCCAAATAGACCTCAGCTGTTCGAAAAACACAAAGTGAGGGGATGATCCCACTGGATGGGATCCTCCTAACTTGAGAAGTTTGGGTGAACAGAAGTAAAAAGTGCACCAAAATTGGCTATCTTCGTATAAAAAAAATTGATGGTGGTTCTTGCCAGCTTGGCCTCGGCTGCTAGGAGAAAGTAGGGGGGGAGGGATTATTCCACTGGAAGAGAACCTCTTTTCATTGGCCTCCAGCACCGGGTACATGGTAGTGTACAAAAGGTGAACCCCTATATCATTTCACAAAGTTGGAATTCAAACTTGACCTGGGCTGCTCGAAGAGCACAAAGTGGTGGATGACCCCACTGGATGGGATCCTTTCAACTTGAGATGTTTTCGATGATCAAAAAACTTCATCTACAATTTGATGGTAGCCTTTGCCAACTTGACTCCGGCTGCTAGGAGAAAATGGGGGGCGATTCCACTGGAAGAGAACCTCTCTCCTTTGGCCTCCAGCACTAGGTACATGATAGTGTGTAAAAAGATGTCCCCCTTTATCATTTCAGAGATTTGGGAGGCAAACTTGACCCATGCTGCTCGAAGAACATATAGGGGATGAACCCACTGGATGGGATCTTTTCAACTTGAGATGTTCTAGGTCGGCAGAAGAAATCGAGAACCAGAATTGGCTATCTTCATATTAATGGTAGCTCTTGCCAACTTAACCTCAGCCATTCGAAGAACACAAAGTGAGGGGATGATCTCACTGGATGGGAACCTCCTAATTTGAGAAGTTTGGGTGAACAGAAGAAAAAAGTACCAATATCGGCTTCATATAAAAATTGATGGTGGCTCTTGCCAGCTTGACCTAGGCTGCTAGGAGAAAGTAAGGAGGGGAGGGGGGTTATTCCACTGGAAGAGAACTTATCTCCATTGGCCTCCAGCACCAGGTACGTGATAGTGTGCTAAAATGTGTCCCCCTTTATCATTTCAGAAATTTGGGAGGCAAACTTGACCTGGGCTGCTCGAAGAACACATAGGGGATGAGCCCACTGGATAGGATCTTTTCAACTTGTTGTTCTGGGGCAGCAGAAGAAATAGAGAACCAGAATTGGCTATCTTCATAGTGATGGCAGCTCTTGCCAACTTGACCTCAGCCGTTCGAAAAACACAAAGTGAGGGGATGATCCAACTGGATGAAGACTTGACTTGAGAAGTTTGGTTGAACAGAAGAAAAAGAGCACCAAAATCGTCTATCTTCACGTAAAAATTGATGATAGCTCTTGCCAACTTGACCATAGCTGCTTGGAGAACACAAAGTGGGGGGGGGGGGGGGTGATCCGACTGGAAGAGATCCATATAACTTGAGAAGTTTTGGGTGAACAGAAGCAACAGAACACCAAAATTGCTATCTTCATATAAAAAATGATGGTAGCTCTTGCCAACTTGCATAGCTCCCAACTGTACCTCATTTGGAGGGACTGTCCCTCTTTTGAGACCAAATCCCTTGGTCCCTGGTGTAGCCACAGTGGTCCCTCTTTTTGGTCTGATGTGTTCATTCCTATACAAAATGTACTATTTTACTACCAAACATGTCACTGCATTTTTCATCCGAATTCTACGTAATGGGATTGGTTATTTTTGAAAAACCAATATAAAGCTAAAATAGAGATCAAAACAACAATTGTGTGGTTCAGCCAATCATTTTCTTAATATTAGATGTTTGTGGTCTGTGTAACCGATACCTTATCAGGGACATGTCCTTTATCTACATACTGTGTGCTCAGGGCTGCTGTTGGAAATCACGGGACCCGATACAGCCTACCCGACAGGGCCCCATCGCCCGGCTGAAAGTAACTTAGGACAAAGATTTATTAGTCTTTTTCACTACAGCCTCATCTGCACAGATGAATGAATAGGAAGTGCTCTGAGGCTTCCTGCTCATTCAGAAATTGAAGCAAAAACAGTTTACTGTGCTTCTGTGATGAATGGACGCAGGAGTGATTGGTACCAGTCGCTCACTGTGTTCATTCAGGGAAGGAAGGGGCCAGTAAATTACACATATACCAGCCCCTTCCCCTGCAATCCATCCTGAAACATCCACCCCATGTGCCCGCAGCAGCTGCCGGCAGGAGAGGAGGGAAGCCGGGAGTGCTGTGGGGAAAAGGGCACACAGGGGGGCCCTAACAGCAGATGGAAGGGGTGCATGTGCTAGAACCAATCCCCCTGCATTGCAGCTGGAGGGAGAATAGGAGAGGCTGGCAGCCCTGAAGGGGGAGGCAGAAGAGGATCGGTGTCTGCAATAAGACAGTACAGCCAGTCCTCCTGCTCAGCAGGTGCCCGGGCCCCCCCTTTTGATCTGATGGGGCCCAGGCCCAGTACAGGGAGGCTGGCTGTACTGCCTTATCAGTGGCTCTGTGTGCTAAAAGGTTTCCCTCTTTATAATTTCAGAAGGTTGGGGGGGTTATGCCAACTTGACCTCAGATGCTTGAAGAACACAAAGTGGGGGGATGATCCCCACTGGATGGGATTCTCCCAGCTTGAGAAGTTTTGGGTCATATTGATGGTAGCTCTTACCAACTTCACCTCTGCCATTCGAAGAACACAAAGTGGGAGGATGATCACACTGGGTGGGAACCTCCAAACTTGAGAGATTTAGGTGAACAGAAGAAGAAGAGCACTAAAATTGCTATCTTCGCCTATCTTCATCTAAAAAATTGATGGTACCTTTTGCCAACTTACATAGCTCCCAACTGTCCCTCATTTGGAGGGACTGACCCTCTTTTGCGACCCTTCATACAGAACTGCATGTTACTGTAATGCATAGCTCTGAAGGTGATCCTGTGCCTCTGAACTTGCTGTGAAATTGTCACTCCAGAAAGTGTCACACACCTAACACCCCCCCCCCCCCTTCCACATGTCATAGCCCTCTCCTCCCATGTCATAGCCCTCTCCTTCTCATGTCATAGCCCTCTCCTTCTCATGTCATAGCCCTCTCCTCCCATGTCATAGCCCTCTCCTCCCATGTCATAGCCCTCTCCTTCTCATGTCATAGCCCTCTCCTTCTCATGTCATAGCCCTCTCCTCCCATGTCATAGCCCTCTCCTTCCATGTCATAGCCCTCTCCTTCTCATGTCATAGCCCTCTCCTTCTCATGTCATAGCCCTCTCCTCCCATGTCATAGCCCTCTCCTCCCATGTCATAGCCCTCTCCTTCTCATGTCATAGCCCTCTCCTTCTCATGTCATAGCCCTCTCCTCCCATGTCATAGCCCTCTCCTCCCATGTCATAGCCCTCTCCTCCCATGTCATAGCCCTCTCCTTCTCATGTCATAGCCCTCTCCTCCCATGTCATAGCCCTCTCCTCCCATGTCATAGCCCTCTCCTTCTCATGTCATAGCCCTCTCCTTCTCATGTCATAGCCCTCTCCTCCCATGTCATAGCCCTCTCCTCCCATGTCATAGCCCTCTCCTCCCATGTCATAGCCCTCTCCTTCTCATGTCATAGCCCTCTCCTTCTCATGTCATAGCCCTCTCCTCCCATGTCATAGCCCTCTCCGTCTCATGTCATAGCCCTCTCCTTCTCATGTCATAGCCCTCTCCTCCCATGTCATAGCCCTCTCCTTCTCATGTCATAGCCCTCTCCTTCTCATGTCATAGCCCTCTCCTTCTCATGTCATAGCCCTCTCCTTCTCATGTCATAGCCCTCTCCTTCTCATGTCATAGCCCTCTCCTCCCATGTCATAGCCCTCTCCTTCTCATGTCATAGCCCTCTCCTCCCATGTCATAGCCCTCTCCTTCTCATGTCATAGCCCTCTCCTCCCATGTCATAGCCCTCTCCTCCCATGTCATAGCCCTCTCCTCCCATGTCATAGCCCTCTCCTTCTCATGTCATAGCCCTCTCCTCCCATGTCATAGCCCTCTCCTTCTCATGTCATAGCCCTCTCCTCCCATGTCATAGCCCTCTCCTTCTCATGTCATAGCCCTCTCCTCCCATGTCATAGCCCTCTCCTCCCATGTCATAGCCCTCTCCTCCCATGTCATAGCCCTCTCCTTCTCATGTCATAGCCCTCTCCTTCTCATGTCATAGCCCTCTCCTTCTCATGTCATAGCCCTCTCCTTCTCATGTCATAGCCCTCTCCTCCCATGTCATAGCCCTCTCCTTCTCATGTCATAGCCCTCTCCTTCTCATGTCATAGCCCTCTCCTCCCATGTCATAGCCCTCTCCTTCTCATGTCATAGCCCTCTCCTTCCCATGTCATAGCCCTCTCCTCCCATGTCATAGCCCTCTCCTTCTCATGTCATAGCCCTCTCCTCCCATGTCATAGCCCTCTCCTTCTCATGTCATAGCCCTCTCCTCCCATGTCATAGCCCTCTCCTTCTCATGTCATAGCCCTCTCCTTCTCATGTCATAGCCCTCTCCTTCTCATGTCATAGCCCTCTCCTTCTCATGTCATAGCCCTCTCCTTCTCATGTCATAGCCCTCTCCTTCTCATGTCATAGCCCTCTCCTCCCATGTCATAGCCCTCTCCTTCTCATGTCATAGCCCTCTCCTCCCATGTCATAGCCCTCTCCTCCCATGTCATAGCCCTCTCCTTCTCATGTCATAGCCCTCTCCTCCCATGTCATAGCCCTCTCCTTCTCATGTCATAGCCCTCTCCTCCCATGTCATAGCCCTCTCCTTCTCATGTCATAGCCCTCTCCTCCCATGTCATAGCCCTCTCCTCCCATGTCATAGCCCTCTCCTCCCATGTCATAGCCCTCTCCTTCTCATGTCATAGCCCTCTCCTTCTCATGTCATAGCCCTCTCCTCCCATGTCATAGCCCTCTCCTCCCATGTCATAGCCCTCTCCTTCTCATGTCATAGCCCTCTCCTTCTCATGTCATAGCCCTCTCCTCCCATGTCATAGCCCTCTCCTCCCATGTCATAGCCCTCTCCTCCCATGTCATAGCCCTCTCCTTCTCATGTCATAGCCCTCTCCTCCCATGTCATAGCCCTCTCCTCCCATGTCATAGCCCTCTCCTTCTCATGTCATAGCCCTCTCCTCCCATGTCATAGCCCTCTCCTCCCATGTCATAGCCCTCTCCTTCTCATGTCATAGCCCTCTCCTTCTCATGTCATAGCCCTCTCCTCCCATGTCATAGCCCTCTCCTCCCATGTCATAGCCCTCTCCTTCTCATGTCATAGCCCTCTCCTTCTCATGTCATAGCCCTCTCCTCCCATGTCATAGCCCTCTCCTTCTCATGTCATAGCCCTCTCCTTCTCATGTCATAGCCCTCTCCTCCCATGTCATAGCCCTCTCCTCCCATGTCATAGCCCTCTCCTTCTCATGTCATAGCCCTCTCCTTCTCATGTCATAGCCCTCTCCTCCCATGTCATAGCCCTCTCCTCCCATGTCATAGCCCTCTCCTTCTCATGTCATAGCCCTCTCCTTCTCATGTCATAGCCCTCTCCTCCCATGTCATAGCCCTCTCCTCCCATGTCATAGCCCTCTCCTCCCATGTCATAGCCCTCTCCTTCTCATGTCATAGCCCTCTCCTCCCATGTCATAGCCCTCTCCTCCCATGTCATAGCCCTCTCCTTCTCATGTCATAGCCCTCTCCTTCTCATGTCATAGCCCTCTCCTCCCATGTCATAGCCCTCTCCTCCCATGTCATAGCCCTCTCCTCCCATGTCATAGCCCTCTCCTTCTCATGTCATAGCCCTCTCCTTCTCATGTCATAGCCCTCTCCTCCCATGTCATAGCCCTCTCCGTCTCATGTCATAGCCCTCTCCTTCTCATGTCATAGCCCTCTCCTCCCATGTCATAGCCCTCTCCTTCTCATGTCATAGCCCTCTCCTTCTCATGTCATAGCCCTCTCCTTCTCATGTCATAGCCCTCTCCTTCTCATGTCATAGCCCTCTCCTTCTCATGTCATAGCCCTCTCCTCCCATGTCATAGCCCTCTCCTTCTCATGTCATAGCCCTCTCCTTCTCATGTCATAGCCCTCTCCTCCCATGTCATAGCCCTCTCCTTCTCATGTCATAGCCCTCTCCTCCCATGTCATAGCCCTCTCCTTCTCATGTCATAGCCCTCTCCTCCCATGTCATAGCCCTCTCCTCCCATGTCATAGCCCTCTCCTCCCATGTCATAGCCCTCTCCTTCTCATGTCATAGCCCTCTCCTTCTCATGTCATAGCCCTCTCCTCCCATGTCATAGCCCTCTCCTCCCATGTCATAGCCCTCTCCTTCTCATGTCATAGCCCTCTCCTTCTCATGTCATAGCCCTCTCCTCCCATGTCATAGCCCTCTCCTTCTCATGTCATAGCCCTCTCCTTCCCATGTCATAGCCCTCTCCTCCCATGTCATAGCCCTCTCCTTCTCATGTCATAGCCCTCTCCTTCTCATGTCATAGCCCTCTCCTCCCATGTCATAGCCCTCTCCTTCTCATGTCATAGCCCTCTCCTCCCATGTCATAGCCCTCTCCTTCTCATGTCATAGCCCTCTCCTTCTCATGTCATAGCCCTCTCCTTCTCATGTCATAGCCCTTTCCTCCCATGTCATAGCCCTCTCCTTCTCATGTCATAGCCCTCTCCTTCTCATGTCATAGCCCTCTCCTCCCATGTCATAGCCCTCTCCTTCTCATGTCATAGGCCTCTCCTTCTCATGTCATAGCCCTCTCCTTCTCATGTCATAGCCCTCTCCTTCTCATGTCATAGCCCTCTCCTTCTCATGTCATAGCCCTCTCCTTCTCATGTCATAGCCCTCTCCTTCTCATGTCATAGCCCTCTCCTCCCATGTCATAGCCCTCTCCTTCTCATGTCATAGCCCTCTCCTCCCATGTCATAGCCCTCTCCTCCCATGTCATAGCCCTCTCCTTCTCATGTCATAGCCCTCTCCTTCTCATGTCATAGCCCTCTCCTCCCATGTCATAGCCCTCTCCTTCTCATGTCATAGCCCTCTCCCCCTCATGTCATAGCCCTCTCCTCCCATGTCATAGCCCTCTCCTTCTCATGTCATAGCCCTCTCCTCCCATGTCATAGCCCTCTCCTCCCATGTCATAGCCCTCTCCTTCTCATGTCATAGCCCTCTCCCCCTCATGTCATAGCCCTCTCCTCCCATGTCATAGCCCTCTCCCCCTCATGTCATAGCCCTCTCCTCCCATGTCATAGCCCTCTCCTCCCATGTCATAGCCCTCTCCTTCTCATGTCATAGCCCTCTCCTTCTCATGTCATAGCCCTCTCCTTCTCATGTCATAGCCCTCTCCTCCCATGTCATAGCCCTCTCTTTCTCATGTCATAGCCCTCTCCTCCCATGTCATAGCCCTCTCCTCCCATGTCATAGCCCTCTCCTTCTCATGTCATAGCCCTCTCCTTCTCATGTCATAGCCCTCTCCTCTACTGGAAGTGTCTAATTACTGTCTGTGCTGGCCCAGCTCCCCCACCCCACTCTCTACGGTCAAGTCCTGGGAAAAAAAGTGTGGGAACTCACCCCAAAATAAAAAAGTGTGTGTATATATATATATATATATATATATATATATATATATATATATATATATATATATTACGTAATCATTTTTAAAAAATCAATTGCAACATTTATTGTAAAGTGCCAGTTTACGAGGACAACTCCAAAATTCACATGCATTAAACAAATAAATATAGAACAGATGTAACAACAAAATAATTGAACCCGTATGCTATACTAACAAAAACAAAACACCACAGTGTGTGATAAGGGTTCCCTCGCAGGCAATTTCTAAAACAAGTTGCAATGACTGGGGGCCCCTTCTGCACTATATCTCTATGTAGGGTCTTTCTGAGGTCTGGCGGCCCCTCCTGCACTATGTTTCTATGCAGGCTCCGATATGTTGGGCCCTTCCTGCCCCAAGGTGTCCGCACATGTGTGTTGGTCTGTATAGAGGAGTGAGGCCGGGAGTGCTGAGTGTTTTCCGGCTGCCTGTATTGATTGTGCAAAGTGGGGCCCAGGGCCCGGGCCACTCACTCCTCAGTACCTATCAAATGCAGCCTGATCAGTGCCTATCAATGCAGCCTGATCAGTGTCCAACAAATGCAGCCTGATCAGTGCCCATCAATGCAGCCTGATCAGTGCCCACCAATGCAGTCTGATCAGTGCCCATCAATGCAGCCTTACCAGTGCCCAACAAATGCAGCCTGATCAGTGCCCATCAATGCAGCCTGATCAGTGCCCATCAATGCAGTCTGATCAGT
Organism: Lithobates pipiens; assembly: GCF_037356315.1. Lineage (NCBI taxonomy): Eukaryota > Metazoa > Chordata > Amphibia > Anura > Ranidae > Lithobates > Lithobates pipiens. The sequence continues at coordinate 233,144,780 of NW_027507787.1, forward strand.
GCCCATCAATGCAGTCTGATCAGTGCCCATCAATGCAGCCTTACCAGTGCCCATCAAATGCAGCCTGATCAGTGCCCATCAATGCAGCCTGATCAGTGCCCATCAATGCAGCCTGATCAGTGCCCATCAATGCAGTCTGATCAGTGCCCATCAATGCAGCCTTACCAGTACCCATCAAATGCAGCCTGATCAGTGCCCATCAATGCAGCCTGATCAGTGCCCATCAATGCAGCCTTACCAGTGCCCATCAAATGCAGCCTGATCAGTGCCCACCAATGCAGTCTGATCAGTGCCCATCAATGCAGCCTTACCAGTACCCATCAAATGCAGCCTGATCAGTGCCTATCAATGCAGCCTGATCAGTGCCCACCAATGCAGTCTGATCAGTGCCCATCAATGCAGCCTTACCAGTGCCCATCAAATGCAGCCTGCTCAGTGGCCATAAATGCAGCCTGATCAGTGCCCATCAATGCAGCCTTACCATTGTCCATCAATGCAGCCTTACCAGTGCCCATCAATGCAGCCTGATCAGTGCCCATCAATGCAGTCTGATCAGTGCCCATCAATGCAGCCTTACCAGTGCCCATCAAATGCAACCTTATCAGTGCCCATCAAATGCAGCCTTACCAGTGACCAGCAATGCAGCCTGATCAGTGCCCATAAAATGCAGCCTTACCAGTACCCATAAATTCAGCATTACCAATGACCGACAATGCAGCCTTACCGGTGCCCAACAATGTGACCTTACCAGTGCCCATCAATTCAGCCTTACCAGTGGATGGATCTTGGATTTAAATATCCTGTCTGTCCATGTCTGTCCTCTCCTATATCGGTCCTCCTCCTTCAGCGGCCACTATAACAAGGTCCCGCCTCCTAGACTGGCTCCCATAATACACGTCACACTGATTCAATTTGCTGGCATTGGATCAGTGTTCCGCCTATCACTGGACATTGTTATAGTGGCCACTGGAGGAGGAGGACCGAGGGAAGGGAGGAGGGGCGTGCTGGGATGACACACTCCCACCCCAGTGTGTGTTACTCGGGGCAGACTGCCCCCCATTGGCATGGATGCCCTCCCCTTCCCGCACACCCACACTGCCTGCCACAGCTCGCATCCTTGAGGCCAGTCCTGCAGGATGCGGCCGCTAACGGGAACGGCGTTCCTGCTGTGGAAAAAGTACGGGAATGCCGTTCCCATGCATTCCTGCAGGACTCGAGCCCTGCCTCCGCCACACCGCATAACCTCATATGTAGCCAGGGCCACCATTAGAAACTATGGGGCCCATGTACAGCTTACCTGACAGGGCCTCAACGTCTGAGGGGCAACAACAAAATCCATGGGGGGGAGTTATCTAGACACAGAGCCCCAATGGTGTCAGCAGGGGCCCAGCTCTTCAGGAGGAGAAGAGATGCTCCAGCAGGTGGGCGAGGAGCAGAGATTCTCTTCTTCTGAAGTTCAGGGTAGAGTGAATTCAGGACGCCTTGTGATGGAAAATCCCCGATAAAGCAGAAGGAAAGGAGTGTGTGGCGAAGCTATGAAATACAGCCGGGTATGGCAGAGAAATCAGCAACTCAGGCTGAGTTATAAATCTGTGCAGGAGGACGCCATATATTTTATTGCAACAAACCCGTAACTTGAAATGTCATTGCTTTGTTACAGCAAAACATTTATTGCATTTAAAAAACGGTTCTGCTCACATTGTTAAAAAAAAGAAAAAAGAAAAAACCTCAAGCGTTCAATAGTTTCCCGCAGTAGCCATAGACATACCGCGCTTATACATGAAGTGTCTTAAAGGGTCAGCTCACCGTTGCCAAATGCCGCCTAAACAGGTAAAAACAAATTGTGCAGCTTTGACTAAAGTTGAGGAATGTCCTTGCTTTAGGTTAGGCCAAAACTCCCAGAGATGGCATCATCCTGTCCCAGTGGCGTCACTAGGGTTGGTGCGAAAAAAAATGGTGTTGCCTCCCACCAACTATAGTCCCAACTACACCCCCCCAGTGCAGACCCCCCACAGTACAGACACCCCCCCTCGGTGCAGACCCCACAGTACAGACACCCCCAGCAGTAGAGACACCCCCCTCAGTGCACATCCCCCTCAGTACAGACACCCCCCTCCGTGCAGACCCCCCCAATGCAGAAACCCCCAGCAGTACATACACCCCCCTCAGTGCAGACCCCCCTAGCAGTACATACACCCCCCCAGTGCAGACCCCCCTCAGTAGAGACCCCCCCCTCGGTGCAGACCCCCCTCAGTACAGACACCCCCCCTCGGTGCAGACCCCCCCAGTGCAGACCCCCTTCAGTAGAGACCCCCCCTCGGTGCAGACCCCCCCAGTACAGACACCCCCAGCAGTACAGACACCCCCCTCCATGCAGACCCCCCAAGTACAGACCCCCCCAGTACAGACACCCCCCCTCAGTGCAGAACCCCCCATCAGTATAGCTGCCCCCCCTTACAGACCTCAGAACAGAAGATACACACAGCAGTGTGTGTCTCTCGAGCTCGGGCTCCTCCTCCTCTGTGGATGTTCCGCTCCGCTGAGGGACACAGCCGCGGCGCGAGGCACAGGGCAGCTGGCGGTGTTAGCGCTGCCGCTACCCACAGGTGTCACCCCTCTGGCGGGTGTCACCCGGATGTGGCCCGCACCCGCCTAGCAACGCCACTGTCCTGTCCTGGCTTGTTGCTGAGCATTCAATACTGGTGGAGTTTTTTGTTTGGATACACTTTTTCTAGTTAGCCTAGTAGTCCGTTATTTCACCTGGAACGCACGGTGTCAGGTCAGCATTCGGCATAAAATCCTTCCTGTTGAGGTGGTGGTGTATGACATTCTGCATGAGGTGGAGAAGATTCGGGTGCTTGAGAGAGACAAGCAGAGTCAGGGGGCTTGGGTGAAGGCGTGGAGGGGTTTCAAGCCTCCCTGACTGCCAGGAGTCTCTTTCCCGGGTGTGGCTTCTGTCTCTTATCACCCTAGATTTTATAACTTATCATTCATTTTTGATAAATGGCTGCGTACATAGGTGATGGGTTGTGCCTCTTAGGCCCTCTCTGCTGCTTTATGTAAATAGCATGTTTTGCTAATGGACTATGTATATATTGTATATATTCTGAACATGGATGTGTATTCCTTTGTTTTCTGTTGAAGTTTTATAATATGGTTTTGTTTTTTACTTTTGTATAAAATTGGTCGCTTGATTTTTTTAAATAAAAGATCAATATTGTCCCACCCATCATTGGAGCACAGGTGTGTCAGGAGGAAGGTGTCTCTCCTGCTGTGATTCTGATTCTCCTCCAGGTGATCTGTGTGACAGGGGAGTATGGTGGTGAAATCTCTCCCAGACCTCTGGGGAAGCCATGGAGGCCAGCGGGACCTCTCCCGCTGGAAGCTCACAGCCATCTCCTGGGTCGTCGGGTGACATGCTTTCCCCTGTACAAGCCATGGCTGGTGATCTCTCTGCCCCTGGTGAGGATGAAGGCTCGGAGGCCATTCGGGAGCGAGTGGTGGCCGGGATTAAAGCGGAGCTGAAGCGTTTGTGGAAGCAGCGTGAGGGTTTGCACAGCAGAAACTTCAGATCGATGGATTCAGAAATCCAACTGGCTAAAGTCCGTGTGGAACATCAGGAGACCATTGTGTCCATGTTGGAAGGCAGAGATGGGCCTTTCAAAGAAATGTTTTACAATGATCGAAGGTTTGCAAGGATGACAAAGATGGAGGTGGAGGAGGAGGAGACCCCCAGTTCTGACCCCCTTCCCCTCAGGGAAGGGGAACCCTAAGCCTTCCCAGGACTCTGGAGGCATGCTGAGAGTAATCCAGGCAATGGAGTCTCCTATGCGGGGGGATCAGCTGGTGTTTCATGATGAGGACATAACAGATGATGTGCCCGACAAGGTAAAACCTTTAAAGTCCCATGTGGTGGGACTGATATAGGAGCACCTTCGTATCAGTTTTAGCTGTCCGGGAGGCCTTGGAGCGGTGCAGAGCTGCAGGCTGAGGAAAGTATTTGCTGACATTGGATCAGGCAAAGGCTTTTGATCATGTTAACCATGAGTACCTGTGGTTACTCCTTAGTAAGTACAGTCTGCCGGGTGGTTTTGTCGATTTGTTGAAAGTCTTGTATAAGGGGGCAGAAAGCTTTCTTCTTGTTAATGGTTAGGTTAGGCAGTCCTTAGAGATTGGCTCTGGGGGGTGCCAGGGTTGCCCCCTAAGTCCCCCGCTCTATGTGTTTGCAATCGACCCCTTCATCAGGAGGCTAGAGAGCAGCGGGCTCCAAGATCAATCAGAAAAAGAGTGAAGTTTTCTGGATGGGAAAGGAAGGCGAGGGGTTTAATCTCCCAGACACCTTTCCAGTGCCCCAGGAAAAAATTAAGATACTAGACATTGAATTTGGACCCGGCGGTTATGGCCTCAAAAACTGGGAAGGCAGACTGGAAATTTCGAATGCTAAGGTGGTCAGCTGGAAGAGATGGAAGTTATCTCTGAGGGAAAGGGTTGATCTGATTAAGACTTACCTGATTCCGATCTTCTTTTATGTCAGCTTTGTCTGCATTTTGTCAGTGTCTCTCTATGCTAGGCCCTTTTAACATAGCGGTGTACAAACAGGTGGGGCGGGCCTCTGTGTTCCATTCCTCTCCAGGCTGGGTCATTCTGAATGGGTGTATGGAGCATTCAATACTGGTGGAGTTTTTTGTTTGGATACACTTTTTTTTAGTTAGCCTAGTAGCCCATTATTTCACCTGGAACTCATTGACTGGAGGAGACAGACAGCTAGGGAGGGAGTCAGGGCACCAGCACTCTTGCTACTGGAGAACCCAACATCTAACTAGGTACTGTGCCACACAACTGGATGCTGTAGCTGTTCTTCTGTGCGGTTACCCATGGCAACTACCTCCTCCTCTTTGCCTTGCAAGTTAACTTTTTGTAGTGATGTTACTCATACCCCATAGTGCTCTACAGACCCAGGTTCTTTAGGAATATGCCAAGACCCAACATGCAACTTTTGAATAACTTCAGACCAGGTTCAAAGCAGTTGAAACAACTTTATTGCACATTTATAAATGTTCTTAACCTAACTACACCTAGTTAAGGCTGCCTCAGGTTACCTGAACAGTGGAGTTGATATCGGGAATAGTCCATCCTTGGAAAGGTCATGTCGGAAAGTACATGTCCTTGGGATGTCCTGGTGAGTCGGCATCCAGTGCTGGGCCACAGGTTCCAGAGGACTCATACAGATGTCCTGCCTTCTCTTAGGTCCCAGCTTGCGTGGGACTCAGACTTCCTCCTCTTTTATTCAACAAGGGAGGGAGGCCAGACCCCAGCAAAAAGCCTGCAAACACAGGGAAGGCAGTAAGGCATTAACCTCTTCCCACCCCACCCCCTCCCCCACCCGGGCAGCCGAGCTAGTTAAATATGCAGTAGGCCACCCAGGGGTGGACTGACAACTCATGGGGCCCCCGGGCAATAGGAGATTATGGGGCCCCCAGGAATCAGAGATTATGGGGCCACACAGTATACACACACACAGTATACAATAACACAGTATACACATACATGTACAAACGGTATACACAGACATGTTTCTATTGGCTGAGAAGGTACTGGAGAGGTGGGGCAGCTATAATCTCTGGATTTTTAGACCAAAAGGATGTCGGTAAGGGACATTTCAGAGACAGATGTAAAAAAAACAGATTTTTACATACTTTCCCTGGTTTTACTGAGGCTGGCAACCCTGATGGGGCCCCCTAGTAGCACGGGGCCCTCGGGCAGTGCCCGAGTGGACCAATGGTCAGTCCGCCCCTGAGGCCACCTGCCTACAAGCATGACACCAATGATCTATTTTGGCTGTCTGTAAGTTGCATTTTACTCTTTGACCACCAATGTGAGGATGATTTTTTATCAGGGGTTCCCCAAGACCTGAAAATATTTTAAGGGTCCCTCTTGGGTAAAAATGTCAAGAAAGGCTGGTCTTGGCTGAAGACAGAACATTCTCTCTATAATGTCTCATACACATGGTCGGATTCTCCGACGGAAAATGTTCGATGGGAGCTTTTTGTTGGAAATTCCGACCGTGTGTAGGCTCCATCGGACATTTTCCATCAGAATTTCCATCACACAAAATTTGAGAGCTGGTTCTCAAATTTTCCGACAAAATCCGTTGAAGGAAATTCCGATCGTGTGTCCGACGCACAAAGTTCCATGCATGCTTGAAATCAAGCAGAAGAGGCTATTGAACTTAATTTTTCTTGGCTCGTCTTCCATGTTGTATGTCACGGTGTTCTTGACGTTCGCAATTTCCAACCAACTTTGTGTGTATGCAAGACAAGTTTGAGCCAACATCCGTCTGAAGAAATCCATGGATTTTGTTGTCGGAATGTCTGATCAATGTCCGATCGTGTGTACGGGGCATTAGTCTACTCTGGTTTAAAATGATAGAATGAGCTATATTTATATAAAAGGATAAAAAAAAGTGTAAAGTCAACCTTTCTTTTCATCAAGTCTTGTTTACCAATGTCTGAAAAAAACCCACATCTAGCAGATGCCCCTATGTATTGCACTGGTTGCAAACTTGGCACCTTCGGAGGTTTCCACCAGATTCAAACCACAACAATCTGCCACCCACAGATTTGTTTGATTCTCAGTTTCAAGTGACCAAATAATGGAAATTGTGGTGGAAATCAATCAAATTCACCGCACTGCCAGTCCAAAGGCATTTTCAGTTGACCTTCCTACCAATTTTAATAACCAAAAAAAAAAGTGTAGAAAACGTGGGTGGCAGATTGTTGTGGCTGAAATCCAATGGAAAGCTTGATACTTGCCAGCACAATTGCCCCGGGGGGAATGACCGGCAGATTACAAAATATAAGAAAGCAGCTGGCTGGTTTCTAAATGCAAAACATAGTCATTTCAGACAATTTTAGGCATGAAACCTGCTTTTTGAGTCTGGCAAGTAGGGTGTGCATATGCTATCAATGAGTAGCACTTCATTTTAAGAACCAAGCAGCTATTTGGCTGCAGAGGGACTGCTGATCCCACACAGATATGTTAAACTTTCAAAGCCATACCAGTACAGTGGAAACTCTGATTGTGAGTAACGTGGTTAACGAGCTTTTCGCAATACGAGCAATTTTTTTTTTTTAAATCCTGACTCGGTTTGCGAGTGTTGTCTCCCAAAACGAGCAGAATTCAAGCTTCTGTGGTGTGCAGTACCACATTTGGCCAGAGGTACGGGGGCACTGGTGACATTCGGAGCTGTTCAGAATTACTCGGAAACACTCAGAAATACTCAGTTCCAGAGTGTTTCCGATCCTTTCCGAGGGTTTCCGATTATTTTCGATTCCCTCCGGCGCCCCCCCAGCTCTGGCCACATGCATGCAATAGAAGTCAATGTGGAACGAATTATCTTTGTTTCCATTGCCTTCTATGGGGAAACTTGCTTTGATATGCAAGTGCTTTGGATTACAAGCATTCTCCTGGAATGGATTATGCTTGTAATCCAAGGTTCCACTGTTCTTCTAATTGTAATTAGAGAATCCCTGCTAGGATCTCCCGAATTCCTGCCAGGCACTCTCAAAATCCATGCCAAGCCTTCCAATGGTACTCTCAAAATCTCCACCAGGACTTCCAATGGCACTCACAGAATCCATGCTAGGACTTCCAATGATACTCACCAAATTCCCTGCCAGGACTTCCAGTGGTACTCTCAAAATTCCCATCAACACTTCCAATGATACTTGCAGAATCCCTGCTAGGACTTCCAATGGTACTCTCAGATTCCCTACCAGGACTTCCAATGATACTTGCAGAATCCCTGCCAGCACTTCCAATGATACTTGCAGAATGTCTGCCTGGACTTCCAATGGTACTCTCAGATTCCCTACCAGGACTTCCAATGGTACTTGCAAAATTCCTGCCAGCACTTCCAACGGAACTTGCAGAATCTCTGCCTGGACTTCCAATGGTACTCTCAGAATCCCCACCAGCACTTCCAATTATATTTGCAGAATCCCTGCCAGGACTTCCAGTGGTACTCTCAGATTCCCTACCAGGACTTCCAATGTTACTCATAGTATCCCTGCCAAGACTTCCAATGATACTCGCAGAAACCCTGCCAGAAATTCTAATGGTAGTCTTGGAATTCCCGCCAGGACTTCCAATGGCACTCTCAGAATCTCCACCAGGATTTCCAATGGTACTCTCAGAATCTCTACCAGGACTTCCAATGGTACTCATGGGATCCATGCTAGAATTTCCAGTAGTACTTGCAGATTCCGCAACAGGACTTCCAATGGTACTCTCAGAATCCCTGCCAGCACTTCCAATAATACTTGCAAAATTCCTGGCAGAACTTCCATAATCCCTGCCATAACTCCAATGGTACCCTCAGATCAACACCAGGACTTCCAATCGTACTGGGAGAATCCCTGCCAGGACTTCCAGTGGTCTCTGGAACTCATCTCAGTCCAGCTAGCTGTGAGCAAGAGCTATGAAACTGAAGCATGTTAGCTGTTGTTTCAGACCCAGATTGCCTGACTTCTCTCTGCCTGTCATAACCCCTGATTTTTCCTGACTGAATCACAGCCCTCCTGTTACCGCTACCCCCTGGTCTATTCCAGGGGCTGTGACCTGGTGCCAGTTGCAACTAATGCCCTGTACACACGGTCGGAAATTCCGACGGAAAAAGTGTGATCTGATTATGTTGTCGGAAAATCCAATCGTGTGTGGGCTCTATTGGACTTTTTCCGTGGGAATTTTCGATGGAAAAAGTTTGAGAGCAGGATCTAAAATTTTCTGACAACAAAATCCAATCTGACTTTTTCCGATCGCGTGTAGAGAATTCCAACGCACAAAGTGCCACGCATGCTCAGAAAAAAATTGGAGACGAAAGCTATTGGCTATTGGCCTCTACGTAGTCCCGTCGTACGTTTTGTACGTCACCTCGTTCAGAACGATCAGATTTTCCGACAAGTTTGTGCGACCGTGTGTATGCAAGTCAAGTTTTCGTCAAAATCCGTCGGAAAGAAAAAAAAAAGGATTATGTGGTCGGAATGCCCGACCGTGTGTATGGGGCATTAGAGTCTTGGGTACCACTGGCATTTATTTTCCACCCCCACCATCCAGAGCTCTGGTGAAGACCAGCAGGTATTTAGGTTTTGATACCTTGGGAGAGCGCCCTTCACCTATCAGAGAGTTTGCGAGTGATGGGCTGCCTCTTGACCCCCGATATAAAGTGAAGTTCGGGGCAAAACAATACCTTTGCCCAGGACTCTTCCTGATGTGTGTGTGTGGCAGGTGGAGACCGTCCCCCCCTTTCCACCCCCTTGGCTGCACAGTTTCATCCCCTCACTCCCGGGGGTTTCAGTCGCTGGCCCACCTTTTCCAGGTCTGACAGCCAGGGAACGCCAGTAGCACTCTCTTCAGAGCTGCATGACAACGAACAAATGCACCACGAGGCTCGATGCGGTTAACATTCTTTAAGTCGAAAGCCTCAGTCAATACATGGCTCTTCTTGGGTCGCGGGCACCAACACCGTTCTATAGGAAAAATGTGAGGAATAATTCATACTAAGCCCTGCTGAAGGCTGCTCACATCTCCTGCAAAAGGGCGCTCACTCCCTGGAGCTCTGCTACTCTTCTCTGCCTGGGCAAGGAAGGAAGGAATCGAGGGCTGGACCAACTTCGGAGGTCTTCCTCTGGACCTAAACTGACCCGCTGGAGCTCTCCTTCTCCGACCGTGTGTACAAGGGCTAAGACTTGCAGAATCAGTATTTTTGGCCCCCCCGGCTTTACCGGTGTCATCTTTTAGACAGTTGGGATTAAAACAATAACATCAATATAAAAAATCCAATAACTTTCCCTGTAGACCATATATGTCAAAAACAAAGCCCGCAGACTGAATACGGCCCGCCAGGCCATTTCATGTGGCCCTCGCACCTCTCCTGCAGCTGCAGCACCCCCCTTGTCTCCTCCCCCACCTTGTCTCAGCAGCAGAGAGGACAGAACTCCTCCACCAGATCCTGCGCTTCCCTGTGCAGCTGTGGAGAGGCTCATCTCGGCCCCCCCCCTGGTCTCAGCATTCAGCAGATCATGGCAGCTGACTCCTCCAGACCCTGCACTTTCTGCTTCCCAGCTCCACCAACAGATGCAGCAGAAGATAAGGGGGTACACTGTGATTTAAGGGGGTGGGGTGGAGGGGCTTATGACATCTGATGTAAGGAGGGGGAGGTGCCAGTTGAAAAAGAGAGTCGTGCACTGCAAGTATCATAAAGAGAAGATACATTTATATAGTCTTACAGATACAACCGGAATAATGTTGGCGATGGGGCACTATTCCTCCCACTGACACCAATGATGGGGCACTATTCCTCCCACTGACACCAATGATGGGGCACTATTCCTCCCACTGACACCAATGATGGGGCACTATTCCTCCCACTGACACCAATGATGGGGCACTATTCCTCCCACTGACACCAATGATGGGACACTATTACTCCCACTGACACCAATGATGGGGCACTATTCCTCCCACTGACACCAATGATGGGGCACTATTCTCCTACTGACACCAATGATGGGGCACTATTCCTCCCACTGATACCAGTGATGGGACACTATTCCTTGCACTGATACCAACGATGGGGCACTATTCATCCTACTGATACCAATGATGGGGCACTATTCCTTGCACTGATACCAATGATGGGGCACTATTCCTCCCACTGATACCAGTGATGGGACACTATTCCTTGCACTGATACCAACGATGGGGCACTATTCATCCTACTGATACCAATGATGGGGCACTATTCCTCCCACTGATACCAATGATGGGGCACTATTCCTCCCACTGATACCAATGATGGGGCACTATTCCTCCCACTGACACCAATGATGGGGCACTATTCCTCCCACTGATGCCAATGATGGGGCACTATTCCTCCCACTGACACCAATGATGGGGCACTATTCCTCTCACTGATACCAATGATGGGGCACTATTCCTCTCACTGATACCAATGATGGGGCACTATTCCTCCCACTGACACCAATGATGGGGCACTATTCCTCTCACTGATACCAATGATGGGGCACTATTCCTCTCACTGATACCAATGATGGGGCACTATTCCTCTCGCTGATACCAATGATGGGCACTATTCTGCCCACTGATACCAACGATGGGACACTATTGCTCCCACTGACACCAATGATGGGGCACTATTCCGCCCACTGATATCAATTATGGGGCACTATTCCTCCCACTGATACCAATGATGGGGCACTATTCCTCCCACTGATACCAATGATGGGGCACTATTCCGCCCAATGATGGGGCATTATTCCTCTCACTGACACCAATGATGGGGTACTATTCCTCCCACTGATACCAATGATGGGGCACTATTCCTCCCACTGACACCAATGATGGGGCACTATTCCTCCCACTGACACCAGTGATGAGACCCCTGATCTAAAAGAAGGGATTGGATGTCTATGGGCACCATTGGGGGAACTGGTGTAGAAAGAGTGAGAGCATCTTATTGGCTTTTTTAAGGGCAACGAGAACAGTTCATCTTGCAGACTCTGATAAACGAGACCTATTGTGTTGGCTAATTTTCTGGGGTCTACCCTACAGCCGGTTCCTTAACCCCCTCCCTGCTGTGGTCGGGGGTAGATGATCTGAACACATCGGTGGGGAATTTGTCAGCGGAGTCCATATGGCAGGCGCTGAATTCGATCTTTATTTGGGGCCCTCAGTTTACAATGTATTTTACTCCAGGTTATAACACGTAATTCAGCAACCGAAGAGAGTTATCATCTCTCCCTTCTCTTTCCTATCCCGACCCAAAGCCTGCAAAAGCCTTACAACCGAGAGCATCACCTCGTAAAAAGAGAGCTTTCACAGATGTCCGGGACATGCTCGGAGGAGCTCTTCTCCCATTTCCACGCGACAATAAAACCTTCCAGCCAACGTGGTCTTCTCAGATACACGGCGAGGAGAGGACCATCCACACCGCAGGCTCGGGCCTCTTCAGGGCTGGATTAACCATTAAGGAAATAGGATTGTGATTAGGGCACCGAGGGAAGGGAGGCGCCACTGAGTTCTTACCCTCGCTATAATGCCCGTAATGCTTGTGATGCCACCAACACAACACAAGTGGAGCTCATCCATTGCCGGCACAAGGTCTTCTAGAGCCCAGGGCAAACATGCCAAACTACACCCCCCAAGATGTATGAGCATTATGTCAGCAAACCACCCCCCCCCCCCCCAAAAAAAAGATGACTAATCTGCTTGCTTATCCTCCAAGCATAAATTACCCTTATCCCCAGCAAAAATGTGCCCCGCCCCCTCCAACAATAATCACCCCTTCTAGCACAAATCCTCTACCCTTCAAACCCCTCAAACTTCCTCTCTGAATACACATCCCCTCCCCTCCGCACTCCAAATCCCTCCCCCCCCAGCACAACCCCCCCTCCATCTCCCTCCTAGCTCAAACCCCCCCAATAAAAAAATTCCTCTCCTAGCACAACCCCCCCCCCCCCCCAAAAAAAAAAAATCTTCTAGCACAATCCATCTCTCCCTCCTCCCTCACCATATCATCTCTTTTAGCACAACCCCCCCTCCCCCAATCTCCCCTCCTAGCACAAATCCTCTTTCCTCATCCCCCCTCCCAACACAAATCCCCCCCTAGAATATCTATGAATAACTATGAAATATGAAATAACTATGAAACTATGAATTCTTACCCCCTGCTGTCCCCTAAATTCCCCCTCCAAAAACACATCCCCAATCCCTATTCTGCTAGTGATGCCCCCCCACCTCACATGATACCACAATGCTCAGGGAATCTACCCCTCCTGCCCACCCCTTGTCCCCGCCCTGGTGACATCTAGGAGGTTGAATAGACCTTTCCTTTCTCCTTGTCAGCCCCCTGTGGGTCTGTTAACACGAGCCATTGAAGGGCAATGCACACACTGCTAGCCCACCCTCCATCCTCCAGCTACCCCACTCTGGTACTGCTAGCCCACCCTCCGTCCTTCAGCTACCCCACCCTGGCACCTCTAGCCCACCCCCCATCCTCCAGCTACCCCACCCTGATATTGCTAGCCCACCCCCCATCCTCAGGCTACCCCACCCTGGTACTGCTAGCCCACCCCTATCCCCCAGCCACCCCACTCTGGTACTGCTAGCCCACCCCCCATCCTCCATCTACCCCACCCTGATACTGCTAGCCCACCTCCCATCCTAAGACTACCCCACGCTGGTACTGCTAGCCCACTCCCCATCCCCCAGCTACTTCACCCTGGTACTGGTAGCCCACCCCCAATCCTCCAGCTACCCCACCCTTATATTGCTAGCCCACCCCCCATCCTCAGGCTACCCCACCCTGGTATTGCTAGCCCACCACACCCTGGTACTGCTAGCCCACCCCCTATTCCTCCAGCCACCCTACTCTGGTACTGCTAGCCCAACCCCCCATTCTCCAGCTACCCCAACCTGATACTGCTAGCCCACCCCCATCCTCAGGCTACCCCACGCTGATGCTCCTAGCCCACCCCCGTCCCCCAGCTACCCCACCCTGGTACTGCTAGCCCACCCCCTTCCTCTAGCTACCCCACCCTGGTACTGCTAGCCCACCCCCCCCTGCTCCAGCTTCCCCACCCTGGTACTGCTAGCCTATCCCCCTAATGCTAGCCCCTCCCTGTCCCCCAGCTACCCCACCCTGGTACTGCTAGCCCACCCCCCATCCTCTAGCTACCCAAACCCTGGTACTTCTAGCCCACCCTCCGTCCTCCAGCTACTGTACCCTTCAAAAAGTTTTATGTTTTCATTGGAAACATCCAATGGCAGGAAATTGAATCAGTTTGCTGTCTATCATTGGTGCCTGTCCAGGAGGCGGGACTTTGTTTGAAATGGCTGGCGATTCAGATCCAAGCTGTGTCACAGCAGGAAATCCTCTCTCTGTGTGATCCGGCCGGCTCTCTTCCTGATTCCTCCCTGTGATCCCCATGCAGTGATAGGCTGCATTGATGGGCACTGATAGGCTGCATTGATGGGCACTAATAAGCACTGATGGCCACTGATAAACTGCACTGATGAGCACTGATAGGCTGCATTGATGGGCACTAATAAGCACTGATGGCCACTGATAAACTGCACTGATGAGCACTGATAGGCTGCATTGATGGGCACTGATAAGCACTGATGGCCACTGATGAGGCTGCACTGATGGGAACTGATAGGCTGCACCGATGGGCACTGACAGGCAGCACTGATGGACACTGATAGCCTGCACTGATTGGCATTGATAAGGCTGCACTGTTGGGCACTGATAGGCTGCACTAATGGGTACTGACTGTTAAAGTTGTTGTTGTTAATATTTATTTTTGTAACTAAATTCTGCATGAAAAATGTAACCGTGTTGTTTTATGAGATAATTTACGAGGGCGTGCTTAGGGGCGGAATTAGGGGTGGGGCAGGCTAGGGATTGGGTCGGGCAACTGGTGGCGAGTAACTCTTAAGGCCTGGCAAAGCAGTTCAGGACTCTAAATTTTGAGCCCTGTGTACAGGGGCATCTCATAAAATTAGAATATCATCAAAAAGTGAAACTCATATATTATATATAGATGTGTTACACACAGAGTCATAGATTTCAAGCATTTCTTTCTTATAAATTTGATGATTATGGCTTACAGCGAGTGACGCCCCAAAATTCAGTAACTCAGAAAATCTGAATATTACATAAGACCAATAAAAAAAAGGATTTTTAATACAGAAATGTTGGCTCAGTGAAAAGTCTGTCCATGTACAGTATAGTATGCACTCAATACTTGGTCGGGGTTTTCTTTTGCATAAATGACTGCATCAATGCGGCGTGGCATGGAGGGGATCAGCCTGTGGCACTGCTGAGGTGGTATGGAAGCCCAGGTTGCTTTAATAGCGGCCTTCAGCTAGTCTGCATTGTTGGGTCTGGTGTCTCTCATCTTCCTCTTGACAGTTCCCCCACAGATTATCTATGGGATTCAGGTCAGACGAGTTTGCTGGCCAATCAAGCACAGTGATCCCATGATCATGTGACCAGGTATTGGTAGCTTTGGCAGTGTGGGAGGTGCCAAGTATGGTTTCCACCTATCCGGGATTCACCCGGACAGTCCAGGTTTTGAATCATGTGTCCGGGTTTCAGGCGGACTGAAACCCCGGACAAATTATTCAGACCGGGCTGTGGCCCCCCCCAAGTAACCAAGATAGTCGCACACAAATCTGTTGCCACCATGGAGCTGCAGACGGCTGTCCGGGGGCAGGTTCGGCATCACTGGGGAGCAGGGCGATGACGTCAGTAAAAATGGGATTTTTGTACTCACCGTAAAATCCTTTTCTCTTTCGTTCATTGACGGACACTGCATCTTCATCTTGACCTTAGGGTCATATCGCCCCTTTAGGAGAGGCCTATCCTCTCCTGAAGGTGGTGTGATAACCCTGAGGTCAAGGATTAAAGGAGCTGTGTCCGTCAATGAACTAAATTTGGCCACACCCACTGTCCGACAATAAGTGCCGCATTATTACTCTTCTTGGGTGTCCCAGGCAGCTAAAGTGTTCGGGTTTGGCTTGAAAAGAAGATGGCAACCCTAGTGCCAAGTCCTGCTGGAAAATGAAATCTCCATACAGCTGGTCAGCAGAGGGAAGCATGAAGTGCTCTAGAAGAGGGCTGAGCTGCCTTTGGACTTTATAAAACACAGTGGACCAAAACCAGCAGATGACATGGCTCCCCAAATCATCACTGACTGTGGAAAATTTTGCATTTCATTTGGAAATAAAGGTCCCAGAGTCTGGAGGAGGGGTGGAGAGTAGAGATGGCCTTGCAGTTCGCCCGGCGGTCGGTTCGCATTGAATTTTGCGTGTTCGCGATTCGTCAAACCGGCGGACTTTAAGCGCTGTTCGCCCGGCGGACATATGCATTTACAGTGTGAAAGAACTTTGACCCATGATGACACATCCATCATGGGGTACAGGACAGCCAATTGAGACATTTCAGCACATGGACAATTGGACATTCCCCCTACCTTATAAATAGACATGATCTGGCGGCCATTTTACATTCTGTCTTATGTCAGTGTAGGGACAGGATGCTGTGTGGACAGGGAGAGACTGTAGTGACACAAATCGCTAGCTATTTTAAGGACTGGTATAGGTTACAGTATATAGGGTGCTGGTGCATTGCTGCTGACTGCTGTGCTGGTGATTGCTGAGTGCACTGCTGACCGATTCTGCAGCTGTCTTTTATCAGAGTAGGGACTGAGGGACAGTCTGCAGATCACACCCACAAAGGTCCTTTTAAGGACTTTTATAGGTGTACTATTTGGTGTGCAGTATATAGGGGTGTAATACATGTATAAAATACTTGCACATATAGAAAGCATAGTATAGTGCATTTCCACTGTGCAGCATTGTGACTGCTGAGCGGTTCTGCAGCGATACTACAAAGAGTGACAAACACAATAAAAAAAAAGTATTATAACTGGTGTGATAGACCAGTGGCCCCCAAAAACAACAGATTGAAGCGCAGTGTTATATACCTTCTTCCACATACATACTGCACTACTCTAGAGACTTTTGTCACAGGGTCATTTAAAAAATGACAGGCAGAGGAAGAGGCAGGCCCTTCCGGTAGGGGTAGTAGGGGTAGGGCAGGAGCAACAGACTTGAGCCAAAGGGGCAAATTGCAGAAGGTGCGTGCGATTACATCAAAGGATGCACCAGACTTGGTTGAGTGGCTCACTCAGCCTTACTCTTCTGCACCTTCCTCTCAGTGCTCTCTATCACGGTGCTGGTGTCAGTGCTCTCTATCACAGTGCTGGTGTCAGTGCTCTCTATCTCGGTGCTGGTGTCAGTGCTCTCTCTCTATCTCGGTGCTGGTGTCAGTGCTCTCTATCACGGTGCTGGTGTCAGTGCTCTCTCTCTATCTCAGTGCTGGTGTCAGTGCTCTCTATCACGGTGCTGGTGTCAGTGCTCTCTATCACGGTGCTGGTGTCAGTGCTCTCTCTCTATCTCGGTGCTGGTGTCAGTGCTCTCTATCACGGTGCTGGTGTCAGTGCTCTCTCTCTATCTCAGTGCTGGTGTCAGTGCTCTCTATCACGGTGCTGGTGTCAGTGCTCTCTATCACGGTGCTGGTGTCAGTGCTCTCTCTCTATCTCGGTGCTGGTGTCAGTGCTCTCTATCACGGTGCTGGTGTCAGTGCTCTCTCTCTCTATCTCGGTGCTGGTGTCAGTGCTCTCT
The DNA here is from genome assembly GCF_037356315.1 of Lithobates pipiens. Lineage (NCBI taxonomy): Eukaryota > Metazoa > Chordata > Amphibia > Anura > Ranidae > Lithobates > Lithobates pipiens. The sequence goes on from NW_027507787.1 coordinate 233,162,051, forward strand.
ATCACGGTGCTGGTGTCAGTGCTCTCTATCACGGTGCTGGTGATCATCTCCTGCACCCTCTTCATAGCCTACCCTGAGCTTTCCTCTCCTCCATTGCCTTCATGCGCTCCTGAGTCCTGAATTGTCAAAATTTCACATATAAAAAAAGAATGCTTGTGGTTGTCGATCCCAGATTCACTTCATACTTTTGTTGTATGTCAGTAACTTTGTACTTTGTATGTCAGTGTCCATGTTGTGGGGTTATGTGTGCACAGCTAGTAAGTATTTTGTGGCTGAAAATATGACCTGGAGGTTTTTAAGGTTCGCCTACCATTAAAGTCAATGGGGCGCGCCGCAAACTTTACGGTTCGCAAACTTTTGGCCGCGTTCGTGGTTCGCATTCGTGAAACGTCCCGACGGAAGTTTGTCCATCTCTAGTGGAGAGGCACAGAGTCCACATTGCATGGGGTCCAGTGTGAAGTTTTCACAGTCGGTGAGGATTTGGGGAACCGTGTCATCTGCTGGTGTTGGTCCATTGTTTTTTATCAAGTCCAAAGTGGCACATAATTGTGAAGTGGAAGGAAAATGATAAATGGTTTTCACATTTTTATTTTTTACAAATAAATATGTGAAAAGTGTGGGGTGTGCATTTGTATTCAGCCCTCTTTACTCTGATACCCCTTACTAAAATCTAGTTGAATCAATTGCCTTCAGAAGTCACCTAATTAGTAAATAGAGTCCACCTGTGTGTAAATTAATCTCAGTATAAATACAGCTGTTCTGTGAAGCCCTCAGATGTTTGTTAGAGAACCTTAGTGAACAAACAGCATCATGAAAGCCAAGGAACACACCAGACAGGTCAGGGATAAAGTTGTGGAGAAGTATAAAGCAGGGTTAGGTTATAAAAAAATCTCCCAAGCTTTGAACATCTCACGGAGCTCTGTTCAATCCATCATCCGAAAATGGAAAGAGTATGGCACAACTGCAACCCTACCAAGACACGGCCGTCCACCTAAACTGACCGGCCGGGCAAGGAGAGCATTCATCAGAGAAGAGCCAAGAGGTCCATGGTAACTCTGGAGGAGCTGCAGAGATCCACAGCTCAGGGGGGAGAATCTGTCCACAGGACAACTATTAGTCGTCTCTCCACAAATCTGCCCTTTATGGAAGAGTGACAAGAAGAAAGACATTGGTGAAAAAAAGTCATAAGAAGTCCTGTTTGCAGTTTGTGAGAAGCCATGTGGAGGACACAGCAAACATGTGGAAGAAGGTGATCTGGTCAGATGAGACCAAAATTCTACTTTTTGGCCTAAAAGCAAAACGCTATGTGTGGTGGGAAACTAACACTGCACATCACCCTGAACACACCATCCCCACCGTGAAACATGGTGGTGGCAGCATCATGTGGTGGGGATGCTTTTCTTCAGCAGGGACAGGGAAGCTGGTCAGAGTTGATGGGAAGATGGATGGAGACAAATACAGGACAATCTTAGAAGAAAACCTGTTAGAGACTGCAAAAGACTTGAGACTCGGCCGGAGGTTCACCTTCCAGCAGGACAACGACCCGAAACATAACCAGAGCTACAATGGAATGGTTTAGATCAAAGCATATTCATGTATTAGAATGGCCCAGTCACAGTCCAGACCTAAATCCAACTGAGAATCTGTGGCAAAACTTTCTGTTCACAGACGCTCTCCATCCAATCTGACAGAACTTGAGATATTTTGCAAAGAAGAATAATGGGGAGAAATGTCCCTCTCTAGATGTGCAAAGCTGGTAGAGACATCCCCAAAAAAGACTTGTAGCTGTAATTGTAGAGAAAGGAGGTTCTACAAATTATTGACTCCGGGGGGCGCCATACAAATGTATCCCCCACACTTTACACATATTTATTTCCAAAAAAATGTGAAAACCATTTGTCATTTTCCTTCCACTTCACAATTATGTGCCACTTTGTGTTGGTCTATCACATAAAATCCCAATAAAATACAAATTTTTTCAAGGCACTGTATATATATATACAGAGAGAGAGAGAGAGAGAGAGAGATCTCTATCTATATATCTATCTACATACATATATATATATATATATCTTTTTTTGTTATTATTTTATTTTTTTAAGGAATCTCTACCACTTTACGGCAATGACTGGAGAATGAAGAACATCTGTCCATCCCGGAAGGCAGTCCACCCGACCTTCATGATGTCATTCCACCGCGGCCCATACAATCCCACAGGACTGAAACGCTGCACAATGTTTAAAGGGCATCAAAGTAGATATGAGTGAGATAGGAAGGTGGGGAAATTGGAAAATATTTGACCACACTGGGTTGTGTTTTTATTAAGATAAGTGTCAGGAAGCGTCTGGCATCACCATTTGGAAACATTTAGCGGTGGTAAGACATAATCAGCCCAACTGGACTCGGAGTTCTCCGGTCCCTTTGATGGAGGCGGCCGGCCCTATTAAACTGTTTGACTAAATACACGGATAAAACCTTTATTAGTAGGGCTGAGTATTGGGTATCCGGCCATCAAAATTCTTGCATAATTTTGAGCCTTTATATTATTTACTGGACGCTGTGCTGGAGGGAAATGCTCTGCCTTTGAGGGTAATGATCGTTCATTATTCGCTAGGCCTTGTTCACATGCAACTCCCCTCAGAACTCCGGTATTGGGAATAGGAAGGCCGACTTCTAGGCAATCTTCAGTCCTGCAGGAATCTGGGATCAGCAAGAAAGTCTAGGAGCCTGAAATATGAGTCAGCAATAGCAGTACATTTATTCCTGTCCTTACAGATTTCCTTGAATGTAACCTGCGCCTGAAAACAATCATTATCCTTATTTATATGCTTGTTAAAATCGGCATACCTACTACATTCCCAAAGCAGCTGCACTTGGTACACTGTGCTATACGCTACATTCCCCAAGCTGCTGCACTTGGTACACTGTGCTATACGCTACATTCCCCAAGCTGCTGCACTTGGTACACTGTGCTATACAGTACATTCCTCAAACTGCTTTACTTGGTACACTGTGCTATACAGTACATTCCTCAAACTGCTGTACTTGGTACACTGTGCTATACAGTACATTCCTCAAACTGCTGTACTTGGTACACTGTGCTATACAGTACATTCCTCAAACTGCTGCACTTGGTACACTGTGCTATACAGTACATTCCTCAAGCTGCTGTACTTGGTACACTGTGCTATACAGTACATTCCTCAAACTGCTGTACTTGGTACACTGTGCTATACAGTACATTCCTCAAACTGCTGTACTTGGTACACTGTGCTATAGAGTACATTCCTCAAGCTGCTGCACTTGGTACACTGTGCTAGACATTACATTCTCCAAGATGCTGCATGTGGTCGTTCTATAAATTACATTCCCTAAACCCGGGGCTGTCTTTAATATTGATTGGACCCTGGGCAAACATTTTCTTGCCCCCCCCATGCAATCATTACCACTCACTGACTGGCTGCTAGAGGTTACAGCACACATTATGGTTCACTGATTCTTTGCTAGAGGTTACAGCACATGAGTTCTGCTTGATGATTGGTTGCTAGATATTACTATACATCAATACTGCTCACTGATTGGTTGCTAGAGGTTACTGGACATCCTTACCACTCACCAATTAGTTGCTAGAGGTTACTGCACATTATTACTGCTCACTGATTGGTTACTAGAGGTTACTGAAAATCCTTTTTCCGCTCAATAATTGGCTGCAAGAGGTTAGTGCACATCATTACTGCTCACTGATTGGTTGCTTAAGGTTAAAGCACATCATCTCCTCACTTCCTGCACACCATGGACTGGGGAGGTGAGGGGACCCATCAATAGAAAGAAAACTCCAATGTAACTGGTATTCACATTCACCACTAATGTAAAGAGGATTTAAACTGACCACTAATGTAATAGGAGCATTCACAGCAACCACTAATGTAAGGAGGGATTTACACTGACCACCAATGTAAGGGGGACATTCACACTGGCCGATAGTGTGAATGAAAAGAGTGTATGCCAAGTCCCAATGTAATGATTAGATTTATACTGACCACTAATGTAACTGTCAGGTGAGTACTTACCGAGGCTGAGAGGCCGAAAGCGGTTCGCCCTTGCGCCTACACGCACCCCCTCCCCCGGAGGTGGTACAGGAAGCAAGGTAGTACGCAGAGGCACAGGCCACCAACAGGTATTAGAGTTCCTGTAGGAAGGCTGCAGAGCTGAACCAAGGTTTGCAGAGGTTCAGGAAATGGCTGAGGGTCCGATGCAGGATGTAGTGGGCAATCCGGGTCACAGCAAAGGATCATGTACTAGAGGAGGTAAGCAAGTCTGTAAGGCAGGCCGAGGGTCAAGCACTTGTAGGCAGGTAAAGCAAAGTCCGTTAGGCAGGCCGAGGGTCAAGCACTTGTAGGCAGGTAAAGCAAAGTCCGTTAGGCAGGCAGAGGGTCAAACACGTGTAGGCAAGTAAAGCAAAGTCCATTAGGCAGGCCGAGGGTCAAACATGTGTAGGCAGGTAAAGCAAGTCCGTTAGGCAGGCCGAGGGTCAAACACGTGTAGACAAGTAAAGCAAAGTCCATTAGGCAGGCCGAGGGTCAAACATGTGTAGGCAGGTAAAGCAAGTCCGTTAGGCAGGTCGAGGGCAAACACTTGTAGGCAGATAAAGCAAAGTCCGTTAGGCAGGCCGAGGGTAAAACACGTGTAGGCAGGTAAAGCAAAGTCCATTAGGCAGGCCGAGGGTAAAACACGTGTAGGCAGGTAAAGCAAAGTCCATTAAGCAGGCCGAGGGTCAGATCTATGAGAGCAGCAGCGTAGTCAGTAACAGTCCGGGTCACTGCAGGTAGTCAGATACGGCAAACTGGAAACAGGTACAAACGGGAAGCTGACGACAAACCAGCAACCCGTTTGGACGCCAGAGCCCTTTTAAATAGCCCTGCCAGAGCGTCACGTCAAGCGCGCGCCATTACAAACATTCAATGCGCCATCGCACATGTGCTGTTGCGCATACATCCGATCCATGGGGCCGCGCGCGTGCGTGCACCGGAGCGCCAATCCGCCGCGCATGCGCGCAGGAACATGGCGAATGCGGCTGGAAAAGACCCTCTTCTGACAGTAACCGAGACATTGAGCCTGCGTTCACATTTGTGTGTGTCGGGAACGCATGCAAAATCGCTTTCCTGACACCACAGAAACAACAATGATGGGGCCCAGGGCAGATGCCCCTTTTGCCCCGCCTTAAAGACGGCCACTGTTGTACATTTATACCGCTCCGATTAGAAAAACATAATTTCAGACCCGCCGATTGCGATTATTGATTATCAGCTGATTTCATTGACTCCTCTATCCGAATAAAGATTCAACGGGAAAACGAGATCACCTAAAATGTCACTTCTATGAATAGTACGGCGATCACTGCAACGAGAAGAAGAAGAAGAAGATGACAACTACAATTCTACAATCCATCCTTTCATCCTCCAAAAAAAAAAAAATCAAATCTCAAAAAAAAAAACAAAAAAAAGGGAAATTCCAACAATGAACGATTTCTACCGACAAAGGAAGGAGCGATGAACGGGGGAGGGGCTTCACATAAATCTGGATTATCATCTCCATAAGAAATAACAATGTTTTTTTTTGTTTTTACATTTTCCTCCTTCAATTCTTTTCATTTAGAACCCGACGTGATCATCTCCACTATAATTACCCCGATCATCATTCCCGATATCAGGATGACATTAAACACCCAACTCCATTGTCACATCATCATTAGTATTCATTCTAGGAGAGCTCACCGCTCTACAACAATCCATACATCCCATCCAGACAGAAGATATAATATCTGCAACAAACAGATCATTACTTTAAACTGAATCATCATCATTCCATTTTGCAGTATACACTAGATTACCAGAAGTATTGGGACGCCTGCCTTCACACACACACACATGAACTTTAATGGCATCCCAGTCTTAGTCCGTAGGGTTCAATATTGAGTTGGCTCCGCCCTTTGCTGCTATAACAGCTTCACCTCTTCTGGGAAGGCCGTCCACAAGGTTTAGGAGTGCGTCTATGGGGAATGTTTGACCATTATTCCAGAAGAGCATTTGTGAGGTCAGGCACTGATGTTGGACGAGAAGGCCTGGCTCATAGTAATTCACCCCAAAGGTGTTCTAGCGGGCAGAGGTCAGGACTCTGTGCAGGCCAGTCACATTCCTCCACTCCCAAACTCGCTCACCCATGTCTTTATGGACCTTGCTTTGTGCACTGGTCCAAACCGTTTGTTGGAGGGGGGGGGGGGATTTTGGTGTTGGGTTGTTTCTATAGGGGTTGGGTTTGGCCCCTTAGTTTCAGCGAAGGGAACTCTTAAGGCGTCAACATACCAAAAAAATTTGGATAATTTCATGCTTCCAACTCTGTACAGGCCAGTCAAGTTCCTCCACCCCAAACTTGCTCATCCATGTCTTTATGGACCTTGCTTTGTGCACTGGTCCAAATCATTTGGTGGAGGGGGGGATTATGGTGTGAGGGGAGGGGGGGTTATGGTGTGGGGGGTTGTTTTTCAGGGGTTGGGCTTGGCCCCTTAGTTCCAGTGAAGGGAACTCTTAGTCAGCATACCAAGACATTTTGGGCAATTTCATCCTCCCAACTTTGTGGGAACAGTTTGGGGGACGCCCCCTTCCTGTTCCAACATGACTGCCCACCAGCAAGGTCCATAGAGACGTGGATGAGCGAGTTTGGAGAGGGGTGGTGGCATGGCAAAGAACGGGGGGGGAGGTGGCTTGCTTAGCCCCCCTCCCCCCCCGTTCTGTAGAAGTGATTGGCACAGCCGCCCGCTGGGTGCCATCTTTAGAAACACAAGCTCATGCCTTCTAGTAGTACGCCCAAAGAGCTAAAGTAGTTATTACTATTACTGTTCTTATTACTATTTTTGTTAGTAGTAGTAATAATATTAATAATAATAATAATAATATTATGGTAATTTCTATTATTATTATTATTATTATTATTATTAATAATATTAATAGTGATAACAACAATATTGATATGATATGGTGATTATTATTATTATTATTATTATTATTATTATTATTATTATTATTAATAATAATAATATTAATAATAATAATAATTAAATAATTAAAAAACTCCATATTATTATTATTATTATTATTATTATTAATAATAATAATAATAATAATAATAATAATATGCCGATTATTATCAATATTATTATTACTATTATTATTATTATTATTATTATGTCTCCATACTTTTATGTTTATTTGTTTGTTTATTTACTTAATTTATTGATATTATTATTATTATTATTATTATTATTAATAATAAATCTCCACACTTTTATCTTTATTTTTTTGTTTATTGACTTTGTTTTTTTGTTTTGTTTTTTTTGTCTTTTTATTTTATTACTAATCAGTGGGACCTGAGGACCATATTCCGTTCCTTTTACATATAACGTGTTTTTTGGAACGACAACACCAATATTCTTATCCTTCCTAAAATTCCAACGCACACAAATACTTGAGAAATGGGTGATACCACTGAGCGTGAATTAAAAGCCTTTTTTTTTTTAAGTGAATAATCCATTGTATGAAGGCCGTTCATTGGTGAAGTAAAATTAATGACTCCCACCGGGGGGTGGGGAATGCGGTTTTGTATACACTACGTGGTCAGAACTTTAAAGGAAATGGAAAATGATGTGATGAATGCGAAGCCGAGCGGGTGCGCTCACATTTCATTCTCCCGCATTCTACGCTCTCCTTTTCCCTTCTTATAACAAATTACGATTTTATTATTTAACGCTATTTAATTCTACTGGTATTGACAGGACAGAATTTCAGGAAACGGGAATGGATCATTGGAAGGACGGGGATTTGGTCCATTGCGGGTTGTGGACATTTTCTGAAAAAGTGTTTGGACCCTCTGCACCCCCCCCCCCCCCCCCCAACCTATAATTTGCAGTGGTCAGTTTGTAAAATTTTACATCTTATCTCCTGATACCACAGGAATGGATTGGACATTCCTCAGACCAAAAGGTTAGGATGAGTGGGGCTTTTTTTGGAACATGCCTGACTATCGGTAATGGACAATGGCCAAAACAACACTGCTGGGACAATTTTGTAACTGGTCCACATTGTGGTGTAAGCCGATGTCCCGCTTACCTTAACAAGCATTTAAACAGGACTAGACAACACATGGATTTTGGCCTTTGGAATTATGGGACACTGCCTGCGTCAACATGCACATCCAGCCAGAGAGGACTGGATGGGCTGAACATAGGGTTACCACCCGTCCGGGTCTCACTAAGGCAATCTAATGGGACTCGTTAATTGGCAGGGAGCGCTGATACAAGGGGGCCATCAAGGGGGGGGGCCTGATATAAGGGGACCCTGGTCTAATGGATGGTCTCCAAGTGGGGTGTGGATGTCATGGTTGGTCTCTAAGGGGAGTTGCTGAAAAAAGGGGCCTCTGATCTAATGGGGTTCTGTGAAGGGGTATGGTGATATAAGGAGACTCTGTTATCAAGGCCATCTTTTCACATGGGCACGCTGCGCAGTTGCCCGGGGGCCCCACTTGCCTGGGGGGGCCCCTCCTGCCCAGCGACCCCAGCCAGGACTGGACTGGTATACTGGGAAATTTCCTGGTAGGCCGTCTGCCCTGGGGCCGCTTTGAGTTGCGGCTGCAGCGATTCACTCTTTCCCTCTCTCCTCCTGTGTATCACGAAGCTGGCTGGGTCTGTGTTCGGTGGCCTCGCTGTAACAAGGTCCCCCCCCCCCTAGACCGGCTAGTGTAATAGTAGATTTAATCAGTGTTCCGCCTATCACACAAGCCAGTCTAGGGGGGTGGGATCTTGTTACAGAGCGGCCGCCAAACACAGACCCGGCCAGCTCTGTGATACACAGGAGGAGATGCCCACTGTGTGTGTTACCAGGCAATGGTGAGTCTGTATTAATTGGCACAGTGAGGTAGCATTCATGGGCACAGCGAGGCTGCAATGGTGGGCACAGTGAGGCTGCATTCACGGGCATCTAATAGGGGTCTGTAAGGGGGGTGCTGATATAAGCGGACTCTGGGGGGGCCATGCCCGCTAAAGTGTTCAGGTTTGACTTGAAGAAAACGTGGCAACTCTAGGTGCACAAGCATGGTGGTTCTTTGAATTATGGGACACTGCCTATGCCAACATGCACAAGAAGCTAGAGAGGATTATAAGGGGGCACACAAGCAAGGTGTGTAAGCAGGTTAGGCTAATGCTGCCTCAGCCAGGACCAGGAGGGTTGGGGTTAACATGTTTCCTGGGTGTCCCCCCCGAAGACACCAGATCTGGAGATCTGCCACTATGGACTCTTCCCTGTGCAGGAATGCTGGGGCAGCTATGAAGGGCTTAGGTTAGAAAGAACTGTGTTGCTGTCCTCTGTAATGCTCAAGTTATTCAAGTAAAAGTGTTGAACCTTTGTCTTTGTCTGGTCTAAAGTTACTAAGGAAGTGTAATGCAAGTAACAGGCACACATATGTGTAAGGCAGAGACCCTGTTCTAGGTGCCTAGCATAGCCCAGAAGAGCCCACGCTGAAAAAGGCTTCTCATGTGACCCTTGCTTGATGCCCAACAAGGAAGGAAACGCGGAGGAGACTTCACCCGCCTATACCCTGCTACCCTTACAGGTGGCTCTTGGCTAACTTTACGTTCTCCGAGCTGCTGCACTTGGTGCATTGTGCTGTACATTATATCTGGCAAGCTGATGCACTGGGTACACTGTGCTTTACATTTGTTCCCCAGAGCTGCTGCACTTGGTATGCTGTGCTATACATTACATTCCCCAAGCTGCTGCATTTGGTTGTGCTACACATTACATCCACCAAACTGCTGCACCTAATACGCTGTGCTATACCCTACATTCCACAAGCTTCTGCATGGGGTACACTGCATTATACAGTACATTCCCCCTTGGTATGCTGTGCTATATCCTACATTGCCCAATCTGCAGTAGTTGGTCCACTTTGCAATGTTTTACATTCCCCGACCTGCTGCACTTGGCACATTGTGCTATACATTACATTCCCCAAGCTGCTGCATGTGGTTGTGCTATACATTACATTCCCCAAGCTGCTGCATGTGGTTGTGCTATACATTACATTCACTAAGCTGATGCACTTGGTACACTGTGCTATACATTACATTCTCCAAGCTGCTGCATGTGGTTGTGCTATACATTACATTCCCCAAGCTGCTGCATGTGGTTGTGCTATACATTACATTCACTAAGCTGATGCACTTGGTACACTGTGCTATACATTACATTCTCCAAGCTGCTGCATGTGGTTGTGCTATACATTACATTCACTAAGCTGATGCACTTGGTACACTGTGCTATACATTACATTCTCCAAGCTGCTGCATGTGGTTGTGCTATACATTACATTCCCTAAACCCAGGGCCATCTTTAGTATTGATTGGACCCTGGGCAAACATTTTTTAGCCGCCCCCCCCCCCCCCCCCCCACAGGGCCGTCTTTAAAATTGATTGGACCCTGGGCAAAAAAATTCTTAGGGCTCCCCTCCCCCCATGCAATTTCGCTCTCCACCTTCTCTGAGACATACAATAAATAGCAGCTAGACTTAAAATCTGTTTACTGTATCAGATCAGGCAGCGATTGCGATTGGTTGCCAGAAGTTACAGCATATCATTACTGCTTACTGACTGGTTGCTAGAGGTTATAGCACTCCTTAAGGCTCACTGATTAGTTGCTAGAGGTTACAGCACATTTCTGTTTGTTGATTGGCTGCTAGAGATTGCTGTACAGTAATACTGCTCACTGGTTGCTATAGGTTACAGCACATCTTCTCCTCACTGCAAGGGGGCATGATATACCTATGAATGCTGCCTTTATTTACATATCAATGCAGTTGGCCTCAGCTGTTTACATATGCATGTTACTGCTATTTACATATGAATGCCAGTATTTACATGTAAACACAGGTCTGCAGGTGAGTCATCTGTACACAACAATAGGGCAGAGCTGGGCAGCATTAGTAGCAGCACAGGACTAAAACTTCAAGGGACAAGGTAATGTAAACTGGGATAGTTGACAAGTATGAGGCAGCTGCTTTGGGCCCCACAACAATGCCCTGCCTTAAAGACGGCCCTGCCCCCCCACCCCATGCAATCATTACCGCTCACTGACTGGCTGTTAGAGGTTACAGCACACATTATGGCTCACTGATTATTTGCTAGAGGTTACAGCACATGAGTTCTGCTTGTTGATTGGTTGCTAGAGGTTACTGAAAATCCTTTACTGCTCAGTAATTGGTTGCAAGAGGTTAGTGCACATCATTACTTCTCACTGATTGGTTGCTAAAGGTTACAGCACATGATCTCCTAACTGCCTGCACACCATGGGCTGGGGAGGTGACCGGACCCATCAACAGACAGAAAACTCCAATGTAACTGGTATTCACATTCACCACTAATGTAAAGAGGATTTACACTGACCACTAATGTAACAGGAATTTATACTGACCACTAATGTAATAGGTGCATTCACAGGAACCACTAATGTAAGGAGGGATTTACACTGACCACCAATGTAAGGAGGACATTTACACTGGCCAGTAGTGTGAATGAAAAGAGTGTATGCCAAGTCCCAATGTAATGATTAGATTTACACTGACCACTAATGTAACTGAGACATTGAGCCTGCATTCACATTTGTGTGTGTCGGGAACGCATGCAAAATCGCTTTTCTGACACCACAGAAACGTGCTGCCCTTTAGCAGATACACAGAAATGCCATTAATCATTATTGACACCCTCACACATCTGCTGAGATGTGCGTATTCACTTGCACCAAAATTCAGAGTGCTGTGGCACCATATTATTTTGAAAAAGGGTTCCACCTCCAATTTGCTTACCTTTGCAGAACAGGCTGATGTTAGGCTTAATGATCACAGTTGCAGGCAGGACTTTCAAGCATGCCCCTTTATTTTCCCGGTGGGCAGCATTCAGCAGAAGTGATGGTGGGGGGGGTTTGTTAGTGTTGGCTTTGGGCAGTGTGAAAGAATGTAACAGACAGTCTCAGCTGAGACAACTGCAGTCAGTAACCCTAGCCATAGTCCAATCTATATAATGTGTCCGGGTTTCAGACAGTCCAAAACCTGGACACATGATTCCAAACCCGAACTGTCCGGATGAATCCTGGACAGGTGGCAACCCTAGCCTGCACACCATTGGCTGGGGAGGTGAGGGGACCCATCAACAGACAGAAAACTCCAATGTAACTGGTATTCACATTCACCACTAATGTAAAGAGGATTTACACTGACCACTAATGTAATAGGAGCATTCACAGGAACCACTAATGTAAGGAGGGATTTACACTGACCACCAATGTAACAGGAATTTATACTGACCACTAATGTAATAGGTGCATTCACAGGAACCACTAATGTAAGGAGGGATTTACACTGACCACCAATGTAAGGAGGACATTTACACTGGCCAGTAGTGTGAATGAAAAGAGTGTATGCCAAGTCCCAATGTAATGATTAGATTTACACTGACCACTAATGTAACTGAGACATTGAGCCTGCATTCACATTTGTGTGTGTCGGGAACGCATGCAAAATCGCTTTTCTGACACCACAGAAACGTGCTGCCCTTTAGCAGATACACAGAAATGCCATTAATCGTTATTGACACCCTCACACATCTGCTGAGATGTGCGTATTCACTTGCACCAAAATTCAGAGTGCTGTGGCACCATATTATTTTGAAAAAGGGTTCCACCTCCAATTTGCTTACCTTTGCAGAACAGGCTGATGTTAGGCTTAATGATCACAGTTGCAGGCAGGACTTTCAAGCATGCCCCTTTATTTTCCCGGTGGGCAGCATTCAGCAGAAGTGATGGTGGATATGACCTCAGGGGGGCATGATATACATAGACATAGACATCACCCGCCTATACCCCGCTACCCTTACAGGTGGCTCATGGCGCACAAGCATGCTGGTCCTTGGATTTATGGGACAGAATAACCAGGGTCATCTTTAATATTGATTGAACCCTGGGCAAAACTTTTCTTGGGCCCCCCCCCATGCAGCTCTCCACCAGCTCTGAGACATACAATAAATAGCAGCTAGACTCAAAATCAGTTTACTGAATCAGATCAGGCAGCAATTGCGATTGGTTACCAGAGGTTACAGTGTATTATTACCACTCACTGACTGGTTGCTAGAGGTTACACCACACATTTACAGCTCACTGATTAGTTGCTAGAAGTTACAGCACATGATTTCTGCTTGTTGATTGGTTACTAGAGATTACTGTGGATATGACCTCAGGGGGCCATGATATACATATGAATGCCACCGCTATTTACATATGAATGTCGATAATTTACATGTAAACACAGGGTCTGCAGGTGAGTCACCTGTACACAACAATAGGGCAGAGCTGGGCAGCATTAGTAGCAGCACTTCTCACTGAGATATTGGGACACAGCACGGGACTAAAACCTCAAGGAACGAGGGAATTTAAACCAGGATAGTTGGCAAGTATGGGGCAGCTGCTTTGGGCCCCACAACAATGACAGGGCCCAGGGCAGCTGCCCCTTTTGCCCTGCCTTAAAAACGGCCCTGAGAATAACCCACGCTGAACAAGGCTTCTCATGTGACCCTTGCTTGACAACCAACGAGGAGGGAAACGTGGAGGAGACATCACCCGCCTATACCCCGCTACCCTTACAGGTGGCTCTTGGCGCATAAGTACGGGGTGGTTGTTGGATTTATGGGACACTGCCTGCACCAACATACACAGGCAGCCAGTGTGGACTGGATGGGGTACACCTAGGGTAAACACCCCTCCGTTTCTCACTAAGGCAATCTAATGGGGGTCTTTAAGAGGCAGGGAGAGCTGATATAATGGGGGGGGGGGGGGGGGCGCTGATATAAGGGGATTCTGACTCTGATCTAATAGATGGTTTCCAAGGGGGGTGCCTCTGATCTAACGGGTGTTTTGCAAGGGGGGTGCAGATCTAATGGTTGGTCTCTAACTGGGGTTGCTGATATAAGGGTACTCTGATCTAATGGGGGTCTGTAAGGGGGGGGAGGCTGTTATAAGGAGACTCTGATTTGATGGGGGTGGGTCCCTCTGGGTAGTAGTGATATAAAGGGAATCTCATCTAATGGGGGGGTCAGATATAAGATGACTCTGATAGTGATATAATGCTAAAGTATTCAGAGTTTGGCTTGAAGAAAAGGTGGCAACTCTAGGTGCACAAGCATGGTGGCTCTTGGTGATATGGGACACTGAACTGCACCAACACGTGGAGACAAACAGAGTGGGCTGGATAAGGGGTGCCCAAGCATGGTGGCTCCTGGGACTTGCAGTCCTGAGGAGTAAGATCAGGCGACTTTTACTGAAGTTGTGAGTTACTTTCTCCAACCAAAAGTTCGGGGGAAGTGGCACAAAGCAAGCTGGAGCCCAACACTTGCAAATGGATCAAGTTGTAAGTGTTCTGGAATTTTTCTTGCTGCCTGTACTCATTGGAGATCAGCCCCCAGTGTTTTAGCATGCCTGTTGAAAATGGGCCTTTAAGGAGGATTTACACTTTCAACCATAAAGAGGAAACCTTGTGTGGCTGTCAGGGGCTCCCTGCTTGCACCTCCTCCAATCAGCTGCTACAAATCAGCCGCCGAGCAGTTTTGAGGCTACTACAATCCTCAAGCTGTTTGACTCGAGTCTCAGAAACCCATTTGCTTTGAATCAGCCTTGTGCCAGAATAAGCAGCTTCACGTGCGGTAACAGCCCTGGAGCTGCTTGTTGGATCATTTTAAACAACTGATTGCCTGAAAACCTCTAAAAAACAGCAGCGTTTCCCATAATATGCAGCAAGATTTTCCCTTTCATTTGCTTATCTGCCCTAGAGACATGGAAACAGAATGTGAGGGAGTGCTATGGACAACACAAGCAATGTTTCTAACATACACTTTTCAGTCATGGGGTAAATATACAGTATCTGACAAAAGTAAGTACACCCCTCACATTTTTGTAAATATTTTATTCTACCTTTTCATGTGACAACACTGAAGAAATGACACTTGTCTACAATGTAAAGTAGTGAGTGTACAGCTTGTATAACAGTGTAAATTTGCTGTCCTCCAAAATAACTCAACACACATCCATTAATGTCTAAAGTGAGTGCACCCCTAAGTGAAAATGTCCAAATTGGGCCCAAAGTGTCAATATTTTGTGTGGCCGCCATTATTTTCCAGCACTGCCTTAACCCTCTTGGGTATGGAGGTCACCAGAACTTCACAGGTCACCACTGGAGTCTCTTCCCCTCCTCCATGACGACATCACAGAGCTGGTGGATGTTAGAGACGTTGCGCTCCTCCACCTTCCGTTTGAGGATGCCCCACAGATGCTCAATAGAGTTTAGGTCTTGAGACATGCTTGGCCAGTCCATCACCTTTACCCTCAGCTTCTTTAGCAAGGCACTTGTCGCCTTGGAGGTGCGTTGTTTAATGCAGTTCAGTGCGTTACTGCAAGTTTAATGCCATATATTGCAGTTACTGCGTTACCTTCTATTAAACGCAGTACATTTCTGTGCGTTAGTGCACATTTTATGCAGTATTTTGCAGAGCGTCAGTGCAGTTTAACTGCAGTATAATAGAAAAATAGAAGAAACTAAATGGGATTTTTAATGTACCAAATAGAACAAAGTTATTTTATAAAAGTAGAAATATATTCAAAAGATAAAAACAAAACATACAAGGAGAAAATATTGATAATACAGTACAATGACATGCGCTGGCTGATTGCATCTCTACATGTTTTGCCTTGATATGGACTTCTTCAGGAGATATAATTGATATCAGGCACAATGAGCACTAGAAATAAGCAGAGTTTTGTTGAAAAACAGAGTAATCAACAATTGTAACAAGTATAATACATAATAAATGCAATTGGAACAAATATAGAATAGCATTAATCAATTAGAGACAGCACAGAAGTCATAGATGGTCATACTAGTTACCTGTATGTATACAACCATTCACACATAAATTGAGGCTCCATAATCATGGGGATATCAACAGATGGATCAGTTGGTGAAACCATAGAGGGGGGTATATCCAAAGTACAGCCACCGGTAAGTGGTCCAAAAGCTATGGGATAAATGACAATGAGAACCCCCCCCCTACAGGTGGGACTTTAACGGCACTACCAATACACATGTTTTATTATATATTTTACCCTGTGATGAAGTACATTTGGCTGTAATCAACAATTGATCACCAAATCCACAACAGAACTGAATAAGGATGAAGAATAAAGTAGGGTAAACTCATTGCTGAGTTGTGATCAAATAATGACCCCTTAAAGCGGAGGTCCACCCTAAAGTGGACCGTCCGCTCATTGGAATCCTCCCCCCCCTCCGGCGCCACAATTGGCACCTTTCAGGGGGGAGGGGGGTGCAGATACCTGTACAGTACAGGTATCTGCACCCACTTCCGGCATAGCTATCTGCGGAAAGGGGCATAGATTATGCCCCTTTCCGAAAGTCCCCCGCTGCCTGCTGGGAAACAGACGGATCCCAGAGGCAGCGGGACCATCCTTATTGCGCAGTGCGACTCGCGCATGTGCAGTAGGGAACCGGGAAATGAAGCCGAAAGGCTCCACTTCCTGATTCCCATACCCAAGATGGCGGCAGCAGCACCCGAGAGACGATCAAGAGATCGGCTTTGGGTGCCGACATCGCGGGCGCGCTGGGCGGGTAAGTGTCCTTATTTTAAAAGTCAGCAGCTGCAGTATTTGTAGCTGCTGGCTTTAAAAAAAAAAAAAAACGACGGGACTCCCGCTTTAATCAAAAAGATAATAAACTTAATTAAAGCGAATTTTGAAAAGCCAAAAGGAGCCTTAAACAGCACTGAATAAAGTGGAAAAGTTACCTTCAGTCAAACTTTTCACCAATAGACCTTCCTCCTTCCCATGCTAGACCGCTAATAACAACCACAATAGGTGCTGTTTATATACCCCCCTCCACACTCTGATTATTACTGTAAGGGGACCAGCAGCATATGTGTCCACGGGCAAAGGTGGACCTGGGCAGTCCTCAGGTAGGGTATCATTTTCTTTGTTTAGTAATGTTACCTGTGCTATCCAGCCACAGAATGCAGAGGTTGTAGTGGACTGGCCTACTAAACCATTCTCCTCCTCCAGGCCTCATCCTCTGTCACCCAAGCAGAGACTGGTACGCAGTCCACCGCAGCTGTCAGATTGGCAAAACCTGCCTCCTTGTCCACAGCTATTCCTGCCATAGCCCCATCATCAGGCATGGAGGAGTCAGCTGAGTTATTTAAACACAGCATCAGCCACTTGCTCCTTGACGATGCACATTCATTACTTGATGCAGATGTTGGTTCTGACGTTGAGTTTGAGGAAGGCAGGACCATGAGCCTACAGAGAGGGGAGAACACTGATACATAAATTGGCATTCATGTTCCCCAAGCCACAGTGTACTGCCAAGTTGTCTCCAGTGGTAATGAGGATGGAGGAGATTATGATGATGAGGTGACTTGGCAAGAGCACCTGGAAGCCACACAAAAGGGCGCAAATCTGTTCCTCCTCATTACTCACCTCAGTCTACCCCCACTATACCTCATAACCTCTCAGCAGCCTCCACTAACAGGGATAATGGTATAGTGCAGGGTGTCCAAGGTCCTTACAGCACATCTACCAGCAGTACACCACCAGCTGTAGACTATAGCCAGAAAATTTCTCTGCCCCATCTGCTGCAGTGAAAACAAAATACAGTCACTGCCACCCACATGCCCAGCATTTAACTGCAAGCTTGCCTTTTTATCTGGTGGTTTCTGCCCCCTTCTCTGAATCTGCAGAATGTGCTGTGCCACAATGGCAGGTTCCCAGTCGCTATTTATTTTCACGTAAGGCCATTTCAGCTCTGTACCATCATGTGGAAAGCAATGTTGTGGCAGCATTGGGCAAGGCAGTCAGCTTCAAAGTCCATGTTACTGCTGACATGTGGTCCAGCAAGACTGGTCAAGGACAATATATTTTGTTCACAGCACACTGGGTAACTCTGCTTGGAACTCGGAAGGATGCAGGACAGGGCTCAGTTTGTTGTGTCCCCACGTCTCCATACAGCTAGTGGTAATAATGCCAGATTTGTCAGCTCTACCCCCTCCTCCTCTACCTTCATGACCTCCTCTGCTTCAGCTTGTGTGTCTAAGGGACAGGAACCACACCCGAGCAGAAATTCTTGCAGCTCTGCGGGGACAGGCCCAGAGATGATTCACGCCACACCAGCTGAAGCCAGCAATGGTGGTGTGTGATAATGGCACAAACTTCCTGTCCACCCTTAGACAGGGAAAGTAGACACATGTGCCATGCCTGGCACATGTCCTCAATTTTGTGGCGCAACGCTTCCTAAATAGGTACCCGGGGTTGGAAGATCTGCTGAAGCAGGTCAGAAGATCATATTTCAGGCGATCATACACAGCCGGTGCTCGGTTGGCTGAAATTCAGTGGGTAATCCTCCTGCCCATAAACTGCTTGATTTGTGACATGCCCACCAGGTGGAACTCAACTTTGGCAATGCTGTAGTGGCTGCACATGCAGCAAATGGCCATCAACGGCTGTGAGTATGGCACAACCACAGGCTCAGGCTTTTTTCCCCCACGCCAATGGCTGCTCATAAAGTATACATGTAGTCTACTGTCGCCATTTGAGGAGGCCACAAGGATGGTGAGCCGTGACAATGCATGCATCAGTGACACAATCCCTGTTGTTTTCCTGCTGGAGCAGACTCTGCATGGCATTATGGACAGGGCACTCAAGGCAGAGCAGCGGGAGGAAGAGGAGGACTTCCTTTCCTCTTAAGGCCCACTTTATGCAGACACATTGTTCCTATGCGACAGAACACACAGGGAGAGAGGGAGGAGGAGAATTTAGGCAGTTTTGGAGGCACTGAAGCAGAGGAAGACATACGTCAAACAGTAAGAGATCGTTTTTCTATCCGCAGAACCCTTGGGAGTAATACGTGGCTGAAAGGAGGCTGTTCCAGATACTATGATCCTCATTGACCCCTAGGTGTCTGCTTCTCATGCCTCTGCAAATTTGTGGTGCATGGGCTCCCTTATGCTTCAAAGCCTGCGAAAGGACCCAAGTATATGTGCCGTAAAGCAGAAGGATCACTATTGATTGGCAACCCCCCTTGACCACAGTTACAAGGGGAAAGTCTCAGAACTCTTTCCGTCCCCACAGAGAGTGCAGAAGATGACATTTCTTGAGGATACCTTAAAGAGGAGTTTATCTTATGCTTATCCCGACTCTGGTAGGTTACAGTAGTTTTGAGGCTTCTGTTTAGTCCTCGCCGCACAGGGCTGTCAGCTTCCACATCCCATCGACGGCATCTGCATCACATGGTGGATGATTATCTATGGGTGAAAGCAGAGATGGAAAGCTTTCCAGTCGACGATCCACTGGCTTACTGGGTCATGAGAATAGACCACTGGCCAGTGGCCAGAACTTACCCAGTATGCAATTGAACTGCTGGGCTGCTCTGCATCCAGTGTGCTTTCCAAATGTGCATTCAGTGCTGCTGGAGGTTTTGTTACTGATAATAGAACGCATCTGACCACAGACTCAGTGGACCGTCTGACATTTATCAAAATTAATTAGTCCTGGATTACCAGCAGCTATGAAGCCCCTGATGCTGATATCGCTGATTAAGTATTTTTGGGGTATGGAATCTCTCCAGGACTTCTAGGCTGCCTTGTGTTGTGGGTGTTGATTTCATCTGGAAGAATTTTTTTGGTGTAGGTTTCATGAGCACAATTAACACCCAAAGAAAGATCAATTTTTCCACATCTGTTTGACAGGTGAATATCATTAAAATTTTTGACAGCAAGGCCAATTCTTGCTTTCATCAAGAGTGCCTCTATAAGGTTACGGCACCCAAAGACTAATTTTTCCACACCTGCTACTTCTATTCAAAGTCTATGAAAGAGACACCAGAAATTTTTCCAAAAAATCTCTAATCTTGTTCCCAGTGCACTACATTGTGGCCTCAGCATACAGACTGGCTCCGCAAGCCGTTTTGTACAAAATAAAGAAAGCTTGCAGGGAAAATGTCATTTGTTTTGCTTTATAAATGATTCAGGAGTGTGTTTCCTATAGAGTGAAGGATTCAGGAGTGTGTTTCATACAGAGTGTAGGATGCTACAGACAGAGTGCAAGGTTCAGGAGTGTGTTTCATACAGAGTGCAGGATTCAGGAGTGCGTTTCGTACAGAGTGCAGGATTTAGAAGTGTGTTTCATACAGAGTGCAAGGTTCAGAAGTGTGCTTCATACTGAGTGCAAGGTTCAGGAGTGCGTTTCATATAGGGTGCAGGATTTAGAAGAGTGTTTTATACAGAGTGCAAGGTTCAGGAGTGCACTTCGTACAGAGTACAAGGTTCAGGAGTGCGTTTTATATAGAGTGCAGGATTTAGAAATGCGTTTCGTACAGAGTGCAAGGTTCAGGAGTGCATTTCATACAGAGTGCAAGGTTCAGGAGTGTCTTTCATATAGAGTGCAGGATTCAGGAGTGCATTTCATACAGAGTGCAGGATTTAAAAATTTGTTTCATACAGAGTGCAAGGTTCAGGAGTGTCTTTCATATAGAGTGCAGGATTCAGGAGTGCATTTCATACAGAGTGCAGGATTTAAAAATTTGTTTCATACAGAGTGCAAGGTTCAGGAGTTAATTTCGTATAGAGTACAAGGTTCAGGAGTTAGTTAAACCGCAGAGACACCAATTAATTAAACATAGAACACTTAATTCTAAAATCTTGATTAACAGCGTACAGGACCAATTTGAACTACTGCATGTGCCTCTGCAGTGGTGTATAATTTAGGTTTATTATATACCGCCAGTGGTGGTGCTCAAAATGTTTGGGGGGCACAAATAAACTGGAAAATTCTGCAAAAAATCCCCATCAATCGCAGCCACTGTACTATCAATCGCAGCCACTGTGCCATCAAACACAGCCACTGGGCCCATTAATTGCTGCCACTGTACCATCAAACACAGCCACTGTATCATCAAAAGCAGTCATTGTGCCATCAAACGCAGCCACTGTGCCAACAAACGCAGCCACTGTGCCCATCAATTGCCGCTACTGTGCCATCAAACGCAGCCATTGTACCATCAAACAAAGCCACTGTGCCATCAAACTCAGCCACTGTGGCCATCAATTGCTGCCACTGGGCAATCAAACGCAGCGACTGTAACATCAAACAAAGCCACTGTACCATCAAACAAAGCCACTGTACCATCAAACGCAGCCACTGTACCATCAATTGACGCCACTGTGTCCATCAATTGCTGCCACTGTGCCATCAAACGCAGCCACTGTGGTCATCAAACGCAGACACTGTAGCCATCAATTGCCACCACTGTACCATCAAACACAGCCACTGTGCCCATCAATTGCCACCACTGTGCCATCAAACGCAGCCACTGTGCCATCAAACACAGCCACTGTGCAATCAAACGGAGCCACTGTGCCCATCAATTGCCACCACTGTGCCATCAAACGCAGCCACAATGCCTATCAATAGCCGCCACTGCGTCCAATCACAGCGCCTGTCCTTTCAGCCAATCAGGTGACGGGTAACAGATCTGAGCACCTGATTGGCGGAGAGGCGGTTTAGTGTTAGGAAAGTGAATATTCATTTGATTTTCTAATGCAGCTGAGTGACCTGTGAGCGCCCAGTATTACGTTAGCAGGTCACCTTTTTTGACGCCTATTAGAGCCTATGGCTCCAATCAGGTGATTCAAAAACACCCCCCACTGCTGTAATTCACGTGCCCGGCGCCCGAAAAGGGGCCGGGTGCCTGAATAGGGGTGGCAGCGGCAGCCATAGATAAATGCATGAATCTATCTATAGGTGCTAGAGGGGGTGGCAGGAGAGAGCGGACAGCCCTTATGGACACACCGCCACTGTACCATTGCGAGCGCACAAGTAGTTCCAATTGGACCTACCCCTTGCCTTCTTCCCCAACCAGCAATGTATAAATGCCAGCTGTTTGTCTATATGCACTGGTTGCATAGACCAGTGATAGACCCCTGCTGACTCACACGCCAATCCCTGGCTGTGCTGGATGTTCACACTGCTCGGCTGTTAACATATAATGGAGTCATGCGGGAAAAAGCCCCTATACACCAGGACCAGGGGACAAAGGTGAAAATGCGGGAAAGTCCCACCCAATCCGGGACTGTTGGGAGGTATGGTTTATCTATAATATCTGAGGGGGTAAAAAACACTCCTATAGGAATGTATTATATCCATTAATAATCATGTATATACTATTCCTTTAATAAAAACAGCCGACTCACATAGCTCTGGTGCCAAGTGAATACAAAAATTTATTTTTAGCTTTTGAAAAGGAAACTAACTGGACATTTATTATTTATTGGATAGAGCTTGCAAGGGAGGTATCTGCGACTGGTTGTTCTTAGGAAACCTCTTTGTCTATATACGTCATGTAACCCTATGAAATCTTTTGCTGTGCTGGGGTAGAAGAGCCTGGTAGGGCTAGAACAGTATCTTAGCCGAGTATCCTGTGGGCGAATGAGGATCCAATAACGGTTTTGTGCCATTCAATAAGCAGTCTTACCAAAAATACTGCCTTAGGCAATTATACTACTTCATATTTATCTGTTGAGTGCTGGTCCCGGCATCACAGGAGAAAGGGTCCTCCTTCCTTCAAAACCCCACCCTCGTGCAATGCGCCCTCTCCCCATGTTGCATCACGGGGCGTGCTCAGAGTTTTGAGTGAAGCGCCTGTGGGCAGCGGTGTGCGGTGGGCAGTGAACACACAGAGTCCAAGTTTGGCAATAATAATACTACCTGGTCATTGTTTTACACAATGGCCACTTTTTCACTCTCCCTCTTCACTATCTCTTCCCCACTTTATTTATTTATTTTATTTCTGTGTGTGTTTTGTCACGTTTTGTGTTGTCACCCGCACGTTTGACGAGAAAGTTGTGTGAGAGGGCGGACATAGGCCTTCTGGCTTGGTTCACCCTCTCTTTGATGACGAGTAGGGTGTCGGTCCTCGGGCCAACCCTGAAAGTTGTGTGGAAGGGTGGACATAGGCCTTCTGGCTTGGTTCGCCCTCTCTTTGATGACGAGTAGGGTGTCGGTCCTCGGGCCAACCCTGAAAGTTGTGTGGAAGGGCGGACATAGGCCTTCTGGCTTGGTTCGCCCTCTCTTTGATGACGAGTAGGGTGTCGGTCCTCGGGCAGACCCTGAAAGTTGTGTGGGAGGGCGGACATAGGCCTTCTGGCTTGGTTCGCCCTCTCTTTGGGGGGCCTCCCTGCGGGGGAGCCCCTACCCTAGTACCTGGGTTGGTCTGTTTCGGCAGACCTTCCGGAGAAATATGGTCGTCTGGCTTCGGCTAGATGGGCCATGTATTTGGTACCTCAGTCCCCGTCTGGAGCCTAACGCCCCGGGGGATCAGGGTAAGGTCCTTCCTTGTGGAGCAGACACCCGTGGCACGTTTTTGTGTTTCACTCTTGATGTGTGTGCACTTTTTTTGGCACGGGGTGGAAGTTTTTGCATGTGTTTTGCACGCCATAGGCTTTAAAAAAAAAAAAAAAAAATACTATATTGTAGAAAAGTTCAGCAAATACTAACTGGCTCGCAAGGGACGCAACCCATCCAGAGACACTTACAACTGTAACAGCAGTGGAACAGCAGTGTACATTGAGTGTTCAATGTACAGGGATAGGGGCAATTGTAGACACTCACTCAGGTTGAACTGGATGGACTGGTGTCTTTATTCAACCTTACTAACTATGAAACCTGGAAATGCTGACAGTGTCTGCCACGAGGTGTGGAATGCAGCCTGGCTGGTCCAAACCCAATGGTAAGTCTTCCTAGAAGAGTTTGCACTTTTCCCCCTCCGGAAACTTTCCCTGAATCTAAGTACTGTTCCTGACCCAGGTCACCCTGCTGGATGACGGGGCCTCACCCGAGGTGCGCAGTCTAAGCACAAATCTGTGTTCACCAGAGCTCCTGATGGTAGAGATGGGGTTTGCTGCATGTTAGTACCAAGTCGGGGTCCTCACGATCGCCCCACCAGGAGCTGAGCAGGCCAGGGTCCAGTAGCAGATGTAGCTGGTGTGCCTTCTCTTTGTTGTTTTGTAGTGCTCCATCTTCTCCACCTCCAGCGCCCCCTATAACCTCTCCTCATCTCCTCCTCCACCTCCTGAGCTCCATAACCTCTCCTCATCTCCATAACCTCTCCTTATCTCCCCCCCCTCCTGATCCCTGTTACCTCTCCTTATCTCCTCCTTCTCCTCTCCATAACTCCTCCTGATCTCCATGCCTCTGGGACTCATGTCTGTGTCTGGCAGAGTTTTCCCATGCCCCATTAGACTTGGTATGATCCAATATGGTTGACCTATCATTGGGTACCACATTGCACTGTGGATTACAGTGTGGGTGTCCAGATCCATAAAACGGTATTAAACCCAAAAGCAAATATTTATTAGATTGCAGCTTACCAATTCTTAGATGTGACGGCTGCATTATTTTTCTTTTTTTAGGATTTCTTTCCTTTATTTTCACTTGGTGATCCTGCCATTAAGCCTGTTGTTTTTCAACAGAGCAAGCTGTTCTGCTTCAGTAATATCCATGGAGCAGGAATGTGGATAAAGGGGTACCAGCAGTCCTCCTGTACGGGGGGGGGGGGGGGGGGCAGGTCAGCAGAGGGGCCCAGGCAGCAGGATGAATTGGATGTGGGCAGGGAGAGTGATGGGTGCGGCAGGGGGGCAAATACAGAAACCAATCCCCTGTATGGCTCTCTCTGCAGCAGTTGAAAGCTGGCTTCTTCTCCTTTTCCTCCTGTTGGCTCTCAGTACAGCTGCTGCAGAGAGAGCCATACAAAGGAATGGTTCCACTAATTGCCCCAACCCCCCACGCCACACCAACCACCCTCCCTGTGCACCACACATTTCCCCTGCTGCCCAGGCTCCCCTCCCTTACCCCTGCAGTACTTCCGGCTTCCCTCCCACCGGCAGCTTCAAGCACACAATAGGATCGATCCTTCAAGATTGAGAGTCGTGGAGGGGTCGAGTAAATATGTCATATTTACCAGCTCCTTACTTTCAATGAGTGTTCAGTATCAATCACTCACTGTGTTCATTCATAGCTGAAGCGTTGGCTGTATGGAGCCCCATGTCAGATTGTCTTTACGGGGCCCCATGTCAGGTTGTCTGTATTGGGCCCTGTGGTTTCTAACAGCAGCCTTGTTTCTACCAAAAATAAGAGCATCTACTGAACCCGTACATCTGACTGGGCTGCACCCAACTACGACACGCGATGTAATTACTTTTTTATCGACGGGGCTGGAAACGCGAATAATTAATCTGGGAAATGGAAACAAGTTTGGAAATCCATCGTCTACTTTGTAATGATAGCGCTGGAAGGATCAGAAAGTTTCTGTAACTTTTCCCCGTATCTCATTAATTCCTGTCCATGAGCGATATCGATCTGCTCCATTGACCCGAGGAACAGACACGAGTCGGAGAATGATGAGGATGAACACGGCTTAAATAGTAATTGGATCTGGGCAAAATGAAAGAAGGGGAATTACTGAGCGATAAGAACAAGCAAGAGATCTATTTCTATGAAGAAGAAGCTTATTACAGCTATAATTTTCTTTAGCGGCTTAGCTAAATATACAGTAAGGAATGGAGCAATGGATATAAACCCGTCATTAACATCTATGCTGGCTGTATGTGGTCAGATCCTTTACTGGTTTTTCCAGGAAATTCATGAGTTATTGGTCACAGAACTATCACCAGACAACAGAATGGGGATTCTTCTTCTAACTCGAATGATCTTCTAAAAGATTTCTTTTCAGCAACAATTTAACCCATCGTCTACTGGGTGTACACCCCTAAGACCCACCACCAACCTTTCCAACCCGCTGGCAGCACCCGTATACCACGATACATTTATAAATGGCAGGGTGTACAAGGGTTAAAAGTAAGCAGCACCAACCATGAGCTTGGGCTTTCAGATAAAAGTGATCCAAGTGTCTCTAGAGCCATCTGATCACTTTTAGGGGCTCTGAGGGTGTACACCCCAAAGACCCACCACCACCCTTCCCAACCCGCTGGCAGCACCCGTGTACCAAGATACATTTATAAACAACAGGGTACGCAAGGGTTAAAAGTTGGCAAGAGAGGGATCACTTTTGACACAGATGGCCAGAAAGGGATCACTTTGACACAGATGGCCAGAGAGGGATAACTTTGACACAGTTGGTCAGAGGGGGGGTCACTTTGACCCAGTTGGCCTGGCCAGGGGGGGGACACTATAACACAAATGGCCAGAGAGAGATCACTTTGACACAGCTGGCCATAGAGGGGTCATTTTGACAGTTGGCCAGAGAGAGATCACTTTGACCCAGTTGGCCTGGATGGGCACTTTGACACAGTTGGCCAGAGAGAGATCACTTTGACACAATTGGCCAGAGGGGGGTCACTTTGACACAGTTGGCCAGAGAGGGGTCCCTTTGACAGAGTTGACCAGAGGGGGGTCACTTTGACACAGTTGGCCAGAGAGAGATGACTTTGACACAGTTTGCCAGAGAGGGGTCACTTTGATGCAGCTGGCCAGAGAGGGGTTCCTTTGACACTGTTGGCCAGAAGGGGGTCACTTTGACACAGTTGGCCAGAGAGAGATCACTTTTACACAGTTGGCCAGAGGGGGGTCCCTTTGACACAGTTGGCCAGAGAGAGATCATTTTGACACAGTTGGCCAGAGGGGGGTCACTTTGACACAGTTTGCCAGAGGGGGGTCCCTTTGACACAGTTGGCCAGAGAGAGAGATCACTTTGACACAGTTGGCCAGAGAGGGATCACTTTGACACAGTTGGCCAGAGGGGGGTCACTTTGACACAGTTGGCCAGAGAGAGATCACTTTGACACAGTTGGCCAGAGAGAGATCATTTTGACACAGTTGGCCAGAGGGGGGTCACTTTGACACAGTTGGCCAGAGGGGGGTCCCTTTGACACAGTTGGCCAGAGAGAGATCACTTTGACACAGTTGGCCAGAGAGAGATCATTTTGACACAGTTGGCCAGAGGGGGGTCACTTTGACACAGTTGGCCAGAGGGGGGTCCCTTTGACACAGTTGGCCAGAGAGAGATCACTTTGACACAGTTGGCCAGAAAGAGATCATTTTGACACAGTTGGCCAGAGAGGGATCACTTTGACACAGTTGGCCAGAGGGGGGTCACTTTGACACAGTTGGCCAGAGAGAGATCACTTTGACACAGTTGGCCAGAGAGAGATCATTTTGACACAGTTGGCCAGAGGGGGGTCACTTTGACACAGTTGGCCAGAGGGGGGTCCCTTTGACACAGTTGGCCAGAGAGAGATCACTTTGACACAGTTGGCCAGAGAGAGATCATTTTGACACAGTTGGCCAGAGGGGGGTCACTTTGACACAGTTGGCCAGAGGGGGGTCCCTTTGACACAGTTGGCCAGAGAGAGATCACTTTGACACAGTTGGCCAGAAAGAGATCATTTTGACACAGTTGGCCAGAGGGGGGTCACTTTGACACAGTTGGCCAGAGGGGGGTCCCTTTGACACAGTTGGCCAGAGAGAGATCACTTTGACACAGTTGGCCAGAGAGGGATCACTTTGACAAGGTTGGCCAGAGAGAGATCACTTTGACACAGTTGGCCAGAGAGAGATCACTTTCACACAGTTGGCCAGAGAGGGGTCCCTTTGACACAGTTGGCCAGAGAGAGATCACTTTGACACAGTTGGCCAGAGGGGGGTCCCTTTGACACAGTTGGCCAGAGGGGGGTCACTTTGACACAGTTGGCCAGAGAGAGATCACTTTGACACAGCTGGCCAGAGAGGGGTCACTTTGACACAGTTGGCCAGAGAGAGATCACTTTGACACAGCTGGCCAGAGAGGGGTCACTTTGACACAGTTGGCCAGAGAGAGATCACTTTGACACAGTTGGCCAGAGAGGGATCACTTTGACACAGTTGGCCAGAGAGATCACTTTGACACAGTTGGCCAGAGAGAGATCACTTTGACACAGTTTGCCAGAGAGGGATCACTTTGACACAGTTGGCCAGAGAGAGATCACTTTGACACAGTTGGCCAGAGAGGGATCACTTTGACACAGTTGGCCAGAGAGGGATCACTTTGACACAGTTGGCCAGAGAGGGGTCACTTTGACACAGTTGGCCAGAGAGGGGTCACTTTGACACAGTTGGCCAGAGAGGGGTCACTTTGACACAGTTGGCCAGAGGGGGGTCCCTTTGACACAGTTGGCCAGAGAGGGATCACTTTGACACAGTTGGCCAGAGAGGGGTCACTTTGACACAGTTGGCCAGAGAGGGTCACTTTGACACAGTTGGCCAGAGGGGGGTCACTTTGACACAGTTGGCCAGAGAGAGATCACTTTGACACAGTTGGCCAGAGAGAGATCATTTTGACACAGTTGGCCAGAGGGGGGTCACTTTGACACAGTTGGCCAGAGGGGGGTCCCTTTGACACAGTTGGCCAGAGAGAGATCACTTTGACACAGTTGGCCAGAGAGAGATCATTTTGACACAGTTGGCCAGAGGGGGGTCACTTTGACACAGTTGGCCAGAGGGGGGTCCCTTTGACACAGTTGGCCAGAGAGAGATCACTTTGACACAGTTGGCCAGAAAGAGATCATTTTGACACAGTTGGCCAGAGAGGGATCACTTTGACACAGTTGGCCAGAGGGGGGTCACTTTGACACAGTTGGCCAGAGAGAGATCACTTTGACACAGTTGGCCAGAGAGAGATCATTTTGACACAGTTGGCCAGAGGGGGGTCACTTTGACACAGTTGGCCAGAGGGGGGTCCCTTTGACACAGTTGGCCAGAGAGAGATCACTTTGACACAGTTGGCCAGAGAGAGATCATTTTGACACAGTTGGCCAGAGGGGGGTCACTTTGACACAGTTGGCCAGAGGGGGGTCCCTTTGACACAGTTGGCCAGAGAGAGATCACTTTGACACAGTTGGCCAGAAAGAGATCATTTTGACACAGTTGGCCAGAGGGGGGTCACTTTGACACAGTTGGCCAGAGGGGGGTCCCTTTGACACAGTTGGCCAGAGAGAGATCACTTTGACACAGTTGGCCAGAGAGGGATCACTTTGACAAGGTTGGCCAGAGAGAGATCACTTTGACACAGTTGGCCAGAGAGAGATCACTTTCACACAGTTGGCCAGAGAGGGGTCCCTTTGACACAGTTGGCCAGAGAGAGATCACTTTGACACAGTTGGCCAGAGGGGGGTCCCTTTGACACAGTTGGCCAGAGGGGGGTCACTTTGACACAGTTGGCCAGAGAGAGATCACTTTGACACAGCTGGCCAGAGAGGGGTCACTTTGACACAGTTGGCCAGAGAGAGATCACTTTGACACAGCTGGCCAGAGAGGGGTCACTTTGACACAGTTGGCCAGAGAGAGATCACTTTGACACAGTTGGCCAGAGAGGGATCACTTTGACACAGTTGGCCAGAGAGATCACTTTGACACAGTTGGCCAGAGAGAGATCACTTTGACACAGTTTGCCAGAGAGGGATCACTTTGACACAGTTGGCCAGAGAGGGATCACTTTGACACAGTTTGCCAGAGAGAGATCACTTTGACACAGTTGGCCAGAGAGGGATCACTTTGACACAGTTGGCCAGAGAGGGATCACTTTGACACAGTTGGCCAGAGAGGGGTCACTTTGACACAGTTGGCCAGGGAGGGGTCACTTTGACACAGTTGGCCAGAGAGGGGTCACTTTGACACAGTTGGCCAGAGGGGGGTCCCTTTGACACAGTTGGCCAGAGAGGGATCACTTTGACACAGTTGGCCAGAGAGGGGTCACTTTGACACAGTTGGCCAGAGAGGGTCACTTTGACACAGTTGGCCAGAGGGGGGTCCCTTTGACACAGTTGGCCAGAGAGAGATCACTTTGACACAGTTGGCCAGAGGGGGTCACTTTGACACAGTTGGCCAGAGGGGGGTCACTTTGACACAGTTGGCCAGAGAGGGGTCCCTTTGACACAGCCAGAGAGGGGTCACTTTGACACAGTTGGCCAGAGGGGGGTCACTTTGATGCAGTTGGCCAAAGAACATGTGTTTAGCTGTGTCAAAGTGATCCCTCTCTGAAATGACAAACACTTTTTTGCTTACAGCTTACTTTAATAGACATATAGTATTAGCAGCAAGTGTTAGTCACTTTGCACAGTACAGTAGGGACTGGAGATAGAGGGATCCAGGGGCGTAACTATAGGGGGTGCAGCAGTCGCGACCGCAACTGGGCCCTGTGCTGCAGGGGGCCCATGCAGCCCCCTCTACATATGGCCGGCAGCAGCATAGGCAGCTAGGAGTACCAGTGCACCATGCACACGGGTGGCTGGAGGTGGAGGGTGACTAGCAGAGCTCCATGCTCAACTATCACACTGGCTGCTCTTTAGTTGTGCATTCCCCGCATGACCTGTGTCCTCGGCTGGCTCCTCAGAATACCCCTTTCCTGCTCCATGCATTGCCGCTCAGTCTGATGTCTGTTCTCCCCAGCCAGAGTTCAGAGCTGCCCTGGAGAAAAGGACCTCATCTCTTCTGGGGACGGGGACTCCAGCCTGCCTAGGGACAGTCAATGGGGCACCTAAAAATTTAAAAAAAAAACTAATAAAAAAAAAAAACTACTGATGCCAGTGGTGGAACAACAGGGCTCACAAAGGTCATACCTGTGACCACGCCCTGGAGTTCCACCGCCGGACTCGGAGGGAAGGGCCCTGGCTGGGGTTCAGGGGGGCCCTTCATGGTTTCTTGCATCGGGGCCCTGAAGGTTCTAGTTACGCCACTGGAGGGATCACTTTGATGCAGTCGGCCAGCTTGATCATATATTGCAACATATGTGAAAAAAAATCTGTTTTTATTCAAAATGTGCTTGAAATGTGCAGCAGTGTATAGCAGAGTACAGAGGGTTAATTCATAGTTTTCAGTGTTAACATGCAGTCACACCTCTTTACCTCCCGTTGTGTGATATATATATATATATATATATATATATATATATATATATATATATATATAGCTATTTAGATTTGAGCAAAGACATATCTTCTCCATTTCTATTGTATTGAGCCACAGAGACGTCCCTTTGTTCTGCAAATCAAACCTATCATTCTGTCTCCCCCTCCGAGAAGTAACTCCCCCCTACTCAGGAATTGTCTATAGAAGACTGAAAATTCTGCATATATTGAGCTATGCTACACGTGGTGTTGTGTACTATTCATGAACTAATACACCACATTACATACAGTGCCTTGAAAAAGTATTCACACCCCTTGAAATGTTTCCACATTTTGTAATGTTACATCTAAGAATGTAAATGTATTTTATTGGGATTTTATGTGATAGACCAACACAAAATCCCAATAAAATACATTTGGCACATAAAAGTGGAGGGAAAAATTATAAAATGGTTTTCAATTTTTTTTACAAATATTGTTTCACAAATATAATTTCACAAATATGTGAAAAGTGTGTATGGGGGGGGGGGGCAATTGTATTCAGCCCCCTTTACTCTGATACCCCTAACTAAAATCTAGTGGAACCAATTGCCTTCAGAAGTCACCTAATTAGTAAATAGAGTCCACCTGTGTGTAATTTATTCTCAGTGTAAATACAGCTGTTCTGTGAAGCCCTCAGAGGTTAGCTAGAGAACCTTAGTGAACAAACAGCACCATCAAGGCCAAGGAACGCACTAGACAGGTGTGTTCCTTCTGAAGGCAATTGGTTCCACTAGATTTGTATGGCACCCCCCTGAGTCAATACTTTGTAGAACAACATGTTCAAAGCTTGGGTGTGTTTATTTACTAATGTAGCGCTGGTATTTTCAATACCGATGCTAGTATTTTTGTAAATTTAAGTTTGTCTGAAGTTGCAGTTTGGCTCAGACTAGTTATGCTAAAGCTCTGGTTTCTGTACCAGTTTGGCTGGGTTGTGCTAATTTCCACTTGGCTATGGGTGTCGCTGTCAGCACCAGTAATTGTTGGAAATGCAACAAGCTAAATGTATTGGGTACCCCCTATGCTCAGAAACAGCTCGGTGGGAGTGGTCTACCCGCTGTGCATTCTGGGTAAGGGTACTTAAGATACGCCATTTTCTGGGGTTCGTTTTTTCCGACCTCATGGCCCTCCTGGCCTGGGGTGTGTGCTGCTTTATTCAATGCCTTGGGGCCGGCTGACCTGAGGCTTCGCAACTGAAGAGCAGACTCAGAGGTTCTGGCCACCGTTGTCTACATGTAGGTTAAGGAGATTTTTCTTGGACCTACAGGTAAGCCTTAATCTAGGCTTACCTGTAGGTCAAAGTGGTCTGTAAAGGTTTATAACCACTTTAAGCCCTGGGGGCCAATTATCGTCAGTAGGCCTGCTTGCCTTAAGGATAGTGGGGCTGCTAAAGGTGAAGTTGCACTTGCCCAGTATTTGCTATTGACTGGGGTGTCTGCTTGTAGGCAGGTGTAGTTTGGCCTCCTTCTGCATGGCGGCTCCCTGTTTGGCAGCCGCCATGCAGAAATGGTGGAGGACAAGAAGGAACCCAGATTCCTCTGAGGCCTCCGCAGGTGTTATCTACTCGAGTAGATGCTGCTACCCTGACTGACCACTACCGCCATCTTTGGTGTGGAGCATGGGTGTCCGCAGAACTTTTTTCGGGGGCGGGGGGGGGCATCATTTTAGGGTCACCCATGCACCACCCCTTTTCGACAATGTCATTATCACATTATCATGGACAGAGACTGCAGACGTAGTACAGTCCCTAGGATAAGTAATGAATAATGGCTAACAGGCCCTCTTACCAGACCCAGCGAAACAACAGCAGTGATCCCTCCGGCTGGACGATCGCTCACTCTGGGTTCCCGGGAGCGACTCTGGTCAGTAGTGTAGCATTTCTGTACCCTGGTAGTGGCTCAGTCTCTCTCTCTAGTGGTGCTGGGCAGCGTGGCTCTCTCTGTGGTGGTGCTGGGCAGCGTGGCTCTCTCTGTGGTGGTGCTGGGCAGCGTGGCTCTCTCTGGTGGCGCTGGGCAGCGTGGCTCTCTCTCTGGTGGTGCTGGGCAGCGTGGCTCTCTCTCTGGTGGTGCTGGGCAGCGTGGCTCTCTCTGTGGTGGTGCTGGGCAGCGTGGCTCTCTCTGTGGTGGTGCTGGGCAGCGTGGCTCTCTCTGTGGTGGTGCTGGGCAGCGTGGCTCTCTCTGTGGTGGTGCTGGGCAGCGTGGCTCTCTCTGGTGGTGCTGGGCAGCGTGGCTCTCTCTCCGGTGGTGCTGGGCAGCGTGGCTCTCTCTGGTGGTGCTGGGCAGCGTGGCTCTCTCTCCGGTGGTGCTGGGCAGCGTGGCTCTCTCTCCGGTGGTGCTGGGCAGCGTGGCTCTCTCTCCAGTGGTGCTGGGCAGCGTGGCTCTCTCTCCGGTGGTGCTGGGCAGCGCGGCTGTCTCTCTGGTGGTACTGGGCAGCACACTTCTCCTTCTTTGTCCTGTAGCACTCTCTCCCTCAGCTTTCTTCCAGGTTGCAGTCTCTCAATCTCCCTCTTGATCGAACTCTAGCCTCCTCCCTGCGGAAAATGTGGCCGTCAATCTTTAGGACTACTTGTCCCATGATGCTCTCCTCTCCTAGTCTCCTTTAATTGGCTCTCAGTTGTGGCCAATAGGGAAGGAACGGAGCGGGCAGGAAGCTGGGGGAACCTGATGAGAGCCGCCGTCTCTTCTCCGTCACAGCAGGGGGCGAGCGGGGGAAACCTCTGACAGCACGCAGCTTGCCTGATGGGGGGCTTGACAGCACCTTGATGGTGTCACCCCACTGGCGGGTGGCACCCGGGTACGGGCTGCCTGCACCCCAATATTGACGCAACTGTGCTGAATTTAAGATCCGATCCTTGATTCCCGGGGGGGGGGGGGCACTTGATCCCCCTTGCCCCTATCTGCGGATGGCAATGTTACATAGTAGGTGAGGTTGAAAAAAACACAAGTCCATCAAGTCCAACCTATGTGTGTGATTATATGAGTCAGTATTACATTGTATATCCCTGTATGTTCGTTCAGGTGCTTATCTAATAGTTTTTTTAAACTATCAATACCCCCCGCTGAGACCACCGCCTGTGGAAGGGAATTCCACATCCTTGCCGCTCTTACAGTAAAGAACCCTCTACGTAGTTTAAGGTTAAACCTCTTTTCTTCTAATTTCAATGAGTGGCCACGAGTCTTGTTAACCACTTGCTTACTGGGCACTTAAACCCCCCTCAGTCCCAGACCAATTTTCAGCTTTCAGTGCTCTCACATTTTGAATGACAATTACTCAGTCATGCAACACTGTAAACAAATGATTTTTTTGTCCTTTTCTTCATACCAATAGAGCTTTCTTTTGGTGGTATTTGATCACCTCTCGGTTTTTTATTTTCTGCGCTATAAATGAAAAAAGACCGAAAATTTTGAAAAAAAATGAATTTTTCTTCGTTTCTGTGACAAAATTTAGCAAATTAGCAATTTTTCTTCATAAATTTTGGCCACAATTTATACTACTACACATCTTTGGTAAAAATAACCCAAATTTTTGCATATTATATGATCTGTGTGAAATTTATAGAGTCTACAAGCTATGGTGCAAATCATAAAGATTTGCAAAAAAAGATCACATCTGATGTACTAAGGCCTATCTCCATTCTTGAGACCCTAACAAGCCAGGAAAGTACAAATGCCCCCCAAATGACCCCTTTTTGGAAAGTAGACATTCCAATGTATTTAGTAAGAGGCATGGTTAGTTATTTTAAGTTGTCATTTTTTCCCATAATTCTTTGCAAAATTACGATTTTTTTTTTTTTTTTTTTTTTCACAAAATTTTCATTGTAATAGCTTATTTCTCCCACACGGAATGTGCATACCACAAATAACACCCCAAAATACGTTCTACTACTCCTCCTGAGTATAACGATACCAAATGTGTGAGACTTTTACACAGCCTGACCACATACAGAGGCCTAATTTTGAAGTAGCACCTTCAGGCATTCTAGGAGCATAAATTACACATTTCATTTCTCAACCACCTATTACAGTTTTGAAGGCCCTGGAACACCAGGGCAATGGAAACGTCCAGAAAATGACCCCATTTTGGAAAGCTAACACCCCAACGTATAATCTATGAGGCATAATGAGTCTTTTCAATGGTTCATTTTTTTCCAGAAGTTTTCGGAAAATGTGGAAAAAAATGAAAACGCATTTTTTTTTACACAAAGTTGTCCGTTTATAAGATATTTCCAACGCATAGCATTTACATAGCAAAAATAACACCCCAAAATACGTTCTACTACTCCTCCTGAGTATAACGATACCAAATGTGTGAGACTTTTACACAGCCTGACCACATACAGAGGCCTAATTTTGAAGTAGCACCTTCAGGCATTCTAGGAGCATAAATTACACATTTCATTTCTCAACCACCTATTACAGTTTTGAAGGCCCTGGAACACCAGGGCAATGGAAACGTCCAGAAAATGACCCCATTTTGGAAAGCTAACACCCCAACGTATAATCTATGAGGCATAATGAGTCTTTTCAATGGTTCATTTTTTTCCAGAAGTTTTCGGAAAATGTGGAAAAAAATGAAAACGCATTTTTTTTTACACAAAGTTGTCCGTTTATAAGATATTTCCAACGCATAGCATTTACATAGCAAAAATAACACCCCAAAATACGTTCTACTACTCCTCCTGAGTATAACGATACCAAATGTGTGAGACTTTTACACAGCCTGACCACATACAGAGGCCTAATTTTGAAGTAGCACCTTCAGGCATTCTAAGAGCATAAATTACACATTTCATTTCTCAATCACCTATTACAGTTTTGAAGGCCCTGGAACACCAGGGCAATGGAAACGTCCAGAAAATGACCCCATTTTGGAAAGCTAACACCCCAACGTATAATCTATGAGGCATAATGAGTCTTTTCAATGGTTCATTTTTTTCCAGAAGTTTTCGGAAAATGTGGAAAAAAATGAAAACGCATTTTTTTTTACACAAAGTTGTCCGTTTATAAGATATTTCCAACGCATAGCATTTACATAGCAAAAATAACACCCCAAAATACGTTCTACTACTCCTCCTGAGTATAACGATACCAAATGTGTGAGACTTTTACACAGCCTGACCACATACAGAGGCCTAATTTTGAAGTAGCACCTTCAGGCATTCTAGGAGCATAAATTACACATTTCATTTCTCAACCACCTATTACAGTTTTGAAGGCCCTGGAACACCAGGGCAATGAAAACGTCCAGAAAATGACCCCATTTTGGAAAGCTAACACCCCAACGTATAATCTATGAGGCATAATGAGTCTTTTCAATGGTTCATTTTTTTCCAGAAGTTTTCGGAAAATGTGGAAAAAAATGAAAACGCATTTTTTTTTACACAAAGTTGTCCGTTTATAAGATATTTCCAACGCATAGCATTTACATAGCAAAAATAACACCCCAAAATACGTTCTACTACTCCTCCTGAGTATAACGATACCAAATGTGTGAGACTTTTACACAGCCTGACCACATACAGAGGCCTAATTTTGAAGTAGCACCTTCAGGCATTCTAAGAGCATAAATTACACATTTCATTTCTCAATCACCTATTACAGTTTTGAAGGCCCTGGAACACCAGGGCAATGGAAACGTCCAGAAAATGACCCCATTTTGGAAAGCTAACACCCCAACGTATAATCTATGAGGCATAATGAGTCTTTTCAATGGTTCATTTTTTTCCAGAAGTTTTCGGAAAATGTGGAAAAAAATGAAAACGCATTTTTTTTTACACAAAGTTGTCCGTTTATAAGATATTTCCAACGCATAGCATTTACATAGCAATAATAACACCCCAAAATACGTTCTACTACTCCTCCTGAGTATAACGATACCACATGTGTGAGACTTTTACACAGCCTGACCACATACAGAGGCCTAATTTTGAAGTAGCACCTTCAGGCATTCTAGGAGCATAAATTACACATTTCATTTCTCAACCACCTATTACAGTTTTGAAAGCCCTGGAACACCAGGGCAATGGAAACGTCCAGAAAATGACCCCATTTTGGAAAGCTAACACCCCAACGTATAATCTATGAGGCATAATGAGTCTTTTCAATGGTTCATTTTTTTCCAGAAGTTTTCGGAAAATGTGGAAAAAAATGAAAACGCATTTTTTTTTACACAAAGTTGTCCGTTTATAAGATATTTCCAACGCATAGCATTTACATAGCAAAAATAACACCCCAAAATACGTTCTACTACTCCTCCTGAGTATAACGATACCACATGTGTGAGACTTTTACACAGCCTGACCAAATACAGAGGCGCAACATGCAAGAAACACCGTTGGCGTTCCAGGGACACATAGCCTGCACATACCAAGAATTACACCCCCAAATACATTATGCTGAGCAAAGGGTAAAGAAAAGATTACCTGTGGTTTTAGAAGTGCAGTTGTCCACAGGAGGATATCACTGGTCCAGGCAGCAGGCAGGGACTTGGTCAGCAACAGCGAACACAGTTTTTCAGGCAGCAGGCAGGGATACTGTCCATATTACAGTCCAGGGTTAGTGCAGAGATGTCAGCAGTGCCAAAAATATTGGTCCTGGTAGTAGGCAGGTCCTTGTGGTGTGGTCAGTGCGGCATGATGGCAGTAAGTCCTACAGGCAGCAGACAAAAGTAGAGCCTCGTTCAGGACAGAATGGGGATAGGGGTAGAGGCTTCTCCCTCCCAAATCTCTTTGAAGCCTCCGAGTCTCCAGACCCTAATCTAGGAATAAGAAAACAAAGAAAATTGTTTTCTTCTTCCAGAAAAACTATACTGGAGCCCCTCACATATGTGAGACCCCGTGTTGAATCCCACTAGTCCAGTTGCAGAATACAAGATCAGTCCAAGAGGCAGGCAAATATCGTGGTCAAACAGTCCAAGGTCAGTTCCAGATCAGGCAGAGATATATACAGAATTGTTAGACAGAAGCATGGTCGAATAACAGTCCAGGGTCAGTTCCAGATGAGGCAGAGGTATGTACAGAATCGTTAGGCAGAAGCGTGGTCGAATAACAGTCCAGGGTCAGTTCCAGATCAGGCAGCGGTATGTACAGAATCGGCAGGCATAAGAGTGGTCAAATAACAAGCCAGGGTCCGTTACAGAGCAGGCAGTGGCATAAGGGGTGTGAAGGTGTATGAAGGCAGGAACTGAGGATTATGTTTACCATACTTCACTAAAAATTTATTGAAGTATGGTAACGCCGAAAACAGTCGCCTATACAGAGGCCTGGTTGGGAAGGACATTGTGCACAATAATAAGATGTGTCTTTTCTGACTCCTGCTTTGGTACACGCCTTACATCTTTTTTGGCGTCTTTTGCCTGCTGGTGTGGGGGGAATTTTATCCGGAAAGTGGCGCTCGGAGAGTCGACTTACAACGTCTGATCGGATATTTTCTGGTGGGCCGTTTGGGAATAAAAGGGCTGTGAAAACTTCCTCCTGGTAGCCAAAGAAACGTTTGGGGTTTTGGGTGGCTTTGCTGTAAATTACATATGAATTGTAAATGGCCAATTGAAAAAAATAAATTACTACTTTTTTGTACCAATGATATGTCCGTCTTGAGACCAGATATGGTTCCATCATTTGGTCGTTGAAGTCGACTCCTCCCATGAACAAATTATACTCTGAAATACATTTGGGTTTCTTTACGGGGCCATTCCTTCTGGGGATTTCTACGAAGGTATCGTTGTGGATAGAAGATAACATGTACACATCTCTTCTGTCCCTCCACTTCACTGCCAGAACCTCCTTGTTTCTTAGACTTGCAGTTTCTCCTTTCCGCAGCTTCTTGTTCACCAGACTTTGAGGAAAGCCCTTCCGGTTCTTTTTTACAGTGCCACATGCTGGCGTCTTCTTCCAGTGAAGGTTGTGGAACAGGGGCAGAGATGTGTAGAAGTTGTCTACATAGAGGTGGTAGCCTTTATCCAGTAGGGGGTATATGAGGTCCCAAACAATTTTTCCGCTGGATCCCAAATAATCCGGACAATTAGGGGGCTGTAGCTGGGTTTCCTTCCCTTCGTACACCTTGAAGGAATATGTGTACCCTGTGGCTCGGTCACATAATTTGTAGACCTTCACCCCATAGCGGGCCCTTTTGCTGGGCATAAATTGCTTCATCCTAAGCCTGCCACTAAATTTAATAAGGGACTCATCCACACATATGTGTTGGTCCGGGGTAAACAATTTGGGGAATATTTCAGAAAAATAATTTAGTATTGGTCGAATTTTGTAAAGGCGGTCATAATTTGGATCATTTCGTGGAAGGCATTGGGAATTGTCACTGAAATGTAAGAACCTCAGGATCATCTGATACCTGGTTCTGGACATTACCGCGGAGAAGAGCGGTGAGTGGTGGAGGGGGTGGGTTGACCAGTAGGTACGTAATTGTTTTTTTTTGTTGAGTCCCATATTAAATGTGAGGCCTAAAAAAAGCTTGAACTCCTCCACCGTTAGGTCTCTCCATTCGTAGGGACGGGCATAATAGGAGGTCGGATTTTGAAAAATAAATTGTTGTGCATACAGGTTGCACTGGGCCACAATTGACGCCAACATGTCCTCCGTAAAAATTAAATTAAAAAAATCGATGGGGCTAAAATTCTCCGTGTCCACCTGGACTCCTGGCTGGGCGGTGAAAGGGGGAACATTGGCCTCTCCTGAATTAGGAGGAAGCCACAAGGGGTTCTGAAGGGCATAGGGAAGGCCAGCATGGCTCCTAACCCTTTGGGGCTGAGATGACACCCCACTGGTACTTGGCCTTTCTTGCTGGGGCACTGCGGTGCTGGTGGACGGCATTGCGGTGCTGGTGGACGGCATTGCGGTGCTGGTGGACGGCACTGCGGTGCTGGTGGACGGCACTGCCTCACTAGAACGCCTTCGCTTGATGGGCCGGATATCTTCCTCCTCGGATTCATCAGTCAGTGTTTCACTGCTGAGGACTGGCTCATAAGTTACGTCGGCTTCAGAATCCGAATCCGAAAAGGAATCGGAAGAGGAGAGCTCCCCGTTGCTCTCGTCGGCCGCGGAAATAATTTGGTACGCCTCCTCAGCGGAAAAGACGCGTTTAGCCATTGTAGCACTGATGGGCACTGATGAGGTGGCACAGATGGGCGTTTTTGAGGTGGCACAGATGGGCGCTTTTGAGGTGGCACAAATGGACACTGATGGGTCGGCACAGATGTGCACTGATTTATTGCACAGATGTGCAGATTTGTTGCACGGATGTGCACTGATGAGGCGGCAGATGGGCACTGCTGAGGCGGCAGATGGGCACTGCTGAGGCGGCACAGATGGGCACTGCTGAGGCGGCACAGATGGGCACTGCTGAGGCGGCACAGATGGGCACTGCTGAGGCGGCAGATGGGCACTGATGGGTCGGCACAGATGTGCACTGATTTATTGCACGGATGTGCACTGATTTATTGCACGGATGTGCACTGCTGAGGTGGCAGATGGGCACTGCTGAGGCGGCAGATGGGCACTGCTGAGGCGGCAGATGGGCACTGCTGAGGCGGCAGAGATGGGCACTGCTGAATCGGCACAGATGGGCACTGCTGAGTCGGCAGATGGGCACTGATAGGTCGGCACAGATGTGCACTGATCTATTGCACGGATGTGCACTGATAAGGCAGCAGATGGGCACAGATGGGCACTGCTTAGGCGGCACAGATGGGCACTGCTTAGGCGGCACAGATGGGCACTGCTTAGGCGGCACAGATGGGCACTGCTGAGGCGGCACAGATGGGCACTGCTTAGGCGGCACAGATGGGCACTGCTGAGGCACAGATGGGCACAGATGGGCACCGATGGGTACAGATGGGCACTGGCGGGCACTGGCGGGCACTGGCGGGCACTGGCGGGCACTGGTGGTGCACAGATGGAGTACTGGCGGTGCACAGGTGGGCACTGGCGGTGCACAGGTGGGCACAGGTGGGCACAGGTGGGCACAGGTGGGCACTGGCGGTGCACAGGTGGGCACAGGTGGGCACAGGTGGGCACAGGTGGCCACAGGTGGGCACAGGTGGGCACAGGTGGGCACTGGCAGGGTAGATCTAAGCACTGGCAGGGCACTGGCAGGGTAGATATGGGCACTGGCAGGGTAGATCTGGGCACAGGTGGGTTTTTTTATCACTTTACTGTCTTTTTTAACTCACAAGCACCTTCGGTCTCCTCACACGCTATCGCTGTGTGAGGAGACACGTTCGGCAATGGGTGATGATCTCATTTGTTTACATTTGAGATCATCACCCATTGGAGGAGGCGATCGCGCTGTAAACGGCCGCTGTGATTGGCCGTTTACAGCGATCTGTGATTGGCTGTGTCCAGCGGACACGGCCAACACAGATTTTCCCCGATGCGCGCTCCCGGGAGCGCGCGGGGAACTCTTAAAGGGGACTACGTCAATAGACGTAGTCCCGGAAATTGAGATCCGCGCTATACACGTCATTTTACTATAGCGCGGATCTCAAGTGGTTAAACTCCCTTCTGCGAAAAAGTTTTCTCCCTATTGTGGGGTCACCAGTCCGGTATTTGTATATTGAAATCATATCCCCTCTCAAGCGTCTCTTCTTCAGAGAGAATAAGTTCAGTGATCACAACCTTTCCTCATAACTAATATCCTCCAGACCCTTTATTAGCTTTGTTGCCCTTCTTTGTACTCGCTCCATTTCCAGTACATCCTTCCTGAGCACTGGTGCCCAGAACTGGACAGCATATTCCAGGTGCGGCCGGACCAGAGTCTTGTAGAGCGTGAGAATTATCATTTTATCTCTCGAGTTGATCCCCTTTTTAATGCCAATATACTGTTTGCTGTGTTAGCAGCAGCTTGGCATTGCATGTCATTGCTGAGCCTATCATCAAATTTTGTTTTTTATATTTCGCCTTTAAAGAGGAAGTAAACCCTGATGGGTTTACTTCCTCTTTCATTCCCTGCAAAGGCAAAGCATAATGGATTACTATGCATCGCATAATAGCCCATTATGCGTCACTTACCTGACACAGGAGCCAGCGATGTCACCGCTGTCCCCTGTAGTCCGGCGCATCCATCTTTTCGGTGGGGTCTCGCAGCTCCGCCGCTGTCATTCGGCGGAGCCGCGATGACGTCACTCCCGCGCATGCGCACAGGAGCCGACACGCGCGGCAGCTCCGTTGTTGGAAATGCCGCGCTCAGTGCGCCTGCGGTGCCTGTCTTCGGGCAAATTTCTCCTAAACCGTATAGGTTTAGGAGATATTTCTTGGACCTACAGGTAAGCCTTAATCTAGGCTTACCTGTAGGTCAAAGTGGTTTGTAAGGGTTTACAACCACTTTAAAAGAGCGTGGCTGGGGGTTTGTCTTATACCTACATACTTTTTATAATAGTGTCCCTCAATCCCATCTCAAAAAGTTCTGAGGTATGGAACTCCTCCACCAAATCCTGCACTTCTCTGTGCAGCTGCTTAGAGTGTACTGGCCAAGGACAATCTGGACTCTTCAGAAAGTCCCATTTGTGCTGGTTTTGCTGCCCCCTGCAGGTCGGGGAAACAAAAAGGACATACTGCAAAAACAAAGAACAGATGGTGCACCAACCTAGTGCATTACCTTTGTAAAAACTTAATTGTGTAAAAAAAGAAAAGACAGATGTGTACTCACAAATGACATTGACAATAAGGCACATCAAAGTCCATCTGTACTTGACGCGACCCGGTCACCTAGACAAGTCCCAAAGCGCGAGAAGACCAAACAGCTGATGCGTACTCAAGGGGGGATCCTTGGTCCCTTTGAACCCTTGGGTGGGTTCTGAGGAATTCCCCCCCTCGAAACGCGTCAACTGTTTGGACTGTCTCACACTTTGGGACTTGTCTAGGTGACCAGGTTGCTTCAAGTACAGATGGACTTTGATGTTCCTTATTGCCAATTTCATTTGTGGGTACACATCTGTCTTTTTCTGCACACAATAAAGTTATTACAAAGGTGAAGCGCTAGGTTACGCCTTCTGTTCTTTGCTTTTGCAGTAAATCCCGTTGTGTGCTTGCAGCTGCCAGTGGGAAGGAAAGAAGGGAAGCCAGCAACACTGTGGGCATAGGGTGGGCACACAGGTGGGCCTGGGCAGGAGGGGGAGATGTATGGTGCACAGGGAGGGTGATGGGTGTGGCGGGGGGCAATTACTAGAACCGATCCCCTGTATGGCTCTCTCTGCAGTAGCTGAAAGCCAGCGGGAGGGAGAGGAGAAGAAGCCAGCTTTCAGCTGCTGCAGAGAGAGCCATACAGGGGATCAGTTCTAGTAATTCCCCCCCCCCACCATGTCTATTATCATCCCTGCCCGCATCTGATTCACCCAGCTGCCTGTGCCCCCTTGCTGGCCCAGGCCCCGTAGAAGAGTACT
Source organism: Lithobates pipiens (assembly GCF_037356315.1). Lineage (NCBI taxonomy): Eukaryota > Metazoa > Chordata > Amphibia > Anura > Ranidae > Lithobates > Lithobates pipiens. Next base: position 233,205,579 of record NW_027507787.1, read on the forward strand.
CCATCCCTTGTATGGCTCTCTCTGCAGCAGCTGAAAGCCAGCGGGGGGGAGAGGAGAAGAAGCCAGCTTTCAGCTGCTGCAGAGAGAGCCATACAGGGGATCAGTTCTAGTAATTCCCCCCCCCCACCATGTCTATTACCATCCCTGCCCGCATCTGATTCACCCAGCTGCCTGTGCCCCCTTGCTGGCCCAGGCCCCGTAGAAGAGTACTCCATCCCTTGTATGGCTCTCTCTGCAGCAGCTGAAAGCCAGCGGGAGGGAGAGGAGAAGAAGCCAGCTTTCAGCTGCTGCAGAGAGAGCCATACAGGGGATCGGTTCTAGTAATTGCCCCCCCCCACCATGTCTATTACCGTCCCTGCCCACCTCTGATTCACCCAGCTGCATGTGCCCCCTGTCTGGCCCAGACCCCATACAGGAGTATTCCATCCCCTGTATGGCTCTCTCTGCAGAAGCTGAAAGCCAGTGGAGAGGGAGAGGAGAAGAAGCCAGCTTATAGCTGCTGCAGAGAGAGTCATACAGGGGATTGTTTCTAGTAATTGCCCCCCCTCACCATGTCTATTACCGTCCCAGCCCACCTCTGATTCACCCAGCTGTCTGTGCCCCCTTGCTGGCCCAGGCCCCGTACAGGAGTATTCCCTGCCCTGTATGGCTCTCTCTGCAGAAGCTGAAAGCCAGCGGGAGGGAGAGGAGAAGAAGCCAGCTTTCAGCTGCTGCAGAGAGAGTAATACAGGGGATCGGTTCTAGTAATTGCCCCCCCCCCCCGCCATGTCTATTACCATCCCTGCCCACCTCTGATTCACCCAGCTGCCTGTGCCCCCTTGCTGGCCCAGGCCCCGTACAAGAGTATTGGTGCTATCCCCACATCCATGGCCTTGACTGAATCAACCGCCCTCCACCCCACCAACATGCTACCGGACCTTACACCCTTAAATTGTTACCACATGCGTGAATGATTTTTTTCTTTTCTTTTTTTTTTTTTTTAACCAAATAAATTGAATTTGGATGAAGAGCTCTCAAGACAATGTAAAATCTATACAAAAATAGAGCAACGCAGTCAAGTAGATAGAATCCTCAGGGTTTGTAAGCTCAAATTTAGTTAGGAGAACTAACAATTCTCTTATGGAAAAAAAAAAGAAGCCATTCCATTAACATTCATGAACATCAATGCCTTGAGGATAACCAAGAGGAATCGTGTTGCCCTGCATAATGTGCTGGAGAAGGACATGTGAAGACTTACTAATTGGTGCTTTATTTGCACTGCTGCTTCCTGAAGTGGCATTGACATGTGCAGCCATCTCTGTAAGGAAAGAAAATTACAATTAGAACAATGGAGCACATGGAGCCGGAATATGACCAGAGACATTGTTTACACGGGTCAGAAATCTGCTGACATCATTCCACTTTTGGAGGCCATAAAGAAAATTATAGCAGAGTTGTAAAATATACAAAAACAAAAGTGTTCTTGTGTGTTATTGTAGCCGTAATACACAACTGTTCTTATTATTTTACAGTCCTCATAGCGCCTGCAAGGGGGGCTTTGCAATTAGTGGGATATTGGCACCAAAAGTACAAGTTCCTGCCCCCTTCTCTCCCTTGCTAGAACAGTGACCCTCCTGCTGGGCCTGTACCCTCAACCATATGGTGCCCCATTCCATGCCAGAGGCCTCCACACTTGCTAGAACAGTGCCCTTCCTGCTGAGGCTGTGACATCCACCATATTGTGCTCTATTCCATGCCAGAGGCCTCCACACTTGCTAGAACACTGTCCCTCTTGCTGAGGCTGTACCCTCCACCATACTGTGCTGCACTCCATGCCAGAGGCCTCCACACTTTCTAGAACAGTGCCCTTCCTGCTGAGGCTTGTCAGGACCTTACGGGGTAAAAAGGACCACGCAAAGCCGCAGATGGACTCTGGTGGCAAGAAAGCACCCTGAGGCGATTCAGTTCGCATAGGTAGCGCTATACAAGTCACTCACTCACTCACTTAGGTTGTGACCTCCACCATATTGTGCTCCATTCCATGCCAGAGGCCTCCACGCTTGCTAGAACACTGTCCCTCTTGCTGAGGCTGTACCCTCCACCATACTGTGCTGCACTGTATGCCGGAGGCCTCCACACTTTCTAGAACAGTTCCTGCTGAGGCTATGCCCTCAACCATATGGTGCCCCATTCCATGCCAGAGGCCTCCACACTTGTTAGAACAGTGCCCTCCCTGCTGAGGCTGTGACCTCCACCATCTTGTGCTCCATTCTATGCCAGAGGCCTTCACACTTGCTAGGACAGTGCCCTTCCCGCTGAGGCTGTACCCTCTGCCATATTGTGCTCCATTCCATGCCAGAGGCTTCCACGCTTGCTAGAACACTGTCCCTCTTGCTGAGGCTGTACCCTCCACCATACTGTGCTGCACTCTATGCCAGAGGCCTCCACACTTGCTAGAACAGTGCCCTTCCTGCTGAGGCTATGCCCTCAACCATATGGTGCCCCATTCCGTGCCAGAGGCTTCCACACTTGCTAGAACAGTGCCCTCCCTGCTGAGGCTGTGACCTAGACCATCTTGTGCTCCATTCTATACCAGAGCCCTTCATACTTGCTAGAACAGTGCCCTTCCTGCTGAGGCTGTATCCTCTGCCATATTGTGCTCCATTCCATGCCAGAGGCTTCCATGCTTGCTAGAACATTGACCCTCCTGCTGAGGCTGTACCCTCCGCCATATTGTGCCCCACTACATGCCAGAGGCCTCCACACTTTCTAAAACAGTACCTAGGTCTCCACACCTGCTAGAACAGTGCCCTTCCTGCTGAGGCTATGCCCTCAACCATACCGTGCCCCATTGCATGCCAGAGGCCCTTACACTTGCTAGAACAGTGCCCTTCCTGCTGAGGCTATGCTCTCAACCATATCGTGCTCCATTCCATGCCAGAGGCCCTCACACTTGCTAGAACAGTGCCCTTCCTGCTGAGGCTATGCCCTCAACCATATTGTGCCCCATTGCATGCCAGAGGCCCTCACACTTGCTAGAACAGTGCCCTTCCTGCTGAGGCTGTACCCTCTGCCATATTGTGTGCCATTCCATGCCAGAGGCTTCCATGCTTGCTAGAACATTGACCCTCCTGCTGAGGCTGTGCCCTCCACCATATTGTGCCCCACTACATGCCAGAGGCCTCCACACTTGCTAAAACAGTACCTAGGCCTCCACACCTGCTAGAACAGTGCCCTTCCTGCTGAGGCTATGCCCTCAACCATACCGTGCCCCATTGCATGCCAGAGGCCCTCACACTTGCTAGAACAGTGCCCTTCCTGCTGAGGCTATGCCCTCAACCATATCGTGCTCCATTCCATGCCAGAGGCCCTCACACTTGCTAGAACAGTGCCCTTCCTGCTGAGGCTATGCCCTCAACCATATCGTGCCCCATTGCATGCCAGAGGCCCTCACACTTGCTAGAACAGTGCCCTTCCTGCTGAGGCTGTACCCTCTGCCATATTGTGTGCCATTCCATGCCAGAGGCTTCCATGCTTGCTAGAACATTGACCCTCCTGCTGAGGCTGTACCCTCCGCCATATTGTGCCCCACTACATGCCAGAGGCCTCCACACTTTCTAAAACAGTACCTAGGTCTCCACACCTGCTAGAACAGTGCCCTTCCTGCTGAGGCTATGCCCTCAACCATACCGTGCCCCATTGCATGCCAGAGGCCCTTACACTTGCTAGAACAGTGCCCTTCCTGCTGAGGCTATGCTCTCAACCATATCGTGCTCCATTCCATGCCAGAGGCCCTCACACTTGCTAGAACAGTGCCCTTCCTGCTGAGGCTATGCCCTCAACCATATTGTGCCCCATTGCATGCCAGAGGCCCTCACACTTGCTAGAACAGTGCCCTTCCTGCTGAGGCTGTACCCTCTGCCATATTGTGTGCCATTCCATGCCAGAGGCTTCCATGCTTGCTAGAACATTGACCCTCCTGCTGAGGCTGTGCCCTCCACCATATTGTGCCCCACTACATGCCAGAGGCCTCCACACTTGCTAAAACAGTACCTAGGCCTCCACACCTGCTAGAACAGTGCCCTTCCTGCTGAGGCTATGCCCTCAACCATACCGTGCCCCATTGCATGCCAGAGGCCCTCACACTTGCTAGAACAGTGCCCTTCCTGCTGAGGCTATGCCCTCAACCATATCGTGCTCCATTCCATGCCAGAGGCCCTCACACTTGCTAGAACAGTGCCCTTCCTGCTGAGGCTATGCCCTCAACCATATCGTGCCCCATTGCATGCCAGAGGCCCTCACACTTGCTAGAACAGTGCCCTTCCTGCTGAGGCTGTACCCTCTGCTATATTGTGTGCCATTCCATGCCAGAGGCTTCCATGCTTGCTAGAACATTGACCCTCCTGCTGAGGCTGTACCCTCTGCCATATCGTGCCCCACTACATGCCAGAGGCCTCCACACTTGCTAAAACAGTACCTAGGCCTCCACACCTGCTAGAACAGTGCCCTTCCTGCTGAGGCTATGCCCTCAACCATACCGTGCCCCATTCCATGACAGAGGCCCTCACACTTGTTAGAACAGTGCCCTTCCTGCTGAGGCTGTGCCCTCCACCATATTGTGCTCCATTCCATGCCAGAGGCCTCCACGCTTGCTAGAACATTGACTCTCCTGCCAAGGATGTGCCCTCCACCATATTGTGCTCCATTCCATGCCAGAGGCCTCCACGCTTGCTAGAACATTGGCTCTCCTGCCAAGGCTGTGCCCTCCACCATATTGTGCCCCACTATATGCCAGAGGCCTCCACACTTGTGTAGCAAGGTCATGGACCTCCAAAGGCCTAAAGGTGACCTCCCTCCAGAGTCAGGGATAGCTGACATCCGTCTTTGTTGAGTGGGTTACAAGGCATGGTGGGTGTGATTAGACAGGTATCTGCTCCCCCCCCCCCCCCCTGAAAGGTGCCAAATGTGACTTCGGATGGGGGGAGGATTCCCGAAAAGTCAAAGCTACATTTTTGTGTGTAACTCCGCTTTAAGAAACAAATTCGGAACAAAACGAATTGCCTATACTCCGGTGATCAGCCGAGTCCAAGGGACGTTGTAGCCGTCTTTTGGCGATAGCATGGGCGGGAAGGTTTTGTTTTTTTTTGTTGTTTTTTTATTAAATGTTCCTGTTTAACCCCTTAATTTATGCTAATCGGCTTAACTCCTTCTTCTCCTTCTCCATTTACTTATCATTTTCCTGCTGATATTTTTTTTTTTTGTGCACTTCTATGTTATAAAATATTAATAAAACTTTTTTTTTTGTTTGCTTAGTTCGCTTATATTTTTACACCTTTAAAATACATTTACACGTTTTACATTGAAAAAAAGCGCACCATTTAAAATAAAATACACCTCCTTAATGCGTCTTAAATGACCGTGAACTTATCAAAAGACCTCGGAGAAACAACAAGACCCCCCCCGAAGAACCAAACAGGTGTCCCCTTCACTCTCTCTGTTACAGACGGCATCGGATTTCCCCATCGGTCATGCAGGCAGCCCCTTGTATGTGGCCCCGAGCCAGAAATCATACAGGGGATGGAGACGGAAGGAAATAACGTGTCCGGGACCGGCGTGTAACATTGTATACATTATTTACAGGACTTCAAGGCCCCATTCGCAGCTGGCGATACGAAACATGCAGCTATTTATTTATTTTTTCTGGTTTGTGCGTTTTTTTGTTTTTTTTTACTGCGAGTTCGCTTCCCGTGTTTGGGGTGCCGTTAACAATAATGGCAACACAAGCACAACAGGCGTTTTTTCATACATTCCCGGTTGGACGCACGTGGAAACACGGATTTCTGTGCGTAGTCCCATGTGTGTATGAATCTATTGGAAGGACTAATACTCTCCAGGAACAGTCCGGTATTCCATGGCTCCTCCTTCACAGAGAAATGTTTTACTTTAACTGCGGGACTGCTCTTGTTCTGGGAGGACGTCATGTGATCGATCGGTGCGAGCCGTGGTGCGCTGTGTCTCGAGGGATAATCATGGTAAAGTGCCAATGACGTTGGCTCTTTACCATGTGATCATCCGTGTCCAATCAGAGCTAATCACATGTAAACAAATGACGGTTTCCTTTCATCAGCGTTGTCAGTGTCTGAGGAAAGATAAGCCAATAACTGGCTTTCCTGTGGTGACAGGAGCATTTACACTCAGTGCCCAGTGCAGCCCCATCAGTGTCATCTATCAGTGCCCATCAGTGTAGCCTCATCAGTACCCATCAGTGCCAACTCCTCAGTGCCATTTAGTGTAGCCTCTTCAGTGCGCATTAATGCAGCCTATCAGTGCAGCTTATCAGCACTCATCAGTGCTGTCTCACCAGTGCCCATCAATCCAGCCCCATCAGTGCTTCATCAGTGCAGCCTCATCAGTGCAACCTTATCAGTGCAGCCTTATCTGTGCCCATCAGTGCAGCCTCATCAGTGCCCATCAGTGCCAACTCATCAGTGCCATTTAGTGTAGCCTCATCAGTGGCCATCAATGCAGCCTCATCAGTGCCTCGTCATCAGTGCAGCCTCATCAGTTCAACCTTATCAGTGCAGCCTTATCGGGGCAACCTCCTCAGTGCCCATCAGTGCCAACTCATCAGTGCCATTTAGTGTAGCCTCATCAGTGCCCATCAATGCAGCCCATTAGTGCAGCTTATCAGCAACCATCAGTGCTATCTCATCAGTGCACATCAATGCAGCCTCATCAGTACCCATCAGTGCTGTCTTATCAGTGCCCATCAATGCACCCTCATCAGTGTCTCCTCACGAGTGCAGACTCATGAGTGCAGCCTCATCGGTGCCCAACAGTGCAGCATTATCAGTGCAACCTCATCAGTTCCCATCAGTGCCAACCCATCAGTGCCATTTAGTGTAGCCTCATCAGTGCCCTTCAATGCAGCCTATCAGCGCCCATCAGTGCTATCTCATCAGTGCCCATCATGCAACCTCATCAGCGCCCAGCAGTGCTGTCTTATCAGTGCCCATCAATACAGCCTCATCAGTGCCTCCTAATCAGTGCAGCCTCATCAGCGCAACCTCATCAGTGCCCACCAGTGTCAACTTATCAGTACCATTTAGTATAGCCTCATCAGTGCCCATCAATGCAACTTATCAGGGCCCATCAATGCTGTCTCATCAGTGCCAATCAATGCAACCTCGTCAGTGCCTCCTCATCAGTGTACCTCATCAGTGCCCATTGGTGCAGCCTCGTCAGTGCAACCTCATCAGTGCCCATCAGTGCAGTTTGTACAAAATTTAACAACAGAAATTAAGAGGGTTAAAAGGGTTTTTTTCCAACATTTTCAGGCTTTTTTGTTTTTTTTTAGCAAAAAAATAAAACCCCAGTGGTGTTAAATACCACCAAAAGAAAGCTCTATCTGTCTCTAAAAAATGATAAAAATGTCATCTGGGTACAGCATTACATGACGGCACAAATGTCATTCAAAGTGTGAGAGTGCCGAAAGCTGAACATTGCCCCGGGCAGGAAGGGGGGTGAGAGTGCCCGGTGTTGAAGGGGTTAAACTTCCATATTCAAAATGTTAAGAGAAAAGACAAAACCATACACACGGGTGCCAGGATTGCAGCATAATTTCCATAGACATTCTGAGGCTGAGCCAACAAATGTTAGCTGATGACAGAGAACCTTGGATCACTTCATTTCCAACTAGATCTTCCTCAATGGAATAAAAAAAGTTACTTTTATGTATTTGTTGTTTTTTTTTTTTGTACATTTTAAAGTCATCTTTTGGGCTTTGCAGGACAGAGAAATATGTATTCATTTAACCTCTTCACGCCGGCCATACGCATGTATGCCTTAACGCCGAGCGGCTTCATATATGTGCACCGAAGGCTGTGCCGAGAGCCCCCCCGCACACTTACCGGCGGGTCACAGAAAGCTCCCGATCGCTGCTTGCACATGACCACAATGCCCGCCTCCCGGGGGGGTCCTGAAACCTTTTAAAGGGCCGGGAGGCGCTGGCGCTAAGGGGTTAGAGCTGAAGTTTAGGACACACAGCCCAAAGCGGGAGTAAACCCTTGTTTTTTTTAAATTTATTAGGCCTCATGCACACGAGGCGCAGGTGGAAACTCTGCTCAAAAAAAGCTGAAACGCGCGTTTAGAAACGCGCGTTTAGAAACGCGCATTTTGCCGCGTTTGTATGCCGCGTTTGTATGCCGCGTTTTAGCCGTGTTTAGCCGCGTTTGCGTTTATAAGCTTTTATAAAGATAACATCATGTAGACCCTCCCCATGCTCTCAAAGCATGTTTTTTTTTTAACTATTTCTGCTATTTTGATCAGAGTGAGCAGCAGCAGCACAGAGAGCAGTTGTACACTTGCATTTGCCTCTCTTTCTGTGGTATATATTTTGAAATGGATCCCATATTGAATATATGTCAGGAAATGCTCCTGATGTTGCTCTTGATGAGACAGCAACGTCGTCGCAAATTTCGTGAGAGGTCCAGAGTCAGAGCTCGTCGATATTGGACCCATCCGTTGAAGGGACAGCGAATGTATGTGCAGCTGCGTACCGACCCCGACAAGTTTTTTTTAATTTTAGCCGGATGTCCATTGTCACATTTGATCTGCTCTTAGAAAAAGTACGACCTGGTCTGACATTCGTGGACACCAATATGAGAAACAGTGTGTCACCAGAGGAACGTCTGTTGGTAACCATCAGGTATGTGTATATATTTAAAAATATATTTATCTATAGATGTACAGATGAATTTTTTTCTCTGTCCTTTATTTAAAAAAAAAAAAAAAATGTCTATTTATAGCAAATTATCCAATTTTTTAAAATATCTAAAATTTTCTTGTGGCAATTTTTAAAATGTTTTCATTATTTCTAATATAAAACAATATTAACATCGTTTTTTTTTTTAATCTTAATATATTTTTTTATTCATTTTTTCTAGTTTCAAATTGTTTTATTTAAAAGCAAATCTATGTTAATTAGATTTTTTTATAATTGTTTTAAATTTATTTGGCCAATTTTTAAATATATTTTTATTGTGAAATATGTATTGATTAATATATTTAAATTCTTTGCTGCTGTATATGGTAGTATAATATTTTTTAATGCCTTATTAAAATATCCAGAATCCTAACCCTAACCATTCATCCTAACCCTAACCACTAACCCTACCCCTAACCCTAAACAATAACCCTAACCCTAACCACTAACCCTAACCCCTAACACTAACCCTACCCCTAACCCTAACAGCTAACCCTATCCCTTACACTAACCCTAACCCTAAATAACCCTAACCCTAATCCAACCCTTAATCCTAAACAATAACCCTAACAACACTAACCACCCTCCCTAACCCCTAACACTAACAGCTAACTCTATCCTTTACACTAACCCTAACCCTAAATAACCCTAACCCTAATCCAACCCTTAATCCTAACCACTAACCCTAACACTAACCCTACCCCTAACCCTAACAGCTAACCCTATCCCTTACACTAACCCTAACCCTAAATAACCCTAACCCTAATCCAACCCTTAATCCTAACCACTAACCCTAACCCCTAACACTAACCCTACCCCTAACCCTAACAGCTAACCCTATCCCTTACACTAACCCTAACCCTAAATAACCCTAACCCTAATCCAACCCTTAATCCTAAACAATAACCCTAACACTAACCACTAACCCTAACCCCTAACACTAACCCTACCCCTAACCCTAACAGCTAATCCTATCCCTTACACTAACCCTAACCCTAAATAACCCTAACCCTAATCCAACCCTTAATCCTAAACAATAACCCTAACCCTAACGGATAACCACTTACCATAACACCCAACCATAATGACCAAATTTCATTGCCGCAGATGGTCACAGTTGACTTTGAGGCCATGTATCTCTGATGCAGAAAAGTGCATGACATTTTGCGACCCGATTTTGGGGCCCCCTATCTCGGGGTCACTTGGTGACAGGAACCTCAAATTTGGATATGCTGTAGTGCTAGCTCCACATTGTCTGCATACCAAATTTGGGGTTCTTGGCAATAAGTAGCCCCAAGATATGGGCCCCCAAATTCGGGTTACAAAATATCATTCTCTGATGCAGAAAAGGGCATGACATTTTGCGACCCGAATTTGGGGCCCCCTATATATCGGGGTCACTTGGTGACAGGAACCTCAAATTTGAATATGTTGTAGTGCTAGTTCCACAGTGTCTGCATATCGAATTTGGGGTTCCTGGAAATAAGTGGCCCCAAGATATGGGCCCCCAAAGTCGGGTCGCAAAATGTCATTCTCAGATCATATTTCTGAGTTTTCAGGTCCAAAAAATTGGGTTCCTTTAAAAACGCTTATAAACGCAAACGCGGCTAAACGCGGGTGCCACGTTTAGACGCGTTTTGCCGTGTTTTGCGTCTGAAACATGGAAATTTTTGCATCTGAACCCATTTTTTTGCTTCTGGAAAAACGAGGTTAAATGCAACTGCATAAAAACGGCAAAAACGAGACTGTGTGCATGGACACATAGGATAACATTGAATGAGTTCAGGGGCAGTTGAAAAAAGTGTCCAACTGCATCTGAACACGCGTTTAACTGCGTCTCGTGTGCATGAGGCCTTAACATGTCATACTTACCTGCTCTGTATGATGGCTTTGCACAAAGTAAGCCCCAATCCTCCTCTTCTTCTGGGGCCCCCCACCGGTGCTCCAGGCCCCTCCTGTCTCCAGGAGGCATCCATGCAGGCTCACTCCTGAGTCCCGCTGCTGCGTCCATTGAAACAAACAGCGAGACAACCCCCCCCCCCCCACCGTTTCAGATTAACAGGAGCAGAAGCCAATGGCTTCTGTTGCTATCACTCAGACCAATGAGGAGGGAGGTAGCGGCGGGAGACAGCGGCAGGAGACACCTGCGGGAGACAGCGGCGGGAGACCGCTGCGGGAAACAGCTGTGGGAGACATTGGAGGGAGACAGCTGCGGGAGACAGCTGCGGGAGACAGCTGCGGGAGACAGCGGTGGAAGACAGCTGCGGGAGACAGCTACAGGAGACAGCTGCGGTAGACAGCAGCGGGAGACAGCTGCGGGAGACAGCTACAGGAGACAACTGCGGGAGACATGGGAGGGAGACAGCTGCGGGAGACATTGGAGGGAGACAGCTGTGGGAGACAACAGCGGGAGACAGCTACAGGAGACAGCTGCGGTAGACAGCAGCGGGAGACAGCTGCGGGAGACAGCTACAGGAGACAACTGTGGGAGACATGGGAGGGAGACAGCTGCGGGAGACATTGGAGGGAGACAGCTGTGGGAGACAACAGCGGGAGACAGCTGCGGGAGACAGCAGCGGGAGACAGCTGCGGAAGACAGCGGCGGGAGACAGCTATGGGAGACAGCTGCGGGAGACATTGGAGGGAGACAGCTGTGGGAGACAGCTGCGGTAGACAACAGCGGGAGACAGCTGCGGTAGACAACAGCTGGAGACAGCTGCGGGAGACAGCGGCAGGAGACAGCTGCGGGAGACAGCGGCAGGAGACAGCTGCGGGAGACAGCGGCAGGAGACAGCTGCGGGAGACAGTGGCGTGATACAGCAGCAGGAAACAGCGGCGGGAGACAGCTGTGGGAGACAGTGGCAGGATACAGCAGCAGGAAACAGCGGTGGGAGACAGCTGTGGGAGACAGTGGCAGGATACAGCAGCAGGAAACAGCGGCGGGAGACAGTGGCAGGATACAGCAGCAGGAAACAGTGGTGGGAGCCGCTGCACTCATGCACATCACTGGATCGGATCGAGCTCAGGTAAGAAAAAGGAGGGGGGGGGGGGAGCACAGAAGGTTTTTCACCTTAATGCTTAGAATGCACTTTAAAGAGGAAGTAAACTTCCTCTGCTAACATTTACCTATGGGCAAGCCTATGATAAGGCCTACCTACAGGTAGTGTAAATATCTCCTAACCTTGCCACTGGTGCCATTCCTTCCAAGCCCTGTGCCGTCAATGGAAGCTCCCGTGTGGGTCCAGCCAATCACAGAGCCGGAGCCCGGGAACCCGCAATCAAGACGGGTGAAAATGGAAGCGGCTACATCGCTGACATTGTGACACTGGAATAGCTTTGTTTTTTAGATAGGTTTCACATAATGTGCTAGTATGCGATACATACTAGCACATTATGACTTTAACTTGCAGGAAGAAGAAAAAATAAATATAAAAAGTACAGTGGTATGCAACCGCCTTAATATACATACAAGTTAGTCAAAATTGGGTATTTTCCAGTGACCTTTAAGGGTCCAAAGGGGGTAGGAAGGGATATGTCAGTAAATTCTTGGGCAACACCTGGCTCGTGGGAATGCGCATTCACACAGCATTTCCTGTAGGATGGTGGCTAAGCACGCACATGCACGCAGGAATGTGCACGGGCGCGCACAGTTCGTGTTGGCACCAGATGGCATATTTAAGGATGCCTCTGCCCTTACTCAAGTGCTGACTGGTCTTCAGCTGTTCCCTATGTTCTACGTTTATCCTGTATATTGCCTTTGTTGCTGACCCGGCATGCTCCTGACCTGATTTTTCCACTTCTGACCTTTCGCCGTTCCTGACCTGGCCCTGTTCCTGACCCTGACCCTGGCTCTGTTCCTGACCCAAGCTCTGTTCCTGACCTCGGCTCTGTTCCTGACCCAAGCTCTGTTCCTGACCTCGGCTCTGTTCCTGACCCAAGCTCTGTTCCTGACCCAAGCTCTGTTCCTGACCTCGGCTCTGTTCCTGACCCAAGCTCTGTTCCTGACCCAGGCTCTGTTCCTGACCCAAGCTCTGTTCCTGACCCAAGCTCTGTTCCTGACCTGGGCTCTGTTCCTGACCCAAGCTCTGTTCCTGACCTCGGCTCTGTTCCTGACCCAAGCTCTGTTCCTTACCCAAGCTCTGTTCCTGACTCAAGCTCTGTTCCTGACCCAAGCTCTGTTCCTGACCCAAGCTCTGTTCCTGACCCAGGCTCTGCTTATGATTTGGTACCTCACTGACCACCCATTGATGACCCTTGTTATTCTGCTCCTGTCTCCAATCCTGGAGTACCGGGCTGACAGTCTGCTATACCAGCTCTGCACACCAATGAGTGCTGTTGTCTCATGTCTGCTGAGAGCCCTGACGAGCCGTACATCTTGGGCCTGCAGCACAAGTGGAGTGCCCCTGAAACCTCGGCTGGACTTCTGTGCAGAGCCGCTGTTCCTGTCCTGATGGTCCGCCAGTCTCCATCTCCTGCTGCAAGTTCTCCTATCAACATCTGCCGGCATTCGTGTTCCTCCTGTCCCTCGGTATTCGCTGTTCCACTTCCAGTTGGGGCCTGGGATGGAGGTAGAAGAGAGGCCGACCTCGTCAATTCAGTCTCCCATCAGGTGACAGAGCCAAAAACTATTATCATAAAACAATGACTGTAGATGATGTACTACATCCCTAGAGTATAGTATATCTAAGAAAATTCTAATTTGGACTTTACTGGTACAAAGGAGGGCAAACACATAAATAATATAAAACTACCAAAAAAGACAATAACAGATATAAAAACACATATGAAATAAAATTCCACATTCCGATCCCGTAGAATCGTCAATTTCAACCAGAGAATACCTATTATGTCCATAGTTACACCAAGAGATCAAAAAGGTTGACGTGTTTTCCCCAGGACCTTGTCTTGGAAGCTTGCTTCCTCAGGACCTTGTCTTGGAAGCTTGCTTCCCCAGGACCTTGTCTTGGAAGCTTTCTTCCTCAGGACCTTGTCTTGGAAGCTTTCTTCCTCAGGACCTTGTCTTGGAAGCTTGCTTCCTCAGGACCTTGTCTTGGAAGCTTGCTTCCCCAGGACCTTGTCTTGGAAGCTTGCTTCCTCAGGACCTTGTCTTGGAAGCTTGCTTCCTCAGGACCTTGTCTTGGAAGCTTGCTTCCCCAGGACCTTGTCTTGGAAGCTTTCTTCCTCAGGACCTTGTCTTGGAAGCTTGCTTCCTCAGGACCTTGTCTTGGAAGCTTGCTTCCCCAGGACCTTGTCTTGGAAGCTTGCTTCCTCAGGACCTTGTCTTGGAAGCTTGCTTCCCCAGGACCTTGTCTTGGAAGCTTGCTTCCCCAGGACCTTGTCTTGGAAGCTTTCTTCCTCAGGACCTTGTCTTGGAAGCTTGCTTCCTCAGGACCTTGTCTTGGAAGCTTGCTTCCCCAGGACCTTGTCTTGGAAGCTTGCTTCCTCAGGACCTTGTCTTGGAAGCTTGCTTCCTCAGGACCATGTCTTGGAAGCTTGCTTCCTCAGGACCTTGTCTTGGAAGCTTGCTTCCTCAGGACCTTGTCTTGGAAGCTTGCTTCCTCAGGACCTTGTCTTGGAAGCTTGCTTCCTCAGGACCTTGTCTTGGAAGCTTGCTTTCTCAGGACCTTGTCTTGGAAGCTTGCTTCCTCAGGACCTTGTCTTGGAAGCTTGCTTCCTCAGGACCTTGTCTTGGAAGCTTGCTTTCTCAGAACCTTGTCTTGGAAGCTTGCTTTCTCAGGACCTTGTCTTGGAAGCTTGCTTCCTCAGGACCTTGTCTTGGAAGCTTGCTTCCTCAGGACCTTGTCTTGGAAGCTTGCTTCCTCAGGACCTTGTCTTGGATGCTTGCTTCCTCAGGACCTTGTCTTCCTGGATAGAGCGATGAACAGCCTGGATATTGTTCTTGGGTGGAAATGATATGGCAGAGGATGACCAGTGAGCGTTGGTGGTTGATGTACAAGGTGGGAGGCTGCCATATCTTTTCCACCCAAGAATAATATTCAGGCTGCTCATCGTTACAATCAAGAATACAAGGTCCTGAGGAAGCAAGGATCGCAAAGCGAGTCAACCTTTTTGATCTGTTGGTGTAACTATGGACAGAATAGCTATTGAGTAGCCTTCTCTGGTTGAAATTGTGGATTCCATGGAATCGGAATGTGGAATTTTAGTATATTTGAGTTTTTATATCTATAATAATTATTTTTGGTATTTTTATACCATTTATACCATTTGCCCTCTTTGTACCAATAAAGTCCAAATTTGAAGATACTGTATCTCAGAACGAAAAACCTTGACATTTCCAATAGTAAAACTTTGGACTGTCCCTGGGAAATCGATCACAGCTGTCCAGTGCAAATAACCAATCGTAAGTCAATAAATGTTATTGATCCGCACGATCTAGAGTGCTTTCGTCTGTTCTTCTCCCAAGCTCTGGGTTGCTCAGAGTGGACGTTCCTCCAAGTGAATCATTGAATTTTCTGGTCCCTGGGTTCTGTATATTATGTTGTGTGATGCTCCTCTCGCCTCTGATGCCAGGCAATTGATATTCAAATTACAACTATGGCTGAAAATTGGTCATGGATTGAAAAAGTATTCATACCCCTTGAAATTTTCCACATGTTGTCATGTTACAACCAAAAATGTTAATGTATTTTATTTGGATTTTATGTGATAGACCATATAATTGTGACATGGAAGGAACACTACCACTACACTGAAACATTACCTAAGCACACTGTTAACCCTTTGATAGCCCTTTTTGAGCTATAAACAAAAACATTTAGAAAGTTTTGACAATTTTGAAAAAAAAAAAAGCAAAACAAAAAAAACAATAGTTTAACATACACAATAAAAAATTAAAAAAAATAAAATTGAATTTCTTCATCAATTTAGCCCTTTTTTCACTGTTAACAAAAACATTTTGAAAATTTAGACAATTTTGAAAAAAACAAAACAAAAAAACAATTCTTTAACATACCCAATAAATTAAAAAAAAAAATTATTTCTTCATCAATTTAGCCCTTTTTTCACTGTTAACAAAAACATTTTGAAAATTTAGACAATTTTGAAAAAAAACAAAAAAACAATGCTTTAACATACCCAATAAATTTAAAAAAAAAATTTAATTTCTTCATCAATTTAGCCCTTTTTGCGCTATAAACAAAAACATTTAGAAAATTTTGACAATTTTGAAAAAAACAAACAAAAAATAAAAACAATATTTTAACATACCTAATAAAAAATTTTAAAAATGTAATTTCTTCATCAATTTAGCCCATTTTGCTCTATAAACGAAAACATTTCGAAAATTTATTGACAATTAAAAAATAAAGAAAGAAAGAAAATAACAATATTTTGACATACCCAATAATAAAAATGTTAAAAATGTAATTTTGTCATCAATTTAGCCCTTTTTGCGCTATAAACATAAACATTTAGAAAATTTTGATAATTTTGAAAAAAAAATAATAATAATAATATATATATATATATATATATATATATATATATATATATATATATATATTTTAACATACCCAATAAAAAATGTTAAAAATTTAATTTCTTCATCAATTTAGCCCTTTTTGCGCTATAAACAAAAATATTTAGAAAATGTAGACAATTTTGAAAAAAAAAATAAAATACTTTAACAAACCCAATAAAAAAAAATGTTAAAAATGTAATTTCTTCATCAATTTAGCCCTTTTTGCGCTATAAACAAAAACATTTAGAAAATTTTGATAATTTTGAAAAAAAAAAAAAATATATATATATATTTTAACATACCCAATAAAAAATGTTAAAATTTAAATTTCTTCATCAATTTAGCCCTTTTTGCGCTATAAACAAAAACATTTAGAAAATGTAGACAATTTTGAAAAAAAAATAAAATACTTTAACATACCCAATAAAAAAAAATGTTAAAAATGTAATTTCTTCATCAATTTAGCCCTTTTTGCGCTATAAACAAAAACATTTAGAAAATGTTGACAATTTTGAAAAAAACAAACAAAAAAAAACAACAATATTTTAACATACCTAATAAAAAATTTTAAAAATGTAATTTCTTCATCAATGTAGCCCATTTTGCTCTATAAACGAAAACTTTTCGAAAATTTAGACAATTAAAAAATAAATAAATAAAGAAAATAACAATATTTTGACATACCCAATAATAAAAATGTTAAAAATGTAATTTTGTCATCAATTTAGCCCATTTTGTGCTATAAACATAAACATTTAGAAAATTTTGATAATTTTGAAAAAAAAAAATATATATATATATATTTTAACATACCCAATAAAAATGTTAAAAATGTAATTTCTTCATCAATTTAGCCCTTTTTGCGCTATAAACAAAAACATTTAGAAAATGTAGACAATTTTGAAAAAAAAAATAAAATACTTTAACATACCCAATAAAAAAAAATGTTAAAAATGTAATTTCTTCATCAATTTAGCCCTTTTTGCGCTATAAACAAAAACATTTAGAAAATGTTGACAATTTTGAAAAAAAACAAACAAAAAAAAAAACAACAATATTTTAACATACCTAATAAAAAATTTTAAAAATGTAATTTCTTAATCAATTTAGCCCATTTTGCTCTATAAACGAAAACATTTCGAAAATTTAGACAATTAAAAAATAAATAAAGAAAGAAAATAACAATATTTTGACATAAGTATAAAAAAGTATTCCTGCGCCTAATCAAGGAAAAGAAAAAAAGGAACCGTACTGCTGCACACACTGAAGTGGGGTACCTGAACCCCTGTGGAGAAAACTGATAAACGGAAGTAGTGGTGCGCTGTACTAGGACAGGCGGTCCAGCCTTAAAAAGGCTGGTGTGCTGTATAGGCACTTGAATAATATAAGGTTATTTAGAAGCTAGTTTGTTGTCACATAAGACAAAACATATATCTATGTCAGTGTGCACTTTTATGGGGGGATAGTAGAAAAGCCCTCAAAAGCACTGTAACATTCCTTATAACATCAAAGATATATTAAAATATAAGTGAAAAATCAAAAAAAACAGACAATAAAAGTATTTAGAACCAGTGATTCCCAATGCGATTTGTTATAGTTGCCAAAAAATCGCATAAACTGCCAGTGCCAGAAAAAAATCAATACTAAAATGATAAGTGCAAAATTCATTTACACCATAAAAGTGCTGAAACAATACAGATAAAGCAATAAACAGAATATCCGTTCTACTGTGCAAACAGTGACAATAATATCCAAAATATCGCATAAAGTGCCAGTGCTGAGGGAATAAAATATAAGTGCGGAATCCCTCAAAACAATATTAAAACTGTGCAAATACCACGGCGAAAGAAAAAATTAAAATATCAGAAAATGTCCGTTACACTTGTGCAAAAAAGTGGCGATTATATCAGAAAAAAATCACATAAAGAGCTAGTGCTTAAAAAATATTAATAACATGTGCACAATTTTAGTGAACACGATACAATTGATGGTGATGCAGGTGATGGTGGGTATATCCCTCGTGATCCTGTGTGATCAGGTTATGGGTGTGCCTATACAGCCCACCAGCCTTTTAAGGCTGGACCGCCTGTCCTAGTACAGCGCACCACTACTTCCGTTTATCAATATTTTGACATACCCAATAATAAAAATGTTAAAAAGATAATTTCGTCATCAATTTAGCCCTTTTTGCGCTATAAACATAAACATTTTGAAAATTTTGATAATAAAAAAAAATATATATATATATATATATATATATATATATATATATATATATATATATATAAATATATATATATATAAATATATATATATATAAATATATATATATATATATATATATATATATATATATAAATATATATATATATATATATATATATATATATATATATTAACATACCCAATAAAAAATTTTAAAAATTAAATTTCTTCATCAATTTAGCCCTTTTTGCTTTATAAAAAAAATAAAATAAAGAAAATAACAATATTTTGACATACCCAATAAATTTTTTTTTTTTTAAAAAGTAATTTCATCATCAATTTAGCCCTCTTTGTGCTATAAACAAAAACATTTTGAAAATTTCGACAATTTTGAAAAACAAAAAACAAAAAAAAAAAAAACAATATTTTAACATACCCAATAAAAAAAATGTTAAAATTTTAATATCTTCATCAATTTAGCCCTTTTTCTTTATAAACAAAAACATTTAAAAAAAATTCGACAATTAAAAAAAAATATATAGAAATAAAGAAAATAACAATATTTTGACATACCCAATAAAAAATGTTAAAAATTTAATTTCTTCATCAATTTAGCCCTTTTTGCTTTATAAACAAAAACATTTAAAAAATTTCAACAATTAAAAAAAATATATATATATATAAATAAAGAAACAACAATATTTTGACATACCCAATAAAAAATGTTAAAAATTAAATTTCTTCATCAATTTAGCCCTTTTTGCTTTATAAAAAAAAAAAAAAATAAAGAAAATAACAATATTTTGACATACCCAATAAATTTTTTTTTTTTTTAAAAGTAATTTCATCCTCAATTTAGCCCTCTTTGCGCTATAAACAAAAACATTTTGAAAATTTAGACAATTTTGAAAAACAAAAAACAAACAAAAAAAAAAAACAATATTTTAACATACCCAATAAAAAATTTTTAAAATTTTAATTTCTTCATCAATTTACCCCTTTTTCTTTATAAACAAAAACATTTAAAAAATTTCGACAATTAAAAAATATATATATAAATAAAGAAAATAATATTTTGACACACCCAATAAAAAAAAAATGTTAAAGTAATTTCTTCATCAATTTAGCCCTTTTTGCACTATAAACAAAAACATTTCGAAAATGTAGACAATTTTGAAAAAAAAAATGCTTTAACATACCCAATAAATTTTTTAAAAAAAAATGTAATTTCTTCATCAATTTAGCCCTCTTTGTGCTATAAACAAAAACATTTTGAAAATTTAGACAATTTTGAAAAACAAAAAACAAACAAAAAAAAAAACAATATTTTAACATACCCAATAAAAAAATGTTAAAATTTTAATTTCTTCATCAATTTACCCCTTTTTCTTTATAAACAAAAACATTTAAAAAATTTCGACAATTAAAAAAAATATATATAAATAAAGAAAATAATATTTTGACACACCCAATAAAAAAAAAATGTTAAAGTAATTTCTTCATCAATTTAGCCCTTTTTGCACTATAAACAAAAACATTTCGAAAATGTAGACAATTTTGAAAAAAAAAATGCTTTAACATACCCAATAAATTTTTTTAAAAAAAATTTAATTTCTTCATCAATTTAGCCCTCTTTGTGCTATAAACAAATACATTTTGAAAATTACGAAAATTTTGAAAAACAAAAAACAAAAAAAATAAAAACAATATTTTAACATACCCAATAAAAAAATGTTAAAATTTTAATTTCATCATCAATTTAGCCCTTTTTCTTTATAAACAAAAACATTTAAAAAATTTCGACAATTAAAAAAAAATATATATAAATAAAGAAAATAACAATATTTTGACATACCCAATAAAAAAAAAATGTTAAAGTAATTTCTTCATCAATTTAGCCCTTTTTGCGCTATAAACAAAAACATTTGAAAAATTTCGACAATTTTGAAAAAAAAAAACAATACTTTAACATTTTTCTTCAGTTTGGGCCAATGCGTATTCTGCTACATATTTTTGATAAAACAAAATCCCAGTAACCTTATATTGATTGGTTTGCGCAAACGGTATAGCATCTACAAACTGCGGGATACATTTAAGGAATTTTTATCATTTTTTTTCTACTATAAATCGCTGATTGCCGCCATTAGTAGAAATTTTTTTTATAAAAATTCCTTGTAGACGCTATATCGTTTGCGCAAATCAATCAATATACGGTTAATGGGATTTTTTTTCTTTTTTACTAAAAATATGTAGCAGAATATATATTGGCCTAAACTGATGAAGAAATTACATTTACATTTTTTTTTTATTGGGTATGTTAAAATATATTTTTTATTTGTTTTTTTTTTTTTTCAAAATTGTCAGTATTTATTTTTGGTTATAGTGCAGAGGTGGCCAAATATCACCAATAGAAAGCTCTATTAGTGGGAAAAAAGGGACTTTTAAAAAAAAAAAAATCATTGAGTATGTTAAAATATTGTTTTTTTGTTTTTTTTTTAAATTAAATTTTTTTTTTATAGCGCAAAAAAATAAAAACCGCAGAGGGGACCAAATCCCGCCAAAAGAAAGCTCTAATTGTGGGAAAAAATTACTTAAATTTTATTTTGGGTACAGCGTTGCATGACTGCGCGATTGCTTATGCCAATATGGAGGACGGAGCTTCTGCATGAGCATCCGTGCAGGTGCGTTCTGCTATTTTTGATGCCAAGTCTGATCATTGGAGGGGAGCAGAGTTCGAGGGGGGAGAAGATTTATGCTAGGAGGGGGGTTTAGCAGGGGGACATGCTAGAAGGTGGGATCGAGGGGGAGAGGATTTATGCTAGGAGGGGGGATTTGGGGGGAGGGGGAAAGGATATGTGCTAGGAGAAGGGATGGGGTTGTGCTGCAAAAGGGGATGGGGGGGGCGTTATGCTGGGGGGTTTGTGCGGGAAAGGAGATTAGGGGTGATTTGTGCTCAGAGGGGAAATTTGACAGAGAGAGGATTTATGCTGGGGGGGTTTTGCGGGAAAGGAGATTGGGGTGATTTTGCTCAGAGGGGAAATTTGACAGAAAGAGGATTTGTGCTAGGAGAGGCGATTTGGGAAGGAGAGGGGATCTGGGGAAGATTTTAGCTGAAAGGGAGGATTTGGGGGATGAGATTATGTGTGCTAGGTTGGGGGGGGGGGGTTGTAGGGGTGAAGGGGAAGAGTATTAGTGTTAGGAGGGGGAGAAGATTTGTGCTAGTAGCGTGTTTTTGGAGGCGATTTGTGCTAGGAGGGTGTTATTTTGGGGGATGGCTTTGTGCAGGGAAGGGGATTGGAAGGATTGGAAGGATTTGTGTGGGAGGGGAAATTTGACAGGGAGAGGATTTGTGCTAGGAGAGGTGATTTGGGAAGGTGGGGGGGGGGTGTTTGTGTTAGGAGAGGGTAAAGGGATGGAGGATTTTATCTGGGAGGGAGGATTTTTTTTGGGGGGGAGAGGGTATGTGATAAGAGCATTTGTGCTAGGAAGAGGATTTTTAGGGGGAAGAGTATTAGTGCTAGGAGCTGGAATTGTGGGAGAGAGGATTTATGCTAGGTGGGGGGTTGTTAGGGGCAGGGGGAGAGGATTTGTGCTAGAAGAAGCGATGGTGGGAGGGATTTGTGCTAGAAGAGTGGATTTGGGGGAGATTTGGGCCAGGAGGGGGATTTTTAGAGGGAAGAGTATTAGTGCTAGGAGTGGGAATTGGGGGAGAGAGGATTTATGCTAGGTGGGGAGTTGTTGCTAGGGGTATAGGATTTGTGCTAGGTGAATGGATTTGGGGGAGATTTGGGCCAGGAGGGGGGATTGTGGAAGACTGTGCTTTGTGTGGGGAAGGAGTTTGGAAAGATTGAAGGAGGATAAATTTGACAGGGAGAGGATTTTTGCTAGGAGAGGTGATTTGGGAAGGTGGAGGGGGGGGGTTTGGGGAAAGTTATGCTAGGAGGGGGTACTGGGAGGGAGGTCTTTATCTAGGACGGGGGATTTTGCAGGGAAAGGAGAGGATATGTGGTGGGGATGAGAGTATTTGTGCTAGGAGGGGGAGGGAAGAGTATTAGTGCTAGGAGGGGGGCTTGTGGGTGGAAGATTTATGCTAGGAGAGGGGATTTCTGGGGAGGGGGAGGGGGGAATTTTTTCTAGAAGAGTGGATTTGGGGATATGTATGCTGGGATGGGGTATTTTCAGGGACGGGGCTTAGTGCACAAAAGGCCTTTGGGAGGGTTTGTGAAAGAGGGGAAATTTGACAGGGAGAGGATTTATGGTAGAAGAGGTGATTTGGGAGGGTGGGGTTAGGGGGGTTTGTGTCAGGAGGGAAGATATGAGCTGGCAAGGAAAATTTTATCTAGGAGGGTTTTTTTTTTGGGGGGGGGGGGGGGGGAGAGGATATGTAATAGGGATGAGAGTATTTGTGCTAGGAGGGGAAGATTCGCAGGGGGAAAGAGGGAAGAGTATTAGTGCTAGGAGGGGGGATTGGAGGGAGGGGGGATTTATGCTAGAATGGGGGATTTGGGGGGGGGGGGGGAGATCTGCCCTAGGGGACATGTATCAATGCAAAAAAATCTTTTAAATATATTGTTTTTACAGTTGCATGTTGGTGACGTCACAAGGGGGCTGTGCCACCAGGTGACGTCACTAGGTGTCCCCGCCCCTTATCTATTTAAGAACTGTCAAACGGTGGAGCAGGCAAGCGACGCTTGCCCTTCATCGCGGGCGGAGCGGTTTCTTCTTTTTCTTTTGGGTCCGACGGAGTGGCCGGCGTCTTGAGTGACGATGGATCTACATCGGGGGACATTATTTGTTTAACCGCCCCCTCCCGACCCCTTACCACGTGATCAGCTGTCAGCCAATGACAGCTGATCACGTGATCACAACAGAGCCGGTAATCGTCTATTTTTCCTCCTCGCGTTGGCAGCGCGAGGAGAAAAAAAACAGCCGATCACCAGCGGCCGTGAGAGGGACTTCAGTCCCGATCACGGCGAGCTGGAGTCAGCGCATCAGTGTCCACCTGCCCCCTGCCAGTGCCACCTAAAGTATGGGGGAAAAAGTGCCACCCATCAGTGCCACCCATCAGTGCCCACAGTGCCACCTATCAGTGCCCACAATCTGCCTCAACAACAGTGCTGCACCTCAGTGCCACATATCCGTGCCCATCAGTGTCATCTACCAGTGCCCATCAGTGCCCAGCAGTGCCACCTATCAGAGCCACCTATCAGTGCCCATCAGTCCCATCTATCAGTGGTACCTATCAGTGCCCATCCGTGCCACCCATCCGTGCCACCCATCAGTGCCACCTTATCTGTGCCCATCTTTGCCCATCAGTGCCGCCTTAACTGTGCCCATCAGTACTGCCTTATCTGTGCCTATCGGTGCCACCTTATTTGTGCCTATTAGTGCCGCCTTAACTGTACCTATCAGTGCCCACCAGTGCAGCCTATCAGTGCCCACCAGCGCCGCCTCATCAGCGCCTTTCAATGAAGGAGAAAAATTACCTGTTTGCAAAATTTTATAACAAACTATTAAACATGATTTTGTTATTTTGACCCCCCTGTCCCGAAACACCCCCCATGTTCAGGGCATGTGGCCTGGTATGGTTCAGGTTCCTCTAGTGAGGAGTCGATATGCCGCCTTCTCGCCACCTGATTTAAACCCATGATTGCTGTGCAATGCACGCACTTGTGACTCGGTAGGACGGCAACAAGAGGAGTAAATCCGCTGCGAGGAGGCGGCACTGCGCCCGGTGAGCTTTGACTTCTCCCAGGTTGTTCAGGTAGATCTCCGCCTCTTTAACCACTTCCCGCCCGGCCTATAACAGATTGACGGCCGGGAAGTGGTTCTGTTATCCTGACTGGGCGTCATATGACGTCCAGCAGGGTAACCCGCCAGTGCGGCGCGTCGGTCTGATACGCCGCATCTCTGATCGTGATAAGAAGCCTCTGACAGAGGCTTCTTACCATGTGATCAGCTGTGCCCAATCACAGCTGATCATCGCGAGAACCAGGAAGTGCCGGTAAATGGCATTCCTCGGTTCGCGCTGACAGGGAGAGCTGATTGGCGGCTCTCCCTGTCAGAGGGGGAGGTCTGTGTTGATAATCAGCACACTGATTATCAGCACAGCCCCCATCAAATGTACCCATAAGCTGCCGATCGGTGCCCAGTTAGTGCCCCATCATAACCCCCTGCCAGTGCCCAATAAAGTGCCAATCAGTGCACACCACAGTGCAAATCAGTGCCCACCATAGTGCCAATCAGTGTCCATCAGAGTGCCAATCAGTGCCCAGCATTGAGACCTGTCAGTACCTGCCCAATCAGTGCTGCCCATCAGTGCCATCTATTAGTGCTCATCAATTCCACCTGTCAGTGCCCATCAATGCTGCCTGTCAGTGCCCATCAGTGTTGCATGTCAGTGCCAATCAGTGCTGCCCATCAGTGCCATCTATTAGTGCTCATCAATTCCACCTGTCAGTCCCATCAATGCTGCCTGTCAGTGCCCATCAGTGCTGCATGGCAGTGCCAATCAGTGCCGCCTGTCAGTGCTCATCAGTGCTGCATATCAGTGTCGCCTATCAGTGCCCATCGGTGCTGCATATCAGTGCCCATCAATTCTACATATCAGTGCCTCCTCATCAGTGCCCATCAGTGCCACTTTATCAGTGCCAACTCATCAGTGCCCATCGGTGCCACCTCATCAGTGCCAACTGACCAGTGCCAATCAGTGCCACTTTATCAGTGTCAACTCATCAGTGCCCATCGGTGCCACCTCATCAGTGCCACTTTATCAGTGCCAACTCATCAGTGCCCATCGGTGCCACCTCATCAGTGCCAACTCATCAGTGCCCATCAGTGAAGGAGAAAACTAAATTTTATAACAGAAACCAAGAAAAAAATGTTGGTCTTTTTTAGTTTGTTTAGCAAAAATAAAAACCCCAGAGGTGATTAAATACCACCAAAAGAAATCTCTATTTGTGGGAAGAAAATGATAAAAATGTAGTTTGTGTACAATGTTGTATGACCGCGTAATTGTCATTCAAAGTGCGACAGCGCAGAAATCTCAAGATTGTCCTGGGCAG
Source organism: Lithobates pipiens (assembly GCF_037356315.1). Taxonomy (NCBI): domain Eukaryota; kingdom Metazoa; phylum Chordata; class Amphibia; order Anura; family Ranidae; genus Lithobates; species Lithobates pipiens. Next base: position 233,231,071 of record NW_027507787.1, read on the forward strand.
GAGGGGGGGTGACAGTGCCCGGTATTGAAGTGGTTATGGTTGCCTATCCCTGGCCTAGAGGGAAGCAAGCAACCCTTCTAGCCCGACTTCATAGTTGGCGGCATGAAAACACGGTAGTGGCGGTTGCTTACCAATCCACTTCTCCGCTTTCACCGAGCGCAGATTAAACGTCGTGAAATTCATGCAGCGTTGATCTGGCAGTAAACCTCCTCTCCTGAACCGCCGTCTACAGGCTAATAAAATCATATTTAGGGAGCTGTATAACGCACATCATAAATGTAATATACGGCCGGAGCGCCGGATCCAAGAACAATTTTCTTCTTCCCGAGTGCGTGGTTTTGGCACTTGAAATGATTACCGTTTTATGTGAAAAAGATGAGCCATAAGTCCCGGCTTTTCTCCGGATGTTTTATCATCCCTCAGTATCAGTTCTTCATTATTGTGGGGGGGGGGGGGGGGGGGGGGGGGGGGGCGGCAGTTAAACATCCCGTTTAAATAATAAAAGTTAAAGGGGTTGTCAGCCTTCAGACGATATAACATCAGCTCACAAGTCATCCATCCTTGGTTTATGGGTCAGACTCAATGGCTCTATCCTATGGGAGCCTTAGCACCGGGAACGCTCTCTATGTGGGATGCACCAATGCCATTTTTTGAATAACGATACTTTTTTTTTTTTTTTTTAAGTACTCACCAATACCAATTACGATACCTACCGGCACTGGTCCACGGCCCAGGAGTTGGCGACCCCCGGCGCTAAAGCCAAATTAGGAACACGGGGCAGGTAGAGCTCTGTGCTAGGGGGATGGGTGCAGGGTCAGAATAAAAAACAGCCCTAGAAATAATTTCATACCAGCCCCATAGCATTAATACACCAGCCCAGCAGCATGACATCAATATTTGTTTATACAAACAAAAAAGGGGGACAATGGGGTCCACAAACCCCGGGACTTTAAAGGTGCTGGGTAAATTATAATAGATTAAATCAAATCAAAAAAGGAGCATATAACGTAAAATATGCATTTTTATTTATGAACAATAAAACAATGGTTCACAGTTTCGATAATAATGCATTCAGTATATTGCACCAAACAGTAATACACAGATAATTGGTCATTACAAAATATACCACTCGACATGTTTCGATCGGTGGAGCTTCCTCAGGAGTATTACGGTATATGAATGAACTAGAAATATAAATGCACAAAAACACAATCAAAGAAAGATATACACAACAAATATAATTATGTATACATGTATCAATAAATTCATAAAATATTCTGCTCCCAATGTAATTCTAATTGAAACAGATCCAATCATTTATTACATACATACATTGTAAATATAAATGTGCTTATAAATATGAATTTGATTTAAAATTTTTAAATTTAATCAATGTTATATATAATGTAATCAATTTAGTAGGTCTGCATAGGATCTTACCAAAAACGTATATATACAAACAAAAAAGGGGGACAATGGGGTCCACAAACCCCCGGGACTTTAAAGGTGCTGGTTAAATTATAATAGATTAAATCAAATCAAAACGAAACATATAACATAAAATATGCATTTTTATTTATGAACAATAAAACAATGGTTCACAGTTTCGATAATAATGCATTCAGTATATTACACCAAACAGTAATACACAGATAATTGGTCATTACAAAATATACCACTCGACATGTTTCGCTCGGTTGAGCTTCCTCAGGAGTATTACGGTATATGAATGAACTAGAAATATAAATGCACAAAAACACAATCAAAGAAAGATATACACAACACATATAATTATGTATACATGTATCAATAAATTCATAAAATATTCTGCTCCCAATGTAATTCTAATTGAAACAGATCCAATCATTTATTACATACGGTACATACATTGTAAATATAAATATATCTATATAGACTCACATCACTGCCTGGGGATTCTGAAATCCAATTAACATTCAGCTTGTTGGCCAGCACTTTGATTGGTCCAGATACATTACAAATACTTTTTTGGCACGTTTTTGGTAAGATCCCATTCAGACCTACTAAATTGATTACATTATATATAACATTGATTAAATTTAAAAATTTAAAATCAAATTCATATTTATAAGCACATTTATATTTACAATGTATGTACCGTATGTAATAAATGATTGGATCTGTTTCAATTAGAATTACATTGGGAGAAGAATATTTTATGAATTTATTGATACATGTATACATAATTATATGTGTTGTGTATATCTTTCTTTGATTGTGTTTTTGTGCATTTATATTTCTAGTTCATTCATATACCGTAATACTCCTGAGGAAGCTCAACCGAGCGAAACATGTCGAGTGGTATATTTTGTAATGACCAATTATCTGTGTATTACTGTTTGGTGTAATATACTGAATGCATTATTATCGAAACTGTGAACTATTGTTTTATTGTTCATAAATAAAAATGCATATTTTATGTTATATGTTCCATTTTGATTTGATTTAATCTATTATAATTTACCCAGCACCTTTAAAGTCCCGGGGTTTGTGGACCCCATTGTCCCCCTTTTTTGTTTGTATATTCATACTTTAGGGATGTGGTGCTAATTTTGTCTGAGTTTGCCCTCGCTCTGTCTTGTTATCAATATTTGTTTGTTCATAAAAGGGAAAACCATGCATTTTAAAGGGCATTTGAAGAGTGTATTATACTCACCAGTGCCCATCGGCGTAGCCTCATCAGTGCCCATCAATGCAGCCTAATCAGTGTCCATCAATGCAGCCTAATCAGTGCCCATAAATGCAGCCTATTCAGCGCCCATCAAGGCAGCCTAATCAGCACCCATCAATGCAGCCTATCAGCGCCCATCAATGCAGCCTAATTAGCGCCCTTCAATGCAGCCTGATCAGTGCCCATCAATGCAGCCTCATCAGTGACCTATCAATGTAGCCTTATCAGTGCCCATCGATAGAGCCTGATAAGTACCCATAAATGCAGCCTGATCAGTGCCCATCAATGCAGCCTGATCAGTGCCCATCAATGCAGCCTCACTAGTGACCCATCAATGCAGCCTTATCAGTGCCCATCAATGCAGCCTTATCAGTGCCCATCAATAGAGCCTGATCAGTGCCCATCAATGCAGCCTAATCATTGTCCATCAATGCAGCCTAATCTGTGCCCATCAATGCAGCCTGATCAGTGTCCATCAATGCAGCCTGATCAGTGCCCATCAATGCAGCCTCACCAGTGACCCTTCAATGCAGCCTGATCAGTGGCCATCAATGCAGCCTGACCAGTGCCCATCAATGCAGCCTCACCAGTGAACTATCAATGCAGCCTTATCAGTGCCCATCAATAGAGCCTGCTCAGTGCCTATAAATGCAGCCTGATCAGTGCCCATCAAGGCAGCCTCACCAGTGCCTATCCATGAAGCCTGATCAGTGCCCATCAATGCAGCCTGATCAGTGCCCATCAATGCAGCCTCCCCTTCCCCTGCGAGGCAGCCCAATGGCAGGGCCGACCCTGGGCACCCAGAATTGGCCCTGCAAAGTGGCCCCAGGGCAGGTAGGCTAGTCCGACCCTGGATGGGTGAAGCGCTGTGCAGTGGGGGGGGGGGGGGTTAGGAAAGAGCTCTGTTTGGGGGGGTAAACTTTGTAGTGGTGTTTCTTTCAGTGACATCACCAGTGCAGGTATAGATTTACCTTTCAGTGACACCATTGACTTAGGAAAAAAATTTCTTGTCCGTGATACAACCAGGGCAGGAACAAGGGGTGGGCAGGAGGGACGGCTGCCCTGGGCACTGTGGTATCATGTGAGGTGAGGGGGGCACCACAAGGAGATTGGGATGGGGGTGATTTGTGTTGTAAGGGGGAATTTGGGGGCGACAGGGGGTAAGTATTGTTCTAAGAGGGGAAATTTAGGGAGGTGCTAAGAGTGGTGATTTAGGGGAATTTGTGTAAGGAGAGAGGATGGGGGGGTATTTGTGCTAGTAGGGGGGGGGGGGTTGGGGGAATATGTGCTGTGAGGGGGATATTTGAAGTGGGGGGGTGTACTAGGAGGGGAAATGTTGGGGGTAGAGCATTTGTGCTTAGAAGGGTGAATTTTTTGAGCTTTTCAGCAGGGGGCGGATTTGTACTTGGAGGAGGGGGGATTTATGCTTAGGGGGTAAGCATGCAGGTTAGTGCTCAGTATTCTTGTGGGGGGGAGGGATTTTTGCTAACACATAAGGCTTATTTTCATATATCTTTGGGGGGTATATTGCATATTCACCCTGGGCCCTAGATGACCTTGTCCCGCACTGGATACTAATGACTCAGGGACATTTAGTTCTTTTCAGTGACACCAGTGACTCTATTATTTTTCCCCCCCAAAAAAATGTGTTTTAAAGACGTCTGCGCCAATACAGTGTGACGTAAAATATTGCAACGACCGCCATTTTATTCTCTAGGGTCCATGTTTGGAGGTTCTAAGGAATTTTCTAGCAAAAAAAATCTGATTTTTTTTCTTGTAAACAACAAATGCCAGAAAAAGTCCAGGTCTTCAAGTGGTTAATGCGTGTTTAAGTCAAAGCAAGTGTAAATGAACCCTTACTCATTCACATAGATGGGTGGCAGTATCTAGGGACCCCTTCATTCTTAAAGGGGGGGACTTCCAGACTCTCTTAAGCCCCCACTGCAGACCCCCACAACCAACCGGCCAGGGTTGTGGCGAAAATGGCCCTTGTCCTCAACAATGTTAAGGGCATGTGGCCTGGTATGGTTTTAGGGGGGAGGGCGGTGCAGGTTCACTCCCATCTTTCCTGGCTTGCCAGGCTGCATGCTCTGGTATGGGTCTGGTATGGCTTTTGGGACCTCAACCTTTTTTTTTCCCTATTGTTTTGCAGGTCTGTCCCGGGTCCCGAGCACCTTAATTTCAGGACAATACAGTGTCCCAGAATTAAACTGACACAGCCATGGGGGGCAGACTGGGCCCGGGGGAGGGGGGGTGTCAGGCTGCCGCATTGCCACTTTACTCACTGACAGTACTTGTCCTGGCAGGCCGAGACACGTTTTACCTTGTTCCACCGCTGGCTCTACACTGCCCAAACTGGTTTCTAGGACCATGCGCCGACTGGCGTCTAGCAACCACTGGCGTCACGTCACCACGGAGCAAAGCCGAAGCCCCAGCATTCAGAGCAGAGGAGGATTTAACTTCCTCCTCCGCCTAGTACTTTAGCTCCACCCACCTCCTCTTCAATCCTCGCTGGCAGCATGCTCAGAGGGAAGGGAAGTACCTGGATTTGAGAGCAACTCTCAATACTCAGCGGTGAGACCGGGCACCGGGGATGGATGGAACCCCATGAGTGTCATGAGGGGACTGACTGCAGAGAGGACCGCAGATGAGCAGGCAGCAGAGGACAGATGGCACCCTCGGAGTGATGAGAGGAGGACACATCCTTGGTTCTCAGAGGTTCATGCTGAGACTTTGGATGTGACCCCCCCCCCCCCAAAAGTGAAGGACTACAAGTCCCAGCATGAACCCCTCAGAGCTGTAGATGTGTCACCCTCGCCCCAAAAATTGGCAAAAAAAGTATACAAAAGGTAGGGGGGTTCCCTGAATGGCAATTTGGAAATGTGGTCACTCTATTGGGGACATATTGACCGGTACAGACTGTCCTGGGGAGATTATATTGAAGGACAGACTGACCTGGGGGGGGGGGGGATGTGGACAGTACTGGGACTGGGAAACAGACTGTCCTGGGAGGATTATACTGGGGGCAGATTGACCTTGGGGGATTTAGGTGGGAAATAGACTGACCTGGGGAAAGGATTAAACTGGGGACAGACTGACCTGGGGAATTATATTGGGGGACAAATTTCCCTGGGAGGAGGGGGAAGGATTATACTGGGGAACCGACTGACCTTCTGGGAAGGGGGGCTTATTATAATGGGAGACAGACTGACCTTGGTGGGGGGGGGGGGGATTATAATAGGGGACAGACTGATCTAAAGGGGATTGTACTGGGGGACAGGCTGACCTTGGCGGGGGGGGGGGGGGTTATACTGGCAGACAGACTGATCTGGAGGGGATTGTACTGGGGGACAGGATGACCTGACCTGACCTTGGTGGAGGGGGGATTATAATGGAGGACAGACTGATCTGAAGGGGATTGTACTGGGGAACAGATTGATCTTGGCAGAAAGGGGGGATAATTATACTGGCGGACAGACTGATCTGAAGGGGATTGTACTGGGGGACAAGCTGACCTTGGCAGAGGGGGGATTATAATGAGGGACAGACTGATCTGAAAGGGATTGTACTGGGGGACAAGCTGACCTTGGCGGAGGCATGGGGCTTATAATGGAGGACAGACTGATCTGAAGGGAATTATACTGGGGACAGGCTGACCTTGGCGGGGGGGGGGGGGATTATTCTGGCAGACAGACTGATCTGGAGGGGATTGTACTGGGGGACAGGCTGGCCTTGGCGGAGGTGTGGGGTTATAATGGAGGACAGACTGATCTGAAGGGAATTATACTGGGGGACAGGCTGACCTTGGCAGGGGGGGAATTATACTGGCAGACAGACTGATCTGGAGGGGATTGTACTGGGGGACAGGCTGACCTTGGCGGGGGGGGGGGGGTTATACTGGCAGACAGACTGATCTGGAGGGGATTGTACTGGGGGACAGGATGACCTGACCTGACCTTGGTGGAGGGGGGATTATAATGGAGGACAGACTGATCTGAAGGGGATTGTACTGGGGAACAGATTGATCTTGGCAGAAAGGGGGGATAATTATACTGGCGGACAGACTGATCTGAAGGGGATTGTACTGGGGGACAAGCTGACCTTGGCAGAGGGGGGATTATAATGAGGGACAGACTGATCTGAAAGGGATTGTACTGGGGGACAAGCTGACCTTGGCGGAGGCATGGGGCTTATAATGGAGGACAGACTGATCTGAAGGGAATTATACTGGGGACAGGCTGACCTTGGCGGGGGGGGGGGGGATTATTCTGGCAGACAGACTGATCTGGAGGGGATTGTACTGGGGGACAGGCTGGCCTTGGCGGAGGTGTGGGGTTATAATGGAGGACAGACTGATCTGAAGGGAATTATACTGGGGGACAGGCTGACCTTGGCAGGGGGGGAATTATACTGGCAGACAGACTGATCTGGAGGGGATTGTACTGGGGGACAGGCTGACCTTGGCGGAGGGGGGGAGAATTATACTGGCGGACAGACTGATCTGGAGGGGATTGTACTGGGGGACAGGCTGACCTTGGCGGAGGGGGGGAGAATTATACTGGCGGACAGACTGATCTGAAGGGGATTGTACTGGGGGACAGACTGACCTTGGTGGAGGGAGGAGGATTATAATGGTGGACAGACTGATCTGGAGGGGATTGTACTGGGGGACAGGCTGACCTTGTTTGATTTAACTATGTCCCTTAATTAAGCTCCTCTTACTATCAACACAATTTGTTCATACCCACTGTTCACCACGGTAAGCTACACGCACCACATTACTACTCTCGTTCCGACACTTGGAGTTGACCGGGTTTTTTTTTTTCTCATAATCCTATAGTGTATACCAGCGGTTCTCAACCTCAGTCCTCAAATACCCCCATCCGGCCATTTTTTTGGGAACTTCACTTAGATAAAATAGCTCTTATCACCACCATGTCATTGATATTGATTTAAAGCAGCTGTGCAACGTGAAGGAAAACATTGGGGATACTTGAGGATTGAGGTCGAGAACCCCTGGTGTATACAAAAAAAATATATAAAAAATAATAATTACGTGCGCTGCTAAAGTGTTTGGGATTGGCAAACCTACCTGAACCAAATCAAGGTACACTGCTCAATTTGTCCCTAGCTGGGTTTGCTATCCAAAATAAAAGAGTGAAAGCCTTCACAAGAAGGTATATCGAATTCTAGAATGTTCTGTTCTTGTGCGGCCCAGGAAAGGAAACCGATTTGTTTTCTTGGCACCTGCACTCGCTGCGATGGGGTTACCCATAATAAACCAGGTCCCTGTGGTTTGCAGGATGTGGTTAGTCAGTTGGCCTTTTGCTCCCCGTTGCGATATAAGAATGCTGAGATTTTCTGGGCACTTATGTTGGTATCGTTTACACACTTATGGCCACCACACTGATAGCCTCCTGTTGGCTTGCCTATGGTCAGGCGCCAGGTGGGACTTAAGTTCTGCAGCAAGGTCTCCTTCAGCGGTCAAACAAATGTGAGATATCAGTCATCTTAGCAAGTGGATTGACTCCTTGTGGACAGTTTCTTAAAGAAGAAGCGCAGGTATGAATATATTTTCATGCGATGGATGTTAGTTGTGTTGCCAAGCGCGTCCGTTGGCAAGGTAGGTTGGGGTGCCAACAAAGAAGAGTTCCAGCCCGGGTATGTCTATTTTATACATTTTTACGTTGATCCAGCTTGGGCCATCTATGTAAATAAATATCATACCTGTGGGATCCAGCGTTGCCAACCCTGATGCCGCGTACACACGATCGGAATTCCGGCCAGAAAAAGACCGATGAGAGCTTTTCATCGGAAAATGCGACCGTGTGTATGATCCATCGGAATTTAGCTGTCCGAATTTCCGCCAGCCAAAAATTGATAGCATGTTCTCAATTTTCCAGACGGAAAAACTTTCTATCGGTAATTCCGATCGCGTGTATGCAATTCCGACACGCCCAAAAAAAATTTGCGCATGCTCAGATTCAACTACGAGACGGAAGCTATTGGCTACTGGCTATTGAACTTCCTTTTTCTAGTCCCGTCGTACGTGTTGTACGTCACCGCGTTATAAACGGTCGGAATTTGGTGTGACCGTGTGTAGGCAAGACAGCTTGAGCCGAATTCCGTCGGAATTCCGTCGGTAAAACCATCAGAGCTTTTTCCAACAAGAATTCGGATCGCGTGTACGCGCCATAAGAAGTGAAATTTACTGGCAGGATGCCCGAAAATTTCACCAATTTTGTACTGACGAAAATCATAAAATTTACTGACAGAGCCACGTTTTTAACTGACACTTCAAAAAAAGTACATAAAATGGCCATTTTAACCACTTGCTTACTGGGCACTTAAACCCCCCTCAGTCCCAGACCAATTTTCAGCTTTCAGCGCTGATGCACTTTGAATGACAATTGCGCGGGCATACAACACTGTACCCAAATGAAATTTTTATCATTTTTTTCCCACAAATAGAGCTTTCTTTTGGTGGTATTTAGTTACAGCTCGGAGTTTTATTTTTTGCTAAACAAACAAAAAAAGATGCAAAAAAAAACAAAATCATGTTTAATAGTTTGTTATAAAATTTTGCAAACAGGTCATTTTTCTCCTTCATTCAAGTGCGCTGATGAGGCGGCACTGATAGGCTGCACTGGTGGGCACTGATAGGCTGCACTGCTGGGCACTGATAGGCATAGTTAAGGTGGCACTAATAGGCACAGATAAGGCGGCACCGATGGGCACAGATAAGGCGGCACTGATGGGCAAAGACGGGCACAGATAAGATGGCACGGATGGGTGGCACAGATGGGTGGCACGGATGGGTGGCACTAAGGGGCACTGATAGGTACCACTGATAGATGGGACTGCTGGGCACTGATAGGTGGCACTGATAGGTGGCTCTGATAGGTGGCACTGCTGGGCACTGATGGGTGGCAATGCTGGGCACTGATGGGCGGCACTGCTGGGCACGGATATGTGGCACTGGGGTGCAGCACCTTTGTTTAGGCAGACTGTGGGCACTGCTGGGTGGCACTGTGGGCACTGCTGGGTGGCACTGCTGGGTGGCACTGTGGGCACTGCTGGGTGGCACTATGGGCACTGCTGGGTGGCACTATGGGCACTGCTGGGTGGCACTGACAGGGGGGACACATTGTTTATTTAGGCAGGCAAAGCAGGGGGCAGGTGGGCACTGGCAGGGGGCAGGTGGGCACTGGCAGGGCTGGCCGTGATCGGGACTGATGTCCCGATCACGGCCGCCTGTGATCGGCTTTTTTTTTTCTCCTCGCGCTGTCAGCGCGAGGAGGAATAATAGCCGATTACCGGCTCCGTTATATCACATGATCAGCTGTCATTGGCTGACAGCTGGTCACGTGATAAGGGGTCGGGATCGACCCCTTGCACGGATCGGTGATCAGGCGAGTCTCGTAGACTCGCCGATCACAGAGCGCGCCGCGCGCGCCCCTCAGGGGGCGCGCAGGCCGCTTGTGCACGGGACTACGTCAATAGATGTAGTCCCGGAAAAGGAGATCCGCGCTGTAGCCGTCATTCGGCTATAGCGCGGGTCTCAAGTGGTTAAAGAGGAGGGCCGGTTTAAATAAAAAAAATTTAAAGTCAGCAGCTGCAAACACTGTAACTGCTGACTTAATAAGCACACTTACCTGTCCAGGGCGCCCGCGATGTCGGCTGCCCGAGGCTGACCCGTCCCTCGGCTCTCGGGTCCCGGCGCCACCATTATAACTAAGGGAAACAGGCAGTGGAGCCTTGCGGCTTCACTGGCCGTTTCCTACTGCGCATGCGCGAGTCGCGCAGCGCTTTGTGAATGGGATGCGCTGTGTTCTGGGACACACAGTTCCCAGAACACAGCGCGACCCATTACCCAGAAGACGCCGCATGGAGCAGAGAAGAAAGAAGATCTCTGCGGAGGAGGAAGAGGCAGATTAGGATGATGTGCCTAGCAACAGGCATTTCTGTTTTTTTTTTTTTCAGATTTTTTAAAAAATTTTAATGTATTCTATTTTTTTTCAGGGTGGCCCTCCACTTAAGTGGAAAAACTGTATATTTAAGCTATAATTATACAGCTAGTGCTATCAGCGACGTGTTTAACCACTTCAGCCCCAGAAGGTTTTACCCCCTTAATGACCAGGCCATTTTTATACGGCACTGCGTTATTTTAACGGACAATTGCGCAGGGGTGCGACGCTGTACACAAATAAAATTGACTTTGTCCTTTTTTTTCCTGCAAATAGAGCTTTCTTTTGGTGGCATTTGATCACCTCTGCGGTTTTTATTTTTTGCGCTCTAAACAACAAATGAATGACAAAAACAATATTTTTTACTTTTTGTTATAAAACACATCCAAAAAAAAAAAAATCGCATTTCAGCATCAATTTAGGCCAATATATATTTCGCTACATATTTTTGGTAAAAAAAATAAATAAATCCCAATAAGTGTATATTGATTGGTTTGCCACAATACAGTGAAAATATCGGCCTTCTTCCATTATCTCGGCGCTATGGAAATATTAGAACTTATAAATATAGAGAATTCAGTAATCACAGTGATTTGATCTTTCGCAGCGTTTCAAAGTGTCAGCTGCCGCTTAAAGCGCAAAATGCAAAACAATAATCCATACAATATGGTAAAATGTCCACAGGTACTTCAAAGGTACCTCTGATTACTAAAGCGGCGCTACTGTCATTGCTTATTATGACCGGCTTTCATATGGTAACGGCACATGAGAAAATTGAAGAATGACAGATGGTGATAAAAGTCCAGAAAGACACAGATGGTGGTCCTAATGTGGTATAAAACACCCCCCCCCCCCCCCCCCCTTAGCCCCTGTACACACGGTCGGAGATTTTGCCAACCAAATCCGTCGTATTTTGCCCGTCGGATTTAGTCCGACGGATTGTGTCCGAAACTGTTGCATACACACGGTGGGGCCAAGTTGGCGAAAAATCCGATCTTTCAGAACGTGATGACGTAATTTCGTTACGATGGGACTACATTCAGGCTAGTAGCCAATAGCTTTGATGTAGGAATTTGATCTGAGCATGCGTGGCACTTGGTCCGATGAAAATTCTCTACACATGATCGGATTAGGTCCGTCCAGCCCAGTTGGTCGGGAAATATTTCCAACATGTTGGAAAATTGGGTCGGACGGAGATTCGGACGGAATCAGTCCGATGCAGACCACACACAGTCGGATTATCTGACGACACGGTCCGATAAGACTCATTCCGACAGATTCTCCGACCGTGTGTACAAGGGCTTAGGGGTTCTCACTCACCAGAAAGATTAACACATTATGCTTTGATATGTTAACCCACAGCTGTCTTCCACGTCATGGAGGGTGTGAGAGAGCTTGTGTTGGATCTCCCAGCCAAAAAAGGGGTTGTGTCTTCCTGGCCGGGGAGCGCCCTCAGAGGAAGTCGTGATGACGAAACGCGTCAGTGCGTGACCTTTCCGGCGACCGGAAGTGACGTTTGCATTCCATGGCCAGGAAGAGACAACCAGTAGTGAGCGGTGGATGCTGTATTTTTCATAGTTTTGCAAGTCTCGTGGGTCCTGTGCCGTGTAGAACGCTTTTTTTTTTTAATGCTGATAATTTGTAAGTACCGATTGACTGACGGATTTTTTGGAACATGTCATTTTGAGTTTAAAATGAACGAAGAGAGAAAAAAACGGAATTACACTATTTGAGCCCCTTATTTCTGTCGGAGTGCCTGTGCGGGAGATCCAGCACAAGCTCCGGCATCTTCTATGACGTGGAAGACAGCCGTGGTTAACATATCAAAGTGTAACCTGTTCATCTTTCTGGTGAGTGAGGACCCCTAAGAGGAGTGTGAGGCACGGCTTGCGGATTCTGGTGTGAGGCGCACAACTTTTATACCACATTAGGACCATCAACTGTGTCTTCCTGGACTTTTATCCCCATCTGTCATTCTTCAATTTTCTCATGTGCCATTACCATATGAAAGCCGGTGTCCTATCATATACGGTCCCCCATCGGATAGCTTCGAAGCTTCTTCTGCCCCGTACTGCACATGCGCAGTACGGGGTGGACACTATATGATGGCAGGACACTATCTGCCAGAACACCGGTCATAATAAGCAATGACAGTAGAGCCACTTAATAATCAGAGGTACCTTTGCAGTACCTGTGGACATTTTACTATATTGAATGGATTATTTATTGGTTTGCGCACGCCCCAAAGCCGACAACTATAAATGCGTACAGGTACGTGATTTTGCACTTAAATTGGTTGTAAACCCACATGAAGAAAAAAAATTAAAAAGACCTGCAAGACAAAGGCATAACGAGCTAGTATGCATAGCATACTAGCTCGTTATGTAATACTCAGCTGAGATCGAAGCCCCCGCTGCGGTGCCCGCACACAGCACCGGGGCTGGCGACATTTCTCCCCGGAGTTACTTTCGGGAATCGCAGCTCCGGCGCTGTGATTGGCCAGAGCCGCCATGACGTCACTCCTGCTCATGCAATTTTAAGGTTTGACATGTTGGGTATCTATTTACTTGGCACAACTTAATTTTTTATACTTTGCCCAGAAAAATTAGGTAATAAAGATTTTATTCTCTAGGGTGTCAGCTTTAAAAAAATAAAATAAATAAAAAAATAAAATAAAATAATAATAATAATAATAATAATAATATTATATATATATATATATATATAGATATATATATATATATATATATATATATATATATACAGGGCTTTTTTCTCAGAGAATAGGTGCAGGAACTCCCCCTTTTCGGAGTTACCCCTTGTCTTTGCCCCTACCTAACTCTGAGCACCAGTCCTTGGTTCCACCCCCTACCCACCTCCCAGCAATGCCCCATTTAGAGAGTACAGAACCAAGTAACATTTGTGGTAATTTGTATGGAATTTGTTCATGATAACAAGAAAAGCAGTAAAATAGACCCCCCACAGCCAACAATAACAATAGACCCACCAGCAACAATAGACCCCCCCCCCCCCGAAATAATGGACCACCTACAACAAAATACCCCCCAGCAACAATAGACCTTCCAGCAGCCAGCTAGAATAGACTACGCTCTCAACAGTAGATCCCTCCCAGTGACAACTGACCACCCCAGCCCCAATAGATCCCTCACCAGCAATAATAGACCCCCCCTCCACTGCAAAACTAGATCCCTTACAGAGACAATAGATCCCGAGAAGCAACAAAAGACCTCTGCAGCAGCAATCAACCCTCCTGCAGAAATAGATCCCCCCCAGCAACAATAGATCCACCAGCAGCCAGCATCAATAGACACTGTAGCACAACCCAGCACTCCTTGCCATTACATACATCCAATGCTGGAGGTGCCAGAACTGCGTTCCCGCTGAAAAAAAAAAAAAAAAAAAATATATATATATATATATATATATATAATATTTTGGGGAGGGTTAGGTAATCTTTAAAAATGAGAAAAAATGGCCCCAGGACTGCCGTTGTGTCGGGGGGCAGGGTTGGTGCAAGGATTTTTGACACCCAAGGCAAAACCTAATTTTGCCGCCCCCCTTGGCTCCACCCCTGACACCAACCCCTTTGTCCTGCCCATGTATACCCCACCTATTTAATGAAGTGCCCATCAAATGCAGCCTCACCAGCGTCCATCAAATGCAGCCCCCGCCTGCAGAGGATGTACTGTGGATGAACCACAAAAACAAGTAAATATAATCTCCCTTCCTATCTATTTGCTAATGTGAGCAGCACAAGGATTAAGCATAGTTCATGTTGATGTAGACAGTTTAGTTCCACGTCAAGACTCTGCGATTCAGCGTGACCCAGGGTTAGGAATTTTTCTCAAAATTGTCGCTCTTTTTTTGGTTTATAGCGCAAAAAAAATTAAAACCACAGAGGTGATCAAATACCACCAAAAGAAAGCTCTATTTGTGGGGCAAAAAAGGACGTCAATTTTATTTGGGTACGACGGCGCAATTGTCAGTTAAAGTGACGCAGGGCCGTATCGCAAAAAATGCTCTGGTCATTAAGGGTGTAAAATCTTCCAGGGCTGAAGTGTTTAAAGAACGAGATATAGAACAGTGTATTTGCCATGTCAATTGTCCCTTTCTATGTTGTTCAATACCTGGCTGATCTTGCCTCTCCCTCTATAAACTGACCACATTTATCATGGTAGCTGATCTCTGATAGCATGGTCAGATTACGTGCCTCCGTCATCCAACTCTCTCAGCTTCTCTGCATCTCCCTCTTTCCCTAGTTCCGTAGTCAGTGTGTGAGCAGATCGAACAAACAACTGATCCTTCCTTTGACCAATCCTTCCATCAATCGATTGACAGATTCTTCCTTACTTTGATCCTTCCTGCGATCGATTGACCGATCCTTCCTACAATCGATCAACCAATCCTTTCTTTATTTAAATTCTTCCTGTGATGGACCGACTGATCCTTCCTTACTTTAATCCTTCCTGCGATTGACTGACCGATCCATCCGTCCTTTGATTGATCCTTTGATCCTGTGATCTATCGGCTGATGTGTCCTGCGATTGATCAACCGATGCTCCCTGCGATCGCTTGATCCTTTGATCCAATGCTTCACCGGACCAAATTCATAAAGGAGTCCCAAACAGCTTTAACATAATTACACCGATCAAGCTTGGACCAACTATATATATATACAATACCTGTGGGATCCATCTAAAAGCTGGAAATCACTGTATAGACACCACTGCTACACAGATACTACACCCGCTACTACAATGATCTCCAGTAGCTTTTGGCTCCTGTGCCAAGTGGCAGTCCTGCTACTTTGTGAGCACAGGAGGTCAACCATTCAGGGAACACCTGGCAAAGTGTTCTCTGAACGGACAAGGTGGAGATTGTGACATTATATAATACCAGTGTAGCAGTGGTATAGTAGCAGTATAGTAGTGGTAAAGTTACAGTATAGTAGCAGTGTAGTAGCAATATAGTAGCAGTGTAGTAGTGTTATAGTAGCAGTATAGTAGCAGTGTAGTAGTGGTATAGTAGCAATGTAGTAGCAGTATAGTAGCAGTGTAGTAGGGGTATAGTAGCAGTGTAATAGCAGTATAGTAGCAGAGTAGTAGTGGTATAGTAGCGGTGTAGTAGCAGTATAGTAGCAGTGTAGTAGTGGTGTTGTAGCAGTGTAATAGAGGTAGAGTAGGGGTGTACTAAGCCAAGTAGACTCTGCACAGATGAGACAATTAGTGTCGATCAACTGAACAGCTGCTCACAGAAAGATATTCACAGATAGCTATACAGGTTATATACCAGACATGTAAAACGCTGTGGTGTTTTAGAAGCACTGTAATAGCAGTGTAGTAGTGGTGTAGTAGCAGATAAATGGTAGTGTAGTAGCAGTGTAGTAGTGATATAGTAGTGTCGTAGCAGTGTACTAGTGGTGTAGTAGCAGTGTGGTAGTGGCCCTAGTGGGGGACAGTAATGAAGGAGAAGGTGACACAAGCGGGGAACAGTAATGAAGGAGAAGGTGACACAAGCGGGGAACAGTAATGAAGGAGAAGGTGACACAAGTGGGGTACAGTGGTGAAGGTGACACAAGTGGGGTACAGTAATGAAGAAGAAGGTGACACAAGAGGAGGGACAGTAATGAAGGAGAAGGTGACACAAGCGGAGGGACAGTAATGAAGGAGAAGGTGACACAAGTGGGGGACAGTATTGAAGGAGAAGGTGACACAAGTGGGGGACAGTAATGAAGGAGAAGGTGACACAAGTGGGGGACAGTATTGAAGGAGAAGGTGACACAAGTGGGGGACAGTAATGAAGAAGAAGGTGACACAAGTGGTGGACGGTAATGAAGGAGAAGGTGACACAAGCGGGGGACAGTAATGAAGAAGAAGGTGACACAAGTGGTGGACGGTAATGAAGGAGAAGGTGACACAAGTGGGGGACAGTAATGAAGAAGAAGGTGACACAAGTGGGGGACAATAATGAAGGAGAAGGTGACACAAGCGGGGACAGTATTGATGGAGAAGATGACACAAGTGGGGGACAGTAATAAAGGAGAAGGTGACACAAGTGGGGGACAATAATGGAGAAGGTGACACAAGTGGGGGACAGTAATAAAGGAGAAGGTGACACAAGTGGGGGACAATAATGAAGAAGAAGCTGACACAAGTGGGGGACAGTAATGAAGGAGAAGGTGACACAAGCGGTGGACAGTAATGAAGGAGAAGGTGACACAAGTGTGGGACAGTAATGAAGGAGAAGGTGACACAAGTGGGGGACAGTAATGAAGGAGAAGGTGACACAAGCGGGGACAGTAATGAAGAAGAAGGTGACACAAGTGGGGGACAGTAATGAAGGAGAAGGTGACACAAGCAGTGGATAGTAATGAAGAAGAAGGTGACACAAGTGGTGGACGGTAATGAAGGAGAAGGTGACACAAGTGGGGGACAGTAATGAAGGAGAAGGTGACACAAGTGGGGGACAGTAATGAAGGAGAAGGTGACACAAGTGGGGGACAGTAATGAAGGAGAAGGTGACACAAGTGGGGGACAGTAATGAAGGAGAAGGTGACACAAGTGGGGGACAGTAATGAAGGAGAAGGTGACACAAGTGGGGGACAGTAATGAAGGAGAAGGTGACACAAGTGGGGGACAGTAATGAAGGAGAAGGTGACACAAGTGGGGGACAATAATGAAGGAGAAGGTGACACAAGTGGGGGACAATAATGAAGGAGAAGGTGACACAATTGGGGGACAATAATGAAGGAGAAGGTGACACAAGTGGGGGACAGTAATGAAGGAGAAGGTGACACAAGTGGGGGACAATAATGAAGGAGAAGGTGACACAAGTGGGGGACAATAATGAAGGAGAAGGTGACACAAGTGGGGGACAGTAATGAAGGAGAAGGTGACACAAGTGGGGGACAGTAATGAAGGAGAAGGTGACACAAGTGGGGGACAATAATGAAGGAGAAGGTGACACAAGTGGGGGACAGTAATGAAGGAGAAGGTGACACAAGTGGGGGACAATAATGAAGGAGAAGGTGACACAAGTGGGGGACAATAATGAAGGAGAAGGTGACAGAAGCGGGGGACAGTAATGAAGGAGAAGGTGACACAAGTGGGGGACAGTAATGAAGAAGGTGACACAAGCGGGGGGACAGTAATGAAGAAGGTGACACAAGCGGGGGACAGTAATGAAGAAGGTGACACAAGCGGGGGGACAGTAATGAAGTAGGTGACACAAGCGGGGGGACAGTAATGAAGAAGGTGACAGAAGCGGGGGGACAGTAATTTAGAAGGTGACACAAGCGGGGGGACAGTAATGAAGAAGGTGACACAAGCGTGGGGACAGTGATGAAGAAGGTGACACAAGCGTGGGGACAGTGATGAAGAAGGTGACACAAGCGGGGGGACAGTAATGCAGAAGGTGACACAAGCGGGGGGACAGTAATGAAGAAGGTGACACAAGCGGGGGACAGTAATGAAGAAGGTGACACAAGCGGGGGACAGTAATGAAGAAGGTGACACAAGCAGGGGGACAGTGATGAAGAAGGGGACACAAGCGGGGGACAGTAATGAAGAAGGTGACACAAGCGGGGGGACAGTAATGAAGAAGGTGAAACAAGCGGGGGGACAGTAATGAAGAAGGTGGCACAAGCAGGGGACAGTAATGAAGAAGGTGACACAAGCGGGGGACAGTAATGAAGAAGGTGACACAAGCAGGGGGACAGTGATGAAGAAGGGGACACAAGCGGGGGACAGTAATGAAGAAGGTGACACAAGCGGGGGGACAGTAATGAAGAAGGTGACACAAGCAGGGGGACAGTAATGAAGAAGGTGAGAAAAGTGGGGGGACAGTAATGAAGAAGGTGACACAAGCAGGGGACAGGATATATGTCAGGTTAGCTTAGGACTGTATGATACGTTAAATACAGTTCTGTAAGCAACACCTTATTTTCTGGCAGTGCCCCTCTGGAGACCAGACTCTGGGTCTGTCCCTGGGTAGCAGTGTGGTAGCGGATCTACTACAGGGATCTCCAGCTGTTAGAGGGATCCCACAGGTATGGCACATACATACTTACAATGGATCTAAGCTGGAACAATGTCACTATGTAGAACCCGTCGTACCTGACCTCAGCTGTAGGATGTACATATGGACACATCCGCCTCCGTCTTGTAGCTGATCCCCAGCTGTGTTTTGCTTCGCCTCGGTATAAATGTGCCAGCCGCTTGTAATTTGGACTCTACAATACCCTGCGGCTAAAGCCCGGCACTTTACACCAGCGTTTCCTGGCCAGGAACCAATGGGACTCATGTGAGGCCTGTGTGACTTTCATGACGGGGGGAGGGAACAGGCGCCCCATGTATATTTTCCTTCCATAGGTGACACTTCCCCCTTAATTCACACTTCCCATCCAATCCATTAGCAGATAATTGTCGATGTTTACAACTTGTCATAATTACTTAATAGCGTTGCAGGTTATGTAAAGCGCGCTGTGGGACGCGGCGGGCTCGGTGGAAGGATGCAGCTGTTGAGCGATCCTCCGTCGGTTGGGCCCCGCTCTCTCGGTAACACTGGCTGCATTGTGTCTGACCTCCCTGCTCAGGATCACTCCTTACACCTTATTGCTTGTGGCGTTGGGGTTCCATCATCTAAAGTTTCATTGTTTTCCAGCTTCCAGCGAGGAGGAGCCAATCCTAACTAATGTACTTATAAAATGTTTACAAGAAGGAGAGTTCACATCCTGGTAACGTGCGAACGCAGAGAGCGCCAAATTACCGCCATTAATCAGGACGGATTATGTTCACAAATACTCCGGGACGTTATTAAAATATTACGGAGTTTATCGCAGAATAAGTGGAAAATGGTTGCGGTGAGAATAACCAGAACCGATCCGATGTATTAGAAAAGCTTCGAGTTATTGTTTGTTTTTTTGGTGGAAATTCTGAGCGTTACAATGTAACTTTTATATGTCCTACAAGATCCATTCTAATGTAACCGGATACTGACTGCAACATTGTATAACTTCAGATGGGATTTTTAGCAACAAGATTGAAAATAATTTATATATATATATATATATATATATATATATATATATATATATATATATATATATATATATATATACACTATATTACCAAAAGAATTGGAACACCTGCCTACATAAGTATTTTACAGACAATACATCCGACATGGGTTACATCTAGTGATGGACGAACTTCCGACGGGACGTTTCGCGAACGCGAACCGTGAGCGCGGCCAAAAGTTCGCGAACCACAAAGTTCACGCCGGACCCCATTGACTTTAATGACAGGCGAACCTTTAAAACCTCCAGGTCATATTTTCAGCCACAACATACTTACTAGCTGTGCACACATAGTCCCACAACATGGACACTGACATACCAGAAGTATTAAGTGAATCTGGGATCGACAACGACAAGCATTCTTTTTTTATCTGTGAAATATTGTCAATTCAGGAGCGCATGAAGGCCATGGAGGAGGGGGAAGGTCAGGCCAGGCTATGAAGGGGGTGCAGGAGATGATCAGTGCCACAGTCAGGGCAGCGCAGTCCTGTGCTAGTGTCCCAGTGTGCCAACCTGTGCTTGAGCCCCTCCCTCTGCCCGGCCCTTACCCCCACCTATACAGGGCTCCACTGCGGTGGTCCGGAGGTGACAGTCCAGTGCTGATCCTCAGCCATGGTGCTGGCACTACCTGCTGATTGGCTTCTCCACTGCTATCTCCCTCACTGTCTGAAACCAGCACCACGATAGAGACTGTACTGAGACCCTATATACTGTACACCTATACCAGTCCTTAAAAGGACCTTTGTGGACCTAGTAGCTAGTGATTTGCAGACTGTCCCTGCTCCAAACACCAAACTGTCCCTCAGTCCCTACACTGATAAAAGACAGCTGCAGAATCGGTCAGCACTCAGCAGCACAGCAGTCAGCAGTGCACCATAATATACTTTAAAGAAAGAAAGTATATTCTAAGTGTATTACAACCCTATATACTGTACACCTATACCAGTCCTTAAAAGGACCTTTGTGGACCTAATAGTAATAGCTAGTGATTAAACTGACTGTCCCTGCTCCACACAGCGTCCTGTCCCTACACTGACAAAAGACAGAATGTAAAATGGCCGCCAGATCAGGTCTATTTATAAGGTAGGGAGTATTTTTTATAGCGGCTCCTGATGAGTGGAAACAGTCCACGAAACGCGTCAAGCTTTTTACTAGTGGATGTTATGCCCCAATAACCAAGATTCCCCCATGGGTTTGATGTATCTATTTAAATCATCAATTCATTTTATTGGTTTCCACTATATATGCACTTTGGGATATACTATTGATCGGCTACCAATGATGTGCAATTACGTTATGATAATATGAAGTATATATATATTAATGCTTATATATTATGAATTGACTATGTTACTATTATATATATATTTTTCTACATATTTTTTATTTAGTATTTATTTACTATTTATTATCTACTTACATTTCATCTTATTGTATATTTTTTTCTGCAAAAAGATTTATGTATTACAGTATTGACGTATTGTTAATGTATTGTAGTATCTCCCCGTGCAACGCCAATAAAATACTATTTTATTGATTGATTTAATTGACCCCCAATGTCTTGTTTCATATAAAGTCCCACTGCTGCCCCCCTTTTTTGCCCCGTCTCCCTTTTGTGTGTCTAAGGTAGGGAGTATGTCCATGTGCTGAAATGTCTCAATTGGCTGTCCTGTACTCCATGATGGATGTGTCATGGGTCAAAGTTCTTCACAATGTAAACATATATGGGCGCCGCGAACAGCGTCAGAAGTCCGCTGGTTTGGCGAATCGCGAACAAGCAAAATTAGCCACGAACCGACCGCCGGGCGAACCGCAAGGCCATCTCTAGTTACATCTACAACAATGGAGAAAAAAAAAAAAACAAGATGCATTAAGTATAGTAACGTTGTATCAACCATGGCATATCTGAACCAAATATGTTTCCAACCCTGCCGTTCTCCCAAGTATGCGCTTTCCATTTTTTTAAAACTTAAAACTAGTAGAATACTCCAGAAAAAAAAACTCCCACCCCAAGGGATGTCCGCCTTCAGTGTCACTTTAGGTAGAATGAATATAGCCCACTTCTGCTCATACTAGAAAAACACTTTCTTCCCTCTGTCTAAGTTTCAAGAAGGATTAAATCTACGCAATCAAACGCCCTATTTTCTCTCTTCCTCCAATGTATTATCGGAGTCAACCCATCTAAACCATACTTTCCTAAAACTTCTTGGGGGCTCCCCTAGCCTCATAGGTCATTCTATACATCAACACATCTGCATTTATTATTTTTATCCACATCCCTAATATCAACTGCTCATCGTGTATCCATCTCCTGGCAATGAGTTTCCTTACCCCAAAAAATAGGATCCTGAGAAATAGTTGTGTGTGCCTTCACCTCTCCTTCCTCAAAGATTCCCAGGAGACATCTCAGAAGAGGCACATGAAATTTAATGGCATCCCAGTCTTAGTCCGTAGGGTTCAATATTGAGTTGGCCCACCCTTTGCAGCTAGGGATGAGCTTGATGTTCGAGTCGAACATCAAGCGAACAGTCGAACAGGATGCCTGTGGCCAATCATAGCTCAGGCTGTGTAGTACACGCCCCACACTATATAAGGCCGCCAGAACGGCGGCCTTGTGTAGTGTGTTGGCCTTGTGTAGTGTGTTGGCGTCTGTAGGAGTTAGTGGGTGTTCTCTGTGTACCTTCAACACAGTATACACCGTTCGTTATCAGCCGATTTAGCGTTCTTGCTCTTCTGTAATTGAGCTTTTAGCAATCTGCAGGAGTTTGTGGGTGTTGTCTGCGTGCCCTGACCACAGTATACACCATTATATCCACCTATATAGCTAGCTATATTGCTCTTCTGTAATAGAGCTTTCAGTCAGTTGTAGGAGATTGTGGGTGTTGTATGCGTGCCCTGACCGCAGTATACACCATTATATCCACCTATATAGCTAGCTATATTGCTCTTTTGTAATAGAGCTTTCAGTCAGTTGTAGGAGATTGTGCGTGTTGTCTGCGTGCCCTGACCGCACTATACACCATTATATCCACCTATATAGCTAGCTATATTGCTCTTCTGTAATAGAGCTTTCAGTCATTTGTAGGAGATTGTGGGTGTTGTCTGCGTGCCCTGACCACACTATACACCATTATATCCACCTATATAGCTAGCTATATTGCTCTTCTGTAATAGAGCTTTCAGTCAGTTGTAGGAGATTGTGGGTGTTGTATGCGTGCCCTGACCGCAGTATACACCATTATATCCACCTATATAGCTAGCTATATTGCTCTTCTGTAATAGAGCTTTCAGTCAGTTGTAGGAGATTGTGCGTGTTGTCTGCGTGCCCTGACCGCACTATACACCATTATATCCACCTATATAGCTAGCTATATTGCTCTTCTGTAATAGAGCTTTCAGTCATTTGTAGGAGATTGTGGGTGTTGTCTGCGTGCCCTGACCACACTATACACCATTATATCCACCTATATAGCTAGCTATATTGCTCTTCTGTAATAGAGCTTTCAGTCAGTTGTAGGAGATTGTGGGTGTTGTATGCGTGCCCTGACCGCAGTATACACCATTATATCCACCTATATAGCTAGCTATATTGCTCTTCTGTAATAGAGCTTTCAGTCAGTTGTAGGAGATTGTGCGTGTTGTCTGCGTGCCCTGACCGCACTATACACCATTATATCCACCTATATAGCTAGCTATATTGCTCTTCTGTAATAGAGCTTTCAGTCATTTGTAGGAGATTGTGGGTGTTGTATGCGTGCCCTGACTGCAGTATACACCATTATATCCACCTATATAGCTAGCTATATTGCTCTTCTGTAATAGAGCTTTCAGTCATTTGTAGGAGATTGTGGGTGTTGTCTGCGTGCCCTGACCACACTATACACCATTATATCCACCTATATAGCTAGCTATATTGCTCTTCTGTAATAGAGCTTTCAGTCAGTTGTAGGAGATTGTGGGTGTTGTATGCGTGCCCTGACCGCAGTATACACCATTATATCCACCTATATAGCTAGCTATATTGCTCTTCTGTAATAGAGCTTTCAGTCAGTTGTAGGAGATTGTGCGTGTTGTCTGCGTGCCCTGACCGCACTATACACCATTATATCCACCTATATAGCTAGCTATATTGCTCTTCTGTAATAGAGCTTTCAGTCATTTGTAGGAGATTGTGGGTGTTGTCTGCGTGCCCTGACCACACTATACACCATTATATCCACCTATATAGCTAGCTATATTGCTCTTCTGTAATAGAGCTTTCAGTCAGTTGTAGGAGATTGTGGGTGTTGTATGCGTGCCCTGACCGCAGTATACACCATTATATCCACCTATATAGCTAGCTATATTGCTCTTCTGTAATAGAGCTTTCAGTCAGTTGTAGGAGATTGTGCGTGTTGTCTGCGTGCCCTGACCGCACTATACACCATTATATCCACCTATATAGCTAGCTATATTGCTCTTCTGTAATAGAGCTTTCAGTCATTTGTAGGAGATTGTGGGTGTTGTATGCGTGCCCTGACTGCAGTATACACCATTATATCCACCTATATAGCTAGCTATATTGCTCTTCTGTAATAGAGCTTTCAGTCAGTTGTAGGAGATTGTACGTGCTGTCTACGTGCCCTGACCGCAGTATACACCATTATATCCACCTATATAGCTAGCTATATTGCTCTTCTGTAATAGAGCTTTCAGTCAGCTGTAGGAGATTGTGGGTGTTGTCTGTGTGCCCTGACCGCAGTACACACCATTATCCACCTATATAGCTCTTCTCTAATTGAGCCATCTGCCACCTGCAGGGGTTAGTTGGTGTTGTGTGCCTCCAGCACAGCACAGTATACACCAGTATCTACCCTTTAATTCCTGTTCTATAATAAAGCCAACTGCAGGAGTTAGTGGGTGTTGTGTGCCTCCAGCACAATATACACTACCCAATTGCTGGTATTCCCATCTCCCTTCAGGCCATTACCATGTCTGGAAGGCCAACAAGGAGAGGCAGACAGGCGCGAGCCGATAAAAGAGGGCAAGCAGGCTCTGTGTCTAGAGACAACAGTGCTGGTCATGGACACGGTGCATCGTCATCATCAGCACGTGGCCATGGGACACACTTGTCCTTATTTTTGGCAGCTGGATGTGTTGAGCCGCATCATGCCGAAGACTTGGCAGAGTGGATGACCAAGCCCTCTTCATCCTCCTCATCCTCTCTCACCCAGGCTCAGGGTACTAGCAAAGCAGCTGCCAATGCATACTCTTCCCTCATCTCAATGTCATCATCAGTGACTCCTTCCCTAGACCCACCACGTCCTCCTGAGGTTTCCCCTGAACTCTTTGAGCACAGTGTTGGGTACATGCTCCAGGAGGATGTCCAGTGTTTTGTAGGCTCTGATGATGATACTCAGCTAGAGGAAGGCAGTAGCGTGAGCGCAGAGAGAGGGGATGCTCAAGAAGGACAGCAATCTGGCAGTCATGTTCCACAAGCTGCAGCATACTGCCAGGTTTGCTCCAGCAATGAAGAGGGAGGGGATGATGAGGGCACTGACTCCACATGGGTGCCTGGTAGGAGAGAGGAGGAGGAGGCACATGTCCAACGAGGCAGGATGCCCTCCGGAGGCCAGCTTAGGGGCAGCACACCGACTGAATCACACTGCAGAGCTCCGCCTGTGCAGGGCGCTGCCTCTGCACGTTATTCTAAAAGTTCTTTGGTGTGGGCCTTTTTTGAGACGAGTGCATCAGATCGCACCGCTGCTATTTGCAACATATGTCTCAAGCGTATCTCGCGTGGCAAAAACATCAGCCGCTTGGGCACCACATGCTTGACCAGACATATGTTGACCTGCCATGCAGCTCGTTGGCAAGCGTACCTCAAAGACCCACACCAAAGAACAAAGCGGACCTCCCCTTGCTCCTCATCAGCTGGGATCTCCAACCCCACTAGACCTTCAGTCCTCTCTGAAACCTGCTCTGAGAGGAATGAAGGTGTAGAATTAGGTGTGTCACAGCCAAGTGCTTCTGGGCACTCTGCTAGCAGTACACCCACGTCCGATTATAGCAGGCAAATTTCCCTGCCCCAGCTGCTGGACAGTCGAAAGAAGTTCACTCCCAGCCATCCACATGCCCAGCGGTTGAATGCTAGCTTGGCTAAATTGCTAGCACTTCAACTGCTGCCTTTTCAGTTAGTAGACTCTGCCCCCTTCCGTAAATTTGTACAATGTGTGGTTCCTCAGTGGCAGGTCCCCAAACGCCACTTTTTCTCACGGAAGGCGATTCCAGCTCTCTACCGGCATGTGGAAGGCAATGTCCTTGCCTCACTGGACAGGGCGGTCAGCGGTAAGGTGCATATTACCGCTGACTCATGGTCCAGCAGGCATGGACAGGGACGTTACCTGTCTTTCACGGCCCATTGGGTCACTCTTCTGGCAGCTGGGAAGGATGCAGTACAAGGTGCAGTAGTGTTGGAGGTTGTTCTGCCACCACGCCTCCAAAATGCTACTACTGATTGTGACACACCTCTTTCCTCCACCACCTCCTCTTCTTCTTCCTCCATGGCCTCTTCCAGTGCTCTGTCCTCAGAACCAGTGGCGTTCAAGGGGCTACGCAAGTACGCAGGCAAAAAGATGCAATGCCGTGCTTGCGCTGGTTTGTTTGGGGGACAGGAGCCACACTGGGGCAGATATTTTGTCAGCTCTGCAGGGGCAGGCCGAGAGGTGGTTGACGCCATGCCAGCTTAAGCCAGGAATGGTGGTTGGCGACAATGGCACCAACCTCCTCTCCGCCCTCCGACAGGGACAACTGACCCATGTGCCCTGTGTGGCTCACGTCCTTAACCTGGTGGTGCAGCGGTTCTTGGGCAGGTACCCAGGCTTACAGGATGTCCTGAAGCAGGCCAGGAAAGTCTGTGTGCATTTCTGCCGATCATTTAATGCCTGTGCTCGGCTGGCTGAGCTCCAAAAGGAGTTGAACCTGTCCAAGAACCGCCTTATATGTGACATGCCCACCAGGTGGAACTCAACGTTGGCCATGCTGCAGCGGCTGCACACGCAGCAGAGGGCCATCAATGAGTACCTGTGCGACTACGGCACCAGGACAGGGTCAGGGGAGCTCGGTTTTTTCTCACCACGCCAGTGGGGCATGATCAGGGATGCATGCACTGTCCTGTCACCGTTTGAGGAGGCCACAAGGATGGTGAGCAGTGACAGTGCATGCATCAATGACACTGTACCTCTTGTCCACCTCTTGGAGCATACGCTGCGTGGAATAATGGACAGGGCACTTGAGGCAGAACAGAGGCAGGAAGATGAGGACTTCCTTGCCTCTCAAGGCCCCCTTTATCCAGACAGTGTTCCTGCTGTCCCACCCATCACACAGGAAGAGGAGGAGGAGGAGGAGGAGGATGATTGTGTCAGCATGGAGGTGGAGGCTGGCACTCAGCATCAGCAGCAGCAGCAGTCTTGTAGGGATGATTTACAGTCCCAAGAAACCCGTGGACTTGTACGTGGCTGGGAGGAGGTAGCTGCGGATCATGTTGTCCTTAGTGACCCAGAGGACTCCGGACCGAATGCCTCAGCTAACCTACGCTGCATGGCCTCCCTGATCCTGCAAAGCCTGCGGAAAGGATCCTCGTATTCTTCGGATCAAGGAGAGGGACCATTACTGGCTGGCCACTCTCCTTGATCCACGGTACAAGGGTAAGGTTGCCGACCTTATCTTGCCATTGCAGGGGGAGCAGAGGATAAGACATCTCTGGGAGGCCTTGCAGAAAGGTCTGTGCAACGCGTTCCCAGAGACTGGGAGGCTACAAACTCCTGGTCCTGGACAACGTGTTGCTGAGGCATCGGTCAGAAGGAGCGGTGGAGAAGGTGGCCGTCTGACCGATGCGTTCAGACAATTATTTAGTCCGCAGCCCCAAGGTATGATCGGTTCCAGCAACCATCATCAGCGTCTGATTTACATGGTGCAGGAATACCTAGGGGCAAGGTCAGACTTGGACACCTTTCCCACCGAAAGTCCTCTGGCTTACTGGGTCTTGAGGATGGATCACTGGCCAGAGCTTGCACAGTATGCAATTGAGCTACCGGCCTGTCCTGCATCCAGCGTTCTTTCAGAACGCACCTTCAGTGCTGCTGGTGGCTTTGTTACCGATCACAGGGTGTGCCTGTCCACCAACTCGGTTGATTGACTGACCTTCATAAAGATTAATTAGTCTTGGATCACCCACAGCTACCAAGCACCTGAAGCTGATGTAACCGAATAATTTTTTTTTAAAATATCACATCCCTTCAAGACTGCCTATGCTGATGCTGAGTGACTGTCCTGTTATGTTGATTGTCTATCCTCTTCCTCCTCCGCTGATATCTTGGAAGAACATTTTTGGTTCTGGGTGATGCCTAAGGCCCAATTTTTCAGCCCCTGTTTAACAGGGGCGTTTAATTACAATTTTTGATGCAATGCTTTGCAGCAGGGCTCATTCCTGCACCACAACTAGAGTATATGGGAGAGGTTGCCGTGTCGTGGCACCAGCACCAGTGCCACCAGCCCAATTTTTTAGCCCCTGTTTAACAGGGGCATGTAATTACAATTTTTGATGCAATGCTTTGCAGCAGGGCTCATTCCTGTACCACATCTAGAGTATATGGGAGAGGTTGCAGTGTCGTGGCACCAGCACCAGTGCCACCAGCCCAATTGTTCAGCCCCTGTTTAACAGGGGCGTTTAATTACAAATTTTGATGCAATGCTTTGCAGCAGGGCTCATTCCTGCACTACAACTAAAGTATATGGGAGAGGTCACAGCAGGGCCCGTTCCTGTGCCCACCGAGAGTAACTGTGAGGACTTATAGTGTTGTGGCACCAGCACCAGCACCACAACCACCAAAGGCCCAATTTTTCTACCACTGTTCAACAATGGCATGTAATTACAATTCTTGATATAATCGTTCACAGCAGGGCGCTCCAGCACCCACCAAGAGTCACTTTGAGGGCTTACAATGTTGTGGCAACACCAACACCTTGTTCCGCCATTTCTGCAGAGCATATAGGGCAGGCCCCTACTTTCAAACATCCAACTTACAAACGCCTGCTTCTTGCAAACGGAAGGAGACAACAGGAGGTGAGATGAAAAAAGATGGACGACAAAACAAATTATACAGGGGTGATAACCCTTCCCTATGTTTTCCAAAAAGCTTAAAAATAGATTTTTTGACTGGAGCTACACTTTAAAAATGTACCAGTTGAAAATTACAAACAGATTTTACTTAACACAACAAACCTACACAGTCCCTGTCTTGTTTGCACCGCCTGTATACTTCTGTTCTGAGTATACAGTATAGGGCCTGGGGGCCCCACGTCTTTCCTTTTTTTAATATGGGTATGGGGTTCCCCTTAATATCCGTACAAGACCCAAAGGGGCTTGTAATGGGCAGGGGGGCTACCCATGCCATTTTTCTCAATGATTTTCATCCATATTGCTGGAACCAGATATTACATTAAAACCGCAAGCAGTTTTAAATGACTTTTTTTCCATTAAATGTCATTTTGTGCAGGGACTGTTCTAAACACGGGAAACACGTGGCACTTCACAGGCATAGTACAGACACCCCCCAGGTACGATATTTAAAGGAATATTTCACTTTTTTTTTCACTTTAATCGTCATTAAAATCAGTGCTCCCGCCAAAACGACCATTTTAAAAAACACTTTAGGCATTGGCCCATGTCCCCTGGGGCAGGAGTCAGGTCCCCAAACCCTTTTTAGGACAGTATCTTGCATATTAGCCATTAAAATTAGCACTTTTTATTTCGAACATTCGTGTCCCATAGACTTCAATGGGGTTCTAACGTTCGTACCAATTTGCGGTCCATTCGAAAGTTCTGATGCGAACCGAACCGGGGGGTGTTCGGCTCATCTCTATTTGCAGCTATAACAGCTTCAATTCTTCTGGGAAGGCCGTCCACAAGGTTTAGGAGTGTGTCTATGGGAGTGTTTGACCATTCTTCCAGAAGAGCATTTGTGAGGTCAGGCACTGATGTTGGACAAGAGGGCCTGGCTCGCAGTCTCTGCTCTAATTCATCCCAAAGGTATTCTATTGGGTTGAGGTCAGGAATCTATGCAGGCCAGTCAAGTTCCTCCACCCCAAATTCGCTAATCAATGTCTTTATGGGCAGTCATGTTGGATCGCGGAGGAGCCATCCCCAAACTGTTCCTACAAATTGTCCAAAATGTCTTGGTATTCTGATGCCTTAAAGCGGTTGTATACCCGCTTGAATTTTTTATTTTTTTGTTCACCTGCAAAGCAAAAGTCATAATGAGCTAGTATGCACTGCATACTAGCTCATTATGAAATACTTACCTTAGAACGAGGCCCCGACATCTGTCCCGATCCACGCCGAGGGAGCTGACATGTTCCCTCAGCGTTTCTTCCGGGCTGCGTGCTCGGTTAAGGGTCTGGTATGGACTTTGGGGGGACCCCCACGCTGTTGTTTTGGCATAGGGGGTTACCCTTAAAACCCATACCAGGTGATGGGGCTTGCAAGGTATCAATCTCACCGATGGAAGACTTCCTTCTCTAGTCCCGTCATACCTGAAGTCACTTTCAAAATGAATGGACTTTAGTCCGTGTGTGGGCAAGTACATTCATTTGGAAAGTCCGTCGGACCAGCATACAGACGAGCGGATTGTCCACTAGAAAGCCGAGTCCGGCAGACAATTTTGAAGCAAGCCTTCTTTCTAAGCCCTTGTACACACGGTCGGAGATTCCAACAACCAAATCCATCGGATTTTGTCCGACGGATTTTGCCCGAAACTGTTGCATGCACACGGTCGGACAAAGTTGTCGGAAAATCTGATCGTTCAGAACGTGATGACGTTATTTCGTTACGTTCAGGCTAGTAGCCAATAGCTTTGGTCTAGGAATTTGATCTGAGCATGCGTGGCACTTTGTCCGATCGGAATTCTCTACACATGATCGGAGTATGTCCGATCGGAGCATTTTGTCGGAAAATATTTCCGGCAAGTTGGAAAATTTGGTCCGACGGATATTCCAACGGAAACAGTCCGATGCAGACCACACACAGTCGGAATATCCGACAAAAGGCTCCGAACGGACGCATTCCGTCGGAATCTCCAATCGTGTGTACAAGGGCTTAGTCCGCCGGACTTTTGGGAAGAAAAAGTCCGCTGGAGCCCACACACGATCGAATTGTCCGGCAGACTCTAGTCCACCGGATAGTCCAATCGTGTGTACGTGGCATTAGAAACAATTGCATTCCAAGTGTGGGGTGCTCCTGTAATTTGTAATAAAACTCACCTGTATCAATGAACAGGTGCTGAATATAGAAATCACATGGGCAACCAGATAAAATGGTGAAAATTTGACTTGACCTTTCTGTTGCGTGTCTCTGTGTACCACACGGAGCATGGAGAAGAAAAAGAGCAGCAAAGAATTGCCTGAGAATTTGAGAACATAAAATAGTAGAAAAGCATGGACAATCTCAAGGTTACAATCCCATCTCCAGAGATCTTCATGTTCTCTGTGTCCACGGTGTGCGACATTGTTAGGAATGTTACAACCCGTGGCACTGGAGCTAAGCTCCCTGGACGTGGATGAAAGAGAAAAATTGATTAAAGATTGCAATGAATCTTGAGGATGTCCTACCAAGTTCTCCAAGGTCTGCGACATCTGGACTGAATCGAAGGAGACGGTGGCTTCTGTCACTATAACCCCATAGTAAATTTTGTGTTACTACTTAGGTAAAAGTTATGGCTACTTTCAGAGCGGCGTGGAACAAATCCTGTAATTATGCTACTCTCATGCCTCCAGTAGTGCATACTTGCTTGTCCAAGGGCATTGGTTGCCCTACTAATTGTGTTTGTGTGCTCAGATGTTATATTGTGTTGTTTAAGCCTGGGTATGCCCAGTAGGCTTTGTTTTGTATACCTATTATTTCTTAATTTAATAAAAAGAATTTACAAAAAAATAAAATAAAAAAAAAGATTGCAATGAAGGATTGTTGGAATGCTGGATGAGGAACCTCCATTAACGTCCAGACAATTTCAAGCTGACCTTCAGGCACCGGGTACAACTACAGGGCTGTCTTTAATATTGACTGGACCCTGGGCAAACATTTTCTTGGGCCCCCTCTTCCATGCAATTTCGCTCTCCGCATGCTTTGAGACATACAATAAATAGCAGCTAGACTCAAAAGCAGTTTACTGAATCATATCAGGCAGCGAATGCGATTGGTTGCCAGAGGTTACAGTGTATCATTACCGCTCACTGGCTGCTAGAGATTACAGCACACATTATGACACGCTGTTATTTTCTAGAGGTTACACCGCATGACTTCTGTTTGTTGATTGGTTGCTGGAGATTACTGTACGTCAATACTGCTCACTGATTGAATGCTAGAGGTTACTGAACATCTATACCACTCACTAATTGGTTGTTAGAGGTTACTGCACATTATTACTGCTCACTAATTGGTTGCAAGAGGTTAGTGCATAGCATTACTGCTCACTGATTGGCTGCTAAAGCTTACAGCACATCATCTCCTCTGTCTGCATATTCACATGCACCATAATTCAGGGTGCTGGGGCACCATTTGATTTTGAAGAATCCACCTCCAATTTGCTCACTTTTGCAAAACACGATGTTAAGCTTAAGCTTAATGATCACAATTGTAGGCAGGACTTTGAAGCATGCTCCTTTACCTCCCCAGTGGGCAGCATTCAGCAGAAATGGATGTGACCTCAGGGGGACATGATATACATATGAATTCCGCCTCTATTTAAATATCAATTTACATATTAATGCCGCCACTATTTACATATAAATGCGGGTTATTTACATGTAAACACAGGGTTTGCAGGTGAGTCATCTGTACATGGCAATAGGGCAGAGCTGGGCAGCAGCACTGAGGGAATTTAAACTGGGACAGTTGGCAAGTATTAGGCAGCTGCTTTGGGCCCCAGTACAATGATGGGGCCCAGGGCAGCTGCCCCTTTTGCCCTGCCTTAAAAACGGTCCTGTACAACTGTCAGCTTGCCCTTATACGTCGCCATCTGAATGAATAGGGACGCTATGGTAGGAGACCCAGGGAGGACCCCACTGATGACACAGAAACATAAAAAAAAGCAGATCAGAGTTTTGCCAAAACTTACCTGAGGAAGCCAAAATCCTTTTGGGAAAATGTGCTGAGGACAGACGAAACAAAATTACAGCTTTTTGGTAAATCCAATCATTCTACTGTTTTCAGAAAAAGAAATGAGGCCTTTAACCATTTCAATCCAGGGCACTTTCACCCCCTTCCTGCCCAGGCCAATTTTCAGCTTTCGGCGCTCTCACACTCTGAATGACAATTGCGCGGTCGTGTAACACTGTACACATATGACTTTTGTATCATTTTTTTTAAACACAAATAGAACTTTCTTTTTATGGTATTTATTCACTGCTGGGTTTTTTATTTTTCGCTAAAAAAGTTTATGTTAGTTTCTGTCAGTAAAATTTGTAAATAAGTAATTTTTCTCCTTCACTGATGTGCGCTGATGAGGCTGCACTGATGGGCACTGATTAGGTGGCACTGATTAGGAGGGTCTAATATGCGGCACTGATGGGCAATAATAGGTGGCACTGATGGGCACTAATGGGACGCACTGACAGGCAATAATAGGTGGCACTGATGGGCACTAATAAACAAGCACTGAAAGGCAGCACTGATTGGTTTCACTGATGGGCACTGATTGGTGTCTCTGATGGGCACTGTTGGGACTACACTGATCAGTGTCCTGATTATCCGTACAGTCTCCCCTGTGAGGAAATGCTGCTGATCGTCTCTCCTTGCCTCACACTCTGTCAGTATGATGCGAGGAAAGACGATAAATGGCACTTCCATATTTACATGTCATCAGCTGTGATTGGACACAGCCAGTCACATAGATAAAGAGCCGCATCATCGGCTCTTTACCGAGATCAGGGCCGCGCCGTGTCCCTAGGCATGCGAGAGCAGTGACACTGGGGGGCCGTCATACGACGTCGCCCCAGAATGAGAGGAGATCCCACTGTCATTTTACTATATGGCGGGCGGGAGGTAGCTAAAGAAAAGAATACAGTCCCTACAGTCACACATGGTGGAGGTTCACTGATGTTTTGGGGTTGCTTTGCTGCTTTAGGCCCTGCATGTCTTGACCGTGTGCAAGGCAGCCATCAGAAATTTTTGGGCCCCTTACCCAGCTTTAGGTCTGCCCCCCCCCCCCCACCCCCAAGCCTGACCACCAACATTCCCCAGGGCTTGCCCAAGGGCCACTCTACCGAATCCGCACACCGGTCACCTCGCCTATACACACACAGCCCCCCCCCCACAATCCTGTATATATGTCAGCCCCCCTCACACCTGTATATATGTCAGCCCCCTCGAGCCCCCCCACACACCTGTATATATGTCAGCACCCCCCACACACCTGTATATATGTCAGCACCCCCACACACCTGTATATATGTCAGCACCCCCACACACCTGTATATATGTCAGCCCCCCTCACACCTGTATATATGTCAGCCCCCTTGTACCTGTATATATGTCAGCGGCCCACCCCCCACACACACCTTTATATATGTCAGCCCACCCACACACCTGTATATATGTCAGCCCCTCCACACACCTCTATATATGTCAGCCCCCCACACACCTGTATATATGTCAGCCCCCTCACACACCTGTATATATGTCAGCCCCCCCCCCACACACCTGTATATATGTCAGCCCCCCCCCCACACACCTGTATTATGTCAGCCTCCCCACACCTGTATATATGTCAGCCCCCTCACACCTGTATATATGTCAGCCCCCTCACACCTGTATATATGTCAGCCCCCTCACACCTGTATATATGTCAGCCCCCTCACACCTGTATATATGTCAGCCCCCTCACACCTGTATATATGTCAGCCTCCCCACACCTGTATATATGTCAGCCCCCTCACACATGTATATATGTCAGCCCCCTCACACCTGTATATATGTCAGCCCCCTCACACCTGTATATATGTCAGCCCCCTCACACCTGTATATAGGTCAGCCCCCCCCCACACCTGTATATATGTCAGCCCCCTCACACCTGTATATATGTCAGCCCCCTCACACCTGTATATATGTCAGCCCCCCCCACACCTGTATATATGTCAGCCCCCTCACACCTGTATATATGTCAGCCCCCCCCACACCTGTATATATGTCAGCCCCCCCACACCTGTATATATGTCAGCGCCCCTCACACTTGTATATATGTCAGCGGCCCACCCCCCACACACACCTTTATATATGTCAGCCCCCCACACCTGTACATATGTCAGCCCCCCCACATACCTGTATTATTTCAGCCCCCCCACACCTGTATATATGTCAGCCCCCCCACACACCTGTATATATGTCAGCACCCCCCACACACCTGTATATATGTCAGCCCCCACACACCTGTATATATGTCAGCCCACACCTGCCCCTTTTTTCAAACTCCATCTATGTGCTCTATCCTAGCAGCCATCTGGCTCCATGTTGTTTTCGGCAGCGTGACTGTTTTTCTCCCTCCCTGCCTGATGTCATCTCCCCTCCTATTCCTAGGCTTGGGTTGCAGAGGCTGTGCGCGGTTAACGTGACCTCCCTCTTGGTGCAAACTCCTCCTTTCCTACGTTCAGTTGTGGGCATTAGAGCTTCTAAGATGGCCGCCAGGTGCGGTTGATGCGATTTGCGTTATCTCGCACATGTGCGCAAAGGTCCTGGGATTCCCTGCTTTGTTTCCCCTTTTCTCTCACCTTCCGGTGAGGGCAGCAGAGTCTCTAGGATGGCCGCTATGCGCTGTTGACGCCATCAGCGTCACCACGCGCATGCGCGGTAACTTTCCTCGGATTTCCCGACATATGATGCAGCGGAATTTCTGCCCGCGACTCGGCAGTGACGTCAGATGCCACCGAGTCGGAGGGATCCTCTATAAGGCAGTTCCCTCGTGCCTTAGACCCTCTGAGGAGACGGTCAATGAGGGACACCTCAATGGCTGCCCCCCTTATGTAGGTCCCAGCATCATCTTATCGGGGTAAGAAATTTAGCCATATTATGGAGCATTCTCTTTATAGTCCTAATAATAATTATAATAATAATATTTTTTTAGATATACTTGAAATTTTTATTTTATTTTTAAATCAAATATAATAATTTTTGTATTTTATTACAGATTGGTGACTAAATCACTGCTTAGTTTGGTGTCACTCACTAGCAGCGCCAGTACGCCATAGAGTGGCCAAGGGGCCCTTCATTTTTCTATTGATTCTACAGGTACACATATTGGTATAATTTTTTAATAAAAATCTTTTTTCTTTGGTTTTTCAGTTTTTGTCTTTCTGAGTGGTCGTCAATTTGTCCGATACTCATCTATATATAAATTAAACAAATTATTATATATTTTTTTTCTCTTTTGTGTGAAATTTTAGACCTCAACTTTTGGAAGGTCTCCTGGCGCTCCCATCTACCTGAGGCCTTTTTATGATCGATTTTTTTATATTTTCTGTTTTCAATTTGTGGATTTGGAATATTCAATATACAATCTCTTGGAGGTGAGACCGGGGTTTTTCCGTATCTATGACCAACATGCTATAGATGCCCTTTTTGTAGATTATGTTTTGCATAGTTGTGTATTTTGATCCCCGTTTTATATAGATTATGTTTTTGTAATGTTTTTGCAATGTTTCAACTACATTCAAAAATTTATTTTTCTTTGTATTTCCCTTTATCCAATACAGTATGCAAGCTACTTGTACCACAAAAGCTCCTGATGAAACTCGAATTGAGTGAAACATGTGAGTGTGGTAAAAGTTATTTCGACCCAAATTGAATGAATTGTAAAAAAATTCTGCTGTTTTTTTGGATGTACCTATACCATGTGGTTGTTTTTAGACAATTTAGAATATTTTGTGTTAATAAATATTTGTTTTTAATTTTGGTCTAATTTTTTTGATCATTAATTGCCCGTTAATTTACTATCGTACTTGATACCGTTAAAAGTCCCAGAGGTTTGTTACTTCTTTCCCTGTGTAATTCTTTCAATACATTTGAGATGTGGTATCATTTGGTTTGGCTGCTTCACCTCAATCCTTGAATCTGTAAACACACAAGGCTCTGGCCCCTCCCTGTACACAAACAGCCCCCCTCACTTTCCTTCACAGCCCCTACTTGTAAAGAAGGTCTTCCTAGCTAGTCCCAGCCGTTTTC
Organism: Lithobates pipiens; assembly: GCF_037356315.1. Taxonomy (NCBI): domain Eukaryota; kingdom Metazoa; phylum Chordata; class Amphibia; order Anura; family Ranidae; genus Lithobates; species Lithobates pipiens. Next base: position 233,268,093 of record NW_027507787.1, read on the forward strand.
ACAAAGCTGATGTTGCTGAGCACAGTACAGATCACACGAGGGGTGCACATACACATAGTAGCCAGAGGTGGCAGAAAAGAGCTCGGCGACACGAGAACAGCACAAGCTGTGAAATAGTTTCTGTACTGCATGGCTCCCCTTCACCAGTCCTGCCTTCTTCTGGCCTGAGACGGGCCCCTCGGGCCCTGGGGCCCCTTACAGTTGTGACGGCTGTACCCCCCTGATGGCGGCACTGACCGTGTGCATGGCATTATGAAATCTGAAGACTACCAAAGAATTCTGGAGCGCAGTGTCAGAAAGTTGGGTCTCTGTCAGAGTTCATGGGTCTTACAGCAGGACAATGACCCAAAGCACACGTCAAAAAAACCTCCAGAAATTGGAGAGAAATGAACTGGACAGCAATGAGTCCAGACCTAAATCCCATAGAGCACCTGTGGAGAGATCTCAAAGCAACAGTTTGGAAAAGGAACCCCTCCAATCTGAGAGACCAGGAGCAGTTGGCGAGGGAAGAGTGGTCCAAAATTCCAGAAGAAAGGTGTAAGAAACTCATTGATGGTTACAGGAAGCCATTGATTTTGGTTATTTTTTCCAAGGGGTGTGCTAACAAATATTACATTGAGAGTGCCAATAATTTTGTCAAGTCCATTTTTGGGGGTTTGCGTGGAATGTGTGAGATTCAGCTTTTTGTTTCTCCACTGAGAATGGCAAAACATTTGGAATTGCAACAATTTTCCGAGTGAAGTGGTGGTACCTTTATACTTTATGTAAAAAAACTTCTGTGTGCAGAAGACCCCCCCCCCCCAGCCCTCCCATATACTTACCTGATCCATTCTAGGGATGTGGGGGAGACGCTGCTGGGACCGTTCTAGGGATGTGGGGGGGATGCTGCTGGGACCATTCTAGGGATGTGGGGGGGATACTGCTGGGACCGTTTTAGGGATGTGAGGGAGACGCTGCTGGGACCATTCTAGGGATGTGGGGGGGACGCTGCTGGGACCATTCTAGGGATGTGGGGGGGATGCTGCTGGGACCATTCTAGGGATGTGGGGGGGATGCTGCTGGGACCATTCTAGGGATGTGGGGGGGATACTGCTGGGACCGTTTTAGGGATGTGGGGGAGACGCTGCTGGGACCATTCTAGGGATGTGGGGGGGACGCTGCTGGGACCATTCTGGGGATGTGGGGGGACGCTGCTGGGACCATTCTAGGGATGTGGGGGGGACGCTGCTGGGACCATTCTAGGGATGTAGGGGGGGAAGCTGCTGGGACCATTCTAGGGATGCGGGGGAGATGCTGCTGGGACCATTCTAGGGATGCGGGGGAGACGCTGCTGGGACCATTCTAAGGATGTGGGGAAGACGCTGCTGTGACCATTCTAGGGATGTGCGGGGGACGCTGCTGGGACCATTCTAGGGATGTGGTGGAGACGCTGCTGGGACCGTTGTATGGATGTGGGGGAGACGCTGCTGGGACCGTTCTAGGGATGTGGGGGAGACGCTGTAGGAAAAACTCTAGACATGGGGGGAGATACTGCAGGGACCGGTCCAGGGTCATGGGGAGATGCTGCAGGGATCGGTCTAGGGACATGGGGGAGATGCTGCAGGGACCGGTCTAGGGACATGGGGGAGACAATGCAGAGACTGGTCCAGGGATGTCGGGGAGACGCTGCAAGGACATGGAAGAGCAGAGAATTGGGTCAGTAAAGGTACTTTTTATTTCCCCTGAATCAAATCAAGCAACTAAACCTTGCAGGGATTATTTTTCAAGTTTCCTGGAGTTAGGCTTTAACCATCCATATGATAGGAGAAGATGTTCAAAGGAAGTGACAAGGATGCAGCATTTCTGGCAGGATCAACAGGTATTTTCTATATTTGCTGCTAAGTTAGAAAGAAAGAAAACAAATGCAGCCGCCACATATAGGGACTGTACTCTGCTACATATGGGTTTAGTTATCCTTTATCATTCAGAATGAGGACTATCCCCTTCATCCAATTATAATTCTATATTAAAGGGACAGCGCAGACTTTTATCAGGTAGCAGAGCCAGATTCAAACAAATAAATAGACTGTTGTGTGTAATAGCCGGAGTAACACCTTCTTGAGTAATACCGAAGCGCTCTAATGGTGTTGGGTGAAGAGCTCTTAAGAACATTTCCATGTTCTACTATTGATTCTTCTTCTATTCATTAAAGGGCTCCCGGCCTTCCTCCTACCGGCCTTTTGTTTGCAGACATTACTAGGTTGCCGGAGACAGTCCCAGGAATCCGTCCCTCTAATTCTGTTGACTCAGGTGCACCAACATTGCAAATTCCTGGGAAGGAAACTTCTCCGATGCTGGGACTCCCAGTGACTGTAACCAGGAGTGTCCTGGAGGGAAAAATGGGACTTGTCAAAGGAGAAGAATCAAGGGAAGATGAATATATGATTCATGGTGGTATCTGCGTAACTGTGTGTCCTCCTTAGACTATAAATCAGGGCATACATGGGAAAATCTGATTGTACAATCATGTCTTCTTCTTTTACAGGACAAGAATAAAAGATGAAAGATGGAAATGATATCCATTCGGACTCTACTACATGGTTGTTGGAGATCAGGCATGCAGATTGCAAGGAGACCAGCTTAAAGCCCAACACCAGCCACAACTTTTTATAGTTTTGGACAGTTTTTAGGTGGAGGCAAGGATAGGTTTTTCCTGAAGACATGGTTTTATTTTGGGGATCCCCCATAGGTGGACAGAGTAGATGACAGCCAGACAGATTGGGGTAGGGAGTTCCAGAGGATGGGGGAAGCTCTGGAGAAGTCCTGGAGGTGACTATGAGAGAAGGTGATGAGGGAGGTAGAGAGAAGGAGGTAATTGAAGGAGCAAAGAGGATGGTTTAGGTGAGGACCAGGTTGCATGATGTAGCCCAGGGCAGAGTTGTGGATGGCTATTTGTTGGGCATTCGAAAAAGCCATTGGAGGAATTGGCAGAGAGGGGCAGAGACCAGTGGAAGGATTGGCAGAAAGGGGTGAACGCCAGTGGAAGTGTTGGCAGAGAGGGGTGGAGACAGTCGGAGGGATTGGCAGAGAAGGATGGTGGCCAGTAGAGGAAGTGGCAGAGGGGAGTGGAGGCCAGTGGATGGATTGGCAGAAAAGGGTAGTGGCCAGTGGAGGGATTGGCAGAGAGGGGTTGAGACCAGTGGAGAGAATGGCAGAGAAGTATGGTGGCCAGTGGAAGAGGTGTCAGAGAGAGATGGAGGTCAATGGAGAGGGATTGGCGAGGGGGGGGGGGGGGGGTTGAGGCCAGTGGAAAGACTGGCAGAGAGGGGTTAAGGCCAGTGGAAGGATTGGTGGATAGGGATGAAGGAACATTCTTCTCACTGATCACCAATGTAAGGAACATTCTTCCCACTGATCACCAATGTAAGGAACATTCTTCTCACTGATCACCAATGTAAGGAACATTCTTCTCACTGATCACCAATGTAAGGAACATTCTTCTCACTGATCACCAATGTAAGGAACATTCTTCTCACTGATCACCAATGTAAGGAACATTCTTCTCACTGATCACCAATGTAAGAAACATTCTTCTCACTGATCACCAATGTAAGGAACATTCTTCCCACTGATCACCAATGTAAGGAACATTCTTCTCACTGATCACCAATGTAAGGAACATTCTTCTCACTGATCACCAATGTAAGGAACATTCTTCTCACTGATCACCAATGTAAGGAACATTCTTCTCACTGATCACCAATGTAAGGAACATTCTTCTCACTGATCACCAATGTAAGGAACATTCTTCCCACCGATCACCAATGTAAGGAACATTCTTCTCACTGATCACCAATGTAAGGAACATTCTTCTCACCGATCACCAATGTAAGGAACATTCTTCCCACCGATCACCAATGTAAGGAACATTCTTCTCACCGATCACCAATGTAAGGAACATTCTTCCCACCGATCACCAATGTAAGGAACATTCTTCTCACTGATCACCAATGTAAGGAACATTCTTCTCACTGATCACCAATGTAAGGAACATTCTTCTCACTGATCACCAATGTAAGGAACATTCATCTCACTGATCACCAATGTAAGGAACATTCTTCTCACTGATCACCAATGTAAGGAACATTCTTCTCACTGATCACCAATGTAAGGAACATTCTTCTCACTGATCACCAATGTAAGGAACATTCTTCTCACTGATCACCAATGTAAGGAACATTCTTCTCACTGATCACCAATGTAAGGAACATTCTTCTCACTGATCACCAATGTAAGGAACATTCTTCTCACTGATCACCAATGTAAGGAACATTCTTCTCACTGATCACCAATGTAAGGGACATTCTTCTCACTGATCACCAATGTAAGGAATATTCTTCTCACTGATCACCAATGTAAGGAACATTCTTCTCACTGATCACCAATGTAAGAAACATTCTTCCCACTGATCACCAATGTAAGGAACATTCTTCCCACCGATCACCAATGTAACGAACATTCTTCTCACTGATCACCAATGTAAGGAACATTCTTCTCACCGATCACCAATGTAAGGAACATTCTTCCCACCGATCACCAATGTAAGGAACATTCTTCTCACCGATCACCAATGTAAGGAACATTCTTCCCACCGATCACCAATGTAAGGAACATTCTTCTCACTGATCACCAATGTAAGGAACATTCTTCTCACTGATCACCAATGTAAGGGACATTCTTCTCACTGATCACCAATGTAAGAAACATTCTTCTCACTGATCACCAATGTAAGGAACATTCTTCTCACCGATCTCCAATGTAAGGAACATTCTTCCCACCGATCACCAATGTAAGGAACATTCTTCTCACTGATCACCAATGTAAGGAACATTCTTCTCACTGATCACCAATGTAAGAAACATTCTTCTCACTGATCACCAATGTAAGGAACATTCTTCTCACCGATCTCCAATGTAAGGAACATTCTTCCCACTGATCACCAATGTAAGGGACATTCTTCTCACTGATCACCAATGTAAGAAACATTCTTCTCACTGATCACCAATGTAAGGAACATTCTTCTCACCGATCTCCAATGTAAGGAACATTCTTCCCACTGATCACCAATGTAAGGAACATTCTTCTCACTGATCACCAATGTAAGGAACATTCTTCTCACTGATCACCAATGTAAGGAACATTCTTCTCACCGATCACCAATGTAAGGAACATTCTTCCCACCGATCACCAATGTAAGGAACATTCTTCTCACCGATCACCAATGTAAGGAACATTCTTCCCACCGATCACCAATGTAAGGAACATTCTTCTCACTGATCACCAATGTAAGGAACATTCTTCTCACTGATCACCAATGTAAGGAACATTCTTCTCACTGATCACCAATGTAAGGAACATTCTTCTCACGGATCACCAATGTAAGGAACATTCTTCTCACTGATCACCAATGTAAGGAACATTCTTCTCACCGACTATCACACTGTAGTACCATGAACAGTAGATATAGTAAGTTTTTTCATGGGTTCTCCATGGTAAACCATCTAAGCCCTTGTACACACGGTCGGAGATTCCGACGGAATGTGTCCGATCGGAGCGTTTTGTCGGATATTCCGACTGTGTGTGGTCTGCATTGGACTGTTTCCGTCGGAATATCCGTTGGACCAACTTTTCCAACTTGCCGGAAATATTTTCCGACAAAATGCTCCGATCGGACATACTCCGATCATGTGTAGAGAATTCCGATCGGACAAAATGCCACGCATGCTCAGATCAAATTCCTACATCAAAGCTATTGGCTACTAGGCTGAACGTAGTCCCGTTGTAACGAAATAACGTCATCACGTCGGATTTTCCGACAACTTCGTCCGACCGTGTGTATGCAACAGTTTCGGACAAAATCCGTCGGACAAAATCCGACGAATTTGTCGGAATCTCCGACCGTGTGTACAAGGGCTTAGAAAGGCTGATCGAAGCAATGACTTGGAATTATCAGGCAAATATCAGGGTATCAGTTGGGTAGGTGTGCCCTGTACTCCACTCTCCGCAGAGTGATCAATAATTAATATCTCTTCTTTAACAGTGACCAGGGTGGACTTCGGAACCATTTATACATCTGGCAGAATCGTTCTTCAGTTGAACAAGAAGTTGTTTTTCAAACTTCTACTAACTGATTCTTCTCTATGATCCTCAATCAGAAGACTGTGTATGATGGGAGAGTCCGGAACATTCTATAGGGGGAAGAGCTCACAATGGAATGTCAGACACTTCAAATGAGATAACCGCCCTTACTAGATATGTGAGCGGCCATGATAATTACATGGAGAGTGCACCTCACCTCACTCTCTGCCTTAGAAGAGCTTACAGTCTATTGTGCCCCATCAAAGTCCATCCGGAACCACGCCCCATTGGCCTGGTAAAGGTGGTGCATGCACTGCAGATCCAAATTCAGAGAAGAGCCAGGACAGCAATGGGTGGTAAACAAAGAAAAACTGGACATCTCTCAGTGGAAACATTTAAGGGCCACACAGCGCCCCCTATTGAGGGGAAAAACCTGGTACAGTCGGACACACACACTAATTTACTGAGAATTCAGTTCACCATCCTGCATATTTTTGGCTTGTAGGAGGAAACCAGAGGACCCCGAGGAGGCACGTGCTTTCCGATAGTATCCCTAGAGTTGGTGAAGGCCGGGGCCCCAGAGCTCTGCAAGAGCCTTACATTGTAGCCACAGCTTATCTAAATTAATAGTCACATAGTTAGTCTGGTTGAAAAAAAGACACAAGTCCATCCAGTTCAACCAATAGAAGGAAAAAAAATATATACAATCCCATATACATCATCCTATAACCACAGTTGATCCAGAGGAAGGTGAAAAAACCCAGCAGAGCATGATCCAATTTGCTACAACAGGGGAAAGAATTCCTTCCTGATCCCCCCGAGAGGCAATCGGATTTTCCCCCGGATCAACTTTACCTATAAATGTACCCAGTTATATTATGTACACTTAGGAAAGTATCCAGGCCTTTCTTAAAGCAATCCACTGAGCTGACCAGAACCACCTCTGCAGGGAGTCTATTCCACATTTTCACAGCTCTTACTGTAAAGAAACCTTTCCGTATTTGGAGATGAAATCTCTTTTTGTCCATCATATCATATCATATTAACCAAATATAATAATAATAATATTAATATCATCCTATTATTGATGATTATTATTATAAGTTTATGATAAGATAATAATAATTATTATTATTATTACTATTATGATTATGATGATTAATATAATTAGTTAACCACTTGCCGACCGCTCTCAGCACATATACGTCGGCAGAATGGCACGGCTGGGCAAAGTAACGCACCTCTACGCTACTTTGAATTTCCCGCCGTGCCCGCGTGACTCGATCGCCGCAGAGATACCCACGATCGTGTCATGGAGCTGAAGAACAGGGAAATGCCGATATAAACACAGCATCCCCCCCCCCCCCCTGTTCTGCCTAGTGACAGGACACCGATCCTCTGCTCCCTGTCATCCAGAGCAGCGATCAGTGTCGTGTCACTGCTAGCCCATCCCCCAGACAGTTAGAAACACTGCCCAGGACACACTTAACCCCTTCCCCCGCCCCCTAGTGGTTAATCCCTTCAGTGCCAGTGACATTTTTACAGTAATCAGTGCATTTTTATAGCATTAGATCGTTGTATTGATGCCAATGGTCCCAAAAATGTGTCAAAATTGTCCGATGTGTCCGCCATAATGTCGCAGTCATGATAAAAATCGCTGATCGCCGCCATTACTAGTAAAAAAAATATATATATATTAATAAAAATGCCATAAAACTATTCCCTTTTTTTGAAGACGCTATAATTTTTGCACAAACCAATCAATAAACGCTTATTGCGATTTTTTTTTTTACCAAAAATATGTAGAAGAATACGTATCGGCCTAAACTGAGGGAAAAAAGTTTTTTTTATATATTTTTGGGGGATATTTATTATAGCAAAAAGTAAAAAATAATGCATTTTTTTTTCAAAATTGTCGCCTCTTTTTTTGTTTCTAGCGCAAAAAATAAAAACCGCAGATGTGATCCAATACCACCAAAAGAAAGCTCTATTTGTGGGGGAAAAAAAAGCAATTTTGTTTGGGAACCACGTCGCACGATCGCGCAATTGTCAGTTAAAGCGACGCAGTGCCGAATCGCAAAAAGTGGTCTGGTCAGGAAGGGGGTAAATGTTTCTGGGGCTGAAGTGGTTAATGATAACATATTATTATTATTATTATTATTATTATTATTATTATTAATAATAATCTTTATCATCATAGTAAAAATAACAATAATAATAATAATAATAATAATAATAATAATAATATGTTATCATTAACTAATAATACTAATTAGTATTAATATTATTATCTTGTCATAAACGTATAATAATAATAATAATCATCATCAATAATACAATTTTATTAGATATTATTATATTTGTAATTCAGCACAGTGATGAATAGCAAAAAAAAAAAAAAAAAGAGAAAGAAAAATGGCCCGGTCATGAAGGGGGAAAATTACAGAGCTGAAGTGGTTAATAATAATAATAATAATAATAATAATATCATCTTATAATATGATGATGATTAAAATGTTAACGATAACAATAATTATTATTGTTATTATTACTATGATGATAAAGAGTATTATTAAAAATAATAATATGTCATCATTAACTAATAATATTAATCATCATCAATAATCATAATAGTAATAATAATAATAATAATTCTTATTATTGTTATTATTATTATTATTAAAAAGATTTTTATTATTATTATTACTATCATGATCATGATTAATATTATTAGTTAATGATAATATTATTATTACTAATAATAATCTTTATCATCATAGTAATAATAACAATAATAATAATAATAATTATTGTCTTATCATTAAATTGTAATCATCATCATATTATAAGATGATATTATGATTATTATCATTAACCATTTCAGCTCTGGAATTTACTCCCTTCATGACCGGGCCCTTTTTTTTCAGTACTGTGCTGAAATACAAATATAATAATAATACTATCATATTATTTTTGATGATGATAATGATGATGATTAATATCATTATAAGTTTATTAAGATAATAATATTAATAATTATTCTAATAATTATTATTACTATTATGATGATGATTAATATTATCAGTTAATGATAACATATTATTATTATTATCTTATTTTAAATATTAATCATCGCCATATTATAAGATGATATTATTATTATCATTAACCACTTCAGCTCCAGAAGATTTTACCCCCGTCATGACGAGGCCATTTTTTTTGCAATTCAGCACTGCGCTACTTTAGTTGGTAATTGCGCGGTCATGCAACGCTGTACCCAAACAAAATAGATTTTTCTCACACAAATAGAGCTTTCTTTCGGTGGTATTACCACCACTGTGTTTTTTATTTTTTTGCGATATTAACAAAAAAAAAAGACTGAAAATGTTGAAAAAAAAAAAATATATATATATTTTTTAGTTTCTCTTCTAAAACATCCAATAAAAAAAATCAAATGTCTTCATAAATTTTGGCCAAAATGTCAATGGCATTAACACGGCAGTCTTTGTTTTTCTGAGTCTCCCCTGTACCATAGTTGTATTACCCGGTGATCCTGCTGGTAATAAAATCTAAAAAAAGAAAACCAATGCAGCCCCCATCTAAGGATTGGTAAGTTGTAATATTTTACTATTGTGTGCAATGGTACAATTACCCGTTCCCTACCCAAAATCCAAACATTTCCCAAAATTGCCCATTCTTAACCAATGACACCACCAATAGTCACTCCCTGGTTATCTCTCACCTCAACTATTACAACTTCCTCCTCATTGGCTGATTTTCCTACCTTCAGTCTATCATGAATGCTGCTGCCAGACTCATCCATCTTATCAACCGCTCAGTGCCCTCCACTCCTCTCTGCCAATCCTTCCCCTGACTTCCATCCCTCTGTGCCAATCCCTCCACTGACCACCACCCCTTTTTGCCAATTCCTCCACTGGCCTCCTCCCCGCTCTGCCAATCCCTCCACTGACTTCCACTCCTCTGTGAAAATCCCTCCCCCGGCCGCTGCTCCTCTCTTCTAATCCATCTACTTGCCACACCCCTCTCTACCAATCCCTCCACTGATCACCGTCCCTCCCTGCCAATCCCTCCACTGACTACCAATCCTCTCTGCCAATCCCTCAACTGGCCTCTTCCCCACTTTGCCAACCCCTCCACTGGCCTCCACCCCTCTCTGACAATCCCTCCACTGACTACCACTCCTCTCTGCCAATCCCTCCACTGACTACCACTCCTCTCTGCCAATCCCTCCACTGACTACCACTCCTCTCTGCCAATCCCTCCACTGACTACCACTCCTCTCTGCCAATCCCTCCACTGACTACCACTCTTCTCTGCCAATCCCTCCACTGACTACCACTCCTCTCTGCCAATCCCTCCACTGACTTCCACTCCTCTGTGAAAATCCCTCCACTGGCCGCTGCTCCTCTCTTCTAATCCATCTACTTGCCACACCCCTCTCTGCCAATCCCTCCACTGATCACCGTCCCTCCCTGCCAATCCCTCCACTGACTACCACTCCTCTCTGCCAATCCCTCCACTGACTACCACTTCTCTCTGCCAATCCCTCCACTGACTACCACTCCTCTCTGCCAATCCCTCCACTGACTTCCACTCCTCTGTGAAAATCCCTCCACTGGCCGCTGCTCCTCTCTTCTAATCCATCTACTTGCCACACCCCTCTCTGCCAATCCCTCCACTGATCACCGTCCCTCCCTGCCAATCTCTCCACTGACTACCACTCCTCTCTGCCAATCCCTCCACTGACTACCACTCCTCTCTGCCAATCCCTCCACTGACTACCACTCCTCTCTGCCAATCCCTCCACTGACTACCACTCCTCTCTGCCAATCCCTCCACTGACTACCACTCCTCTCTGCCAATCCCTCCACTGACTACCACTTCTCTCTGCCAATCCCTCAACTGGCCTCTTCCCCGCTTTGCCAACCCCTCCACTGACTTCCACCCCTCTCTTCCAATTCCTCCACTGGCCCCAACCCCTCTCTGCCAATCCCTCCACTGGCCTCCATCCCTCTCTGCCAATCCCTCCACTGACCTCCACGCTTCTCTGCCAATCCATCCACTGACCACCACCCCTCTCTGCCAATCCCTCCACTGGCCCCCACCCCTCTCTGCCATTCTGTCCAATGGTTGCTGCTCCTCTCTTTTAATCCCTTCACTGGCCTCCTCCCCTCTATGCCTATCCTGCCTCCACCTTATAACTGAACTTTTACTTCATCAGCTCATGCCTACACAGTAATGACCATTTGTATCACTTGCCCCTCCCTTTTTACATTGTAAGCTCTCATAAACAGGGTCCTCCTATTGCTGCCCATACACACATAGATTTTTTGCTGAACGAGAGAAATCAAATAGAGTCCTCCATCCACATCAAACAGCGTGAATGGAGGAATCTCTCCTGCCAGCTATTGTATTCAGACAATCGCTGCATTCGTGGCGATGCCATGTGATTGGATGAAGTCACTGTTCAGCCAACACATTTTTTTCACCCGGCTTCTTCAGTTTTGAATTTGGTGTTTGTTAAACTCACCGGTGCCAGCAGAGCCACCCGCCCTGATTCATCGGTAATTGGCCAATTCGTGTATGGCCAGCCTCGCCCTCCAGTCTCAGATTGTATTGTACCTGTATGGTCTTCATTATATAGGAGCCAGTCCAAGAAGAGGATGGGTGAAGGTGGGCACACCCGGGTACATGCAGACACATTATATACATCGGTGTAAATATGGATGTATTACGTATTTCCCGAACGCAGAAATCCCGGAAGCACTCACCCCCCCCCCCCCCCCTAACACTCAGCACCTTGTTATAGAAAGAAGACAAATGGCAGGAGGTCGGCTCCAGAGCGGAGTGGGCGGAGGGGGCAAAGAAACACCTCGTGGGGGCACAGACATCGGAGACGTAGAAGGGTCATAGATATGTGCTGCATGTATCTAGAGTTACGGTGTATCTAAACCCCACAACAAGAATGTCATTATTATCATGATTTATGATAGTAGTAGTAGTAGTAGTAAGTAACATATTATTATTGTTATTATTATTATAATTATTATTAATATTATTACTAATAATAAAAACAACAACAATAATGAGAACGATAATAACAATAATGATGATGATGAAAATAATAGCAACAACAAAAACAATTAAAAATAATAACGATGATAATACAAATATTACTAACAATATTGATGATGATATTATTATGATTGTTATAATGATGAATATTATTATTGTTGTTATTTTTTATTATTATTATTAATAATAATAATAATAATAATAATAATAATAATAATAATAATAACAACAAAATCGATAATTTTTTTTAACCATGATAATAAAAATAGTACGTATAAAATTGATGAGGATGATGATATTATGATTGTTATAATAATGATGATTATTATTATTGTTGTCATTTTTATTATTCTAATTAATAATAATAATAATAACAACAACAACAAAAACAAGATTAATAAGGATGATAATAAAAATATTAATAATAATATTGATGATGATGATAACATTATTACGATTGTTATAATAATGATGATTATTATTATTGTTATCATTTTTATTATTCTAATTAATAATAATAATAATAATAATAATAATAATAACAATAACAACAAAAACAATATTAATAATGATGATAATAAAAATATTAATAATAATATTGATGATGATGATAACATTATTATTATTGTTATAATTTTTATTTATTAATAATAATAATAATAATAATAATAATAATAATAATAATAATAATAATAATAATAATAATAATAATATTATTATTAATAATAATAATAATAATAATAATAATAACAACAACAATAATAATATTAATAATGATGATAATACAAATATTAATAATAATATTATTGATGATGATGACATTATTATGATTATTATAACAATGATTATTATTACTGTTGCCATTTTTATTATTATTAATAATAATAATAATAATAATAATAATAATAATAATAACAACAACAATAATAATAATTCTGATGATGATAATAATAATATTAATCATAATGTTAAAAAAAAATTGTAATAATAATGATGAGGATATTATTAGTGTTATTATTATTATTATTATTACTATTATTATTATTATCATTATTGTTGTTATTATCATCATCGTTATCCTTGTTTTTGGTATTATCATTATTAAAGCTCTTCTGAGCAGGGCCCTCTTAAAGAGGAAGTAAAGCCTCCTAAAAAAAATAAAAAAAAATAAAAAAAAATAAAAATTACACCCTGCAAGGCAAAGGCCTAATGAGCTAGTATGCATAGCATACTAGCTCATTATGAATTACTTACCTGAGATCGAAGCCCCGGCATCGGCCCTCGTGAGTCTCCTCCGATGCCGCCATCTGTCCTGGAGTGACTTCCGGGTATTGCGGCTCCGGCACTGTGACTGGCCGGAGCCGCGATGACGTCACTCCCGCGCATGCGCACTGGTGCCGCCACTAACGGCATGATCGCCATTAGCTCCTAGACCTTTTAGGTTTGGGAGATATTTCTTGCACCTACAGGTGAGCCTTAATCTAGGGTTACCTGTAGGTTAAAGTGGTTGTAATGGGTTTGCAACCACTTTAACCCTCATGTATTTTATTGTATTGTAACTTTATTGTCTCCCTTTTATATTGTATAGCACTGCGTACACTGTCTGTGCTATAATCCTGTATAGCAGGGCTCGGCAACCCCCGACCCACGGGCCGCACCCGGCCCGCCACCGCTAGATGTTCAGCCCATCAGTATTGGGGGGTACAGAGGACACTGTGGTGGGGACAGAGGACACTACAGTGGAGGGAGGTGCAGGGGACTGAGGACACTATTGAGGGTACAGAGGACACTGTGGAGGGGACAGAGGACACTATAGGGGGGTGCAGGGGACTGAGGACACTATTGGGGGGTACAGAGGACACTGTAGAGGGGACAGAGGACACTATGGGGGGTGCAGGGGACTGAGGACACTATTGGGGGGTACAGCAGACACTGTGCTGGGGATAGAGGACACTATGGGGGGTGAAGGGGACGGAGGACACTATTGGGGGGGAGGTACAGAGGACACTGTGGTGGGGACAGAGGACACTACATTGGGGGGTGCAGGGGACTGAGGACACTATTGGGGGGTACAGAGGACACTGTGGTGGGGACAGAGGACACTGCAGTTGAAGGGGGGGTGCAAGGGACTGAGGACACTATTGGGAGGTACAGAGGACACTGTGGTGGGGACAAAGGACACTGCAGTTGGGGGAGGTGCAGGGGACTGAGGACACTATTGGGGGTACAGAGGACACTGTGGAGGGGACAGAGGACACTATGGGGGGTGCAGGGGACTGAGGACACTATTGGGGGGTACAGCGAACACTGTGCTGGGGATAGAGGACACTATGGGGGGTGAAGGGGACGGAGGACACTATTGGGGGAGTGGTACAGAGGACATGGTGGTGGGGACAGAGGACACTACATTGGGGGGTGTAGGGGACTGAGGACACTATTGGGGGGTACAGAGGACACTGTGGCGGGGACAGAGGACACTGCAGTTGAAGGGGGGGTGCAGGGGACTAAGGACACTATTGGGAGGTACAGAGGACACTGTGGTGGGGACAGAGGACACTACATTGGGGTGTGCAGGGGACTGAGGACACTATTGGGGGGTACAGAGGACACTCTGGTGGGGACAGAGGACACTGCAGTTGGGGGGGATGCAGGGGACTGAGGACACTATTGGGAGGTACAGAGGACACTGTGGTGTAAAATTCGGTTGTATTTTCCCTCTTGGGAACCAAAGGTGCTGATTATCGGATGCGCTGTGCCTGGCTGCTCTCTATTATAGTCCTGGCGAGGAATGTCCTGTGCCTGGCTGCCCTCTATTATAGTCTTGGCGAGGAATGTCCTGTGCCTGGCTGCCCTCTATTATAGTCTTGGCGAGGAATGTCCTGTGCCTGGCTGCCCTCTATTATAGTCTTGGCGAGGAATGTCCTGTGTCTGGCTGCCCTCTACTATAGTCCTGGCGAGGAATGTCCTGTGCCTGGCTTCCCTCTATTATAGTCCTGGCGAGGAATGTCCTGTGCCTGGCTTCCCTCTATTATAGTCTTGGCGAGGAATGTCCTGTGTCTGGCTGCCCTCTATTATAGTCTTGGCGAGGAATGTCCTGTGTCTGGCTGCCCTCTATTATAGTCTTGGCGAGGAATGTCCTGTGCCTGGCTTCCCTCTATTATAGTCTTGGCGAGGAATGTCCTGTGTCTGGCTGCCCTCTATTATAGTCTTGGCGAGGAATGTCCTGTGTCTGGCTGCCCTCTATTATAGTCTTGGCGAGGAATGTCCTGTGCCTGGCTGCCCTCTATTATAGTCTTGGCGAGGAATGTCCTGTGCCTGGCTGCCCTCTATTATAGTCTTGGCGAGGAATGTCCTGTGCCTGGCTGCCCTCTATTATAGTCCTGGCGAGGAATGTCCTGTGTCTGGCTGCCCTCTATTATAGTCTTGGCGAGGAATGTCCTGTGCCTTGCTTCCCTCTATTGTAGTCCCCTGTGTGGAATGTGATGTACCTGGCTGCTCTGCTTCCACACCTCTCAACATTTTGAGATGGGAACGAGGGACACCTACTAGCAAATGTATGCAGGCACAGGACACGCCCCCTGCCACACCCACTTAAAGGAGAATTAACCAAAAAAAGTTTAATGAAATCCAGAAGTTTTTTTTTTTATTATCACTACTATTCCTTAATATTGGCTTTTATAATGTACAAATGCGGCAATTTAGAAATCAGATGGAAGGTTTAGCTCTGGGAAACACTTTTTGAAAGAAGAAAGTGCATTTTATATACATCTATATAGAGCAACATGAGGGACAAATGAGAAGGAAGGAGGGACAGAGGGACAAATCAGGGACAGTTGGATCTCTGTGCTACTATTATAGAGGTGATGTGGGACGCGTTGTGCCTGGCTGCTCTGTATTATAGTCCCGGTGTGGGGATGCGCTGCTCCAGGCTGCCCCCTGTCGGTGAAGGTCGGTGATGATGATGGGGGTGGGGGGGAGGAGGGGGAGGGGCGGGGTCTCCCATTGATGGATGATCGCTCCGCTCTCTCTTCTCTCATTCTGCTGGAAGCGGACAGACGGAGAGGATCTGTATCCCTGCTATATACCTCCTGTATACCTCCTCCTGTATACCTCCTCTTGTATACCCCCTGTATACCCCCTGTATACTCCCCGTGCACCCCTCTCCGGGGATCGGACCCCCGGCACACACATTGTTCTATCGGATTGTCGGATCTCCTGGACTCGGTGGATCTCTGATGATTTAAAGGACCCATCCGCTCCGCAGACAGCATGGCCCCCCGAAGACCCCCCACCTCCCCCCTCCGAGGATACCCCACCCTCCCCCTCTTGCTCCTGGCATGGAGCGGCCTCTGCCGGGTGTTTGCCAATGGGTGCCCGGCGCAGTGTACCTGCAGCGGCACCACCGTGGACTGCCATGGACTGGGGGTCAGGATGGTCCCCAAAAACATCCCCAGGAGCACCGAGAGACTGTAAGTACCCCCACACCCCATATATAAGACTGTAAGTACCCCCTATGTATAAAACTGTAAGTACCCCCTTCTATAAGACTGTAAGTACCCCCCATGTATAAAACTGTAAGTACCCCCTTTCTATAAGACGGTAAGTACCCCCATATATAAAACTGTAAGTACCCCCCATATATAAAATTGTAAATACCCCCCTTCTATAAGACTGTAAGTACCCCCCATATATAAAACTGTATGTACCACCCTTCTATAAGACTGTAAGTACCCCCCTATATAAAACTGTAAGTACCCCCCTATAAGACTGTACGTACCCCCATGTATAAAACTGTAAGTACCCCCATATATAAAACTGTAAGTACCCCCTTCTATAAGACTGTAAGTACCCCCCATATATAAGACTGTAAGTACCCCCTTCTATAAGATTGTAAGTACCCCCATATATAAAACTGTAAGTACCCCCTTCTATAAGACTGTAAGTACCCCCCATATATAAAACTGTAAGTACCCCCTTCTATAAGACTGTAAGTACCCCCCATATATAAAACTGTAAGTACCCCCCTTCTATAAGACTGTAAGTACCCCCCATATATAAAACTGTAAGTACCCACTTCTATAAAACTGTAAGTACCCCCATATATAAAACTGTAAGTACCCCCCTTCTATAAGACTGTAAGTACCCCCCATATATAAAACTGTAAGTACCCCCCTTCTATAAGACTGTAAGTACCCCCCATATATAAAACTGTAAGTACCCCCTTCTATAAGACTGTAAGTACCCCCCCATATATAAAACTGTAAGTACCCACTTCTATAAAACTGTAAGTACCCCCATATATAAAACTGTAAGTACCCCCTTCTATAAGACTGTAAGTACCCCCCATATATAAAACTGTAAGTACCCCCCTTCTATAAGACTGTAAGTACCCCCCATATATAAAACTGTAAGTACCCCCCTTCTATAAGACTGTAAGTACCCCCCATATATAACACTGTAAGTACCCCCCCCCCCTCTATAAAACTGTTATCAACTTCCACTATTTATTTATGATATATAATATAGTTTAATTTAGTCAGCTGTCTGCACATCACAGCTAAAATATCTTCATCAACTTTCATCTTTTATTCAATATGTTCTGCAAAGTATCTGCAAATCACAGCTGACCCTCCCCTCCCCCCCCCCCCCCCCCCATCATCATTATTATTAATAGGCAATGGCCATCAAATGATCTCCAAATCACAGCCAAGACCCCCCCCCCCCCCCCCCCCCCATCATCAACTTTCATCATTATTAATAGGCAGTGGCAACCACATCATCTCCAAATCACAGCCAATACCATACCCCCCCCCCATCATCAACTTTCATCACTATTTAATATGTCCAGCATCTGCAAATACCAGTTAACCCCCCCCCCCCCCCCCAACCCCCATCATCAACTTTCCCTATTTAATAAATCTCTCCAGCAGAGGATCAGTATAGTATAAGAGCTGAACCCCCCATTATCAACTTTCATCATTTATTAAATATGTTCCAGCAAAGGCTCTGAAAATCACAGCTACCCCCCCCCCCCCCCCATCATCATCTCTCATTTATTTAGAACATCCAGTAGGTCATCTGTCCATACCAGCTAAACCCACACTATCAACTCTCATAATTTGTTTAGAACGTCCAACAAAATATAATGTAAAATGCAGCTAAAATCCCATCATCAACTTTCACTATTTATTGCATCTCTCCAGCAAAGTATCTTTAAAACAACAGCCCAACCCCCATCATCAACTTTTATCATGAATAAGAAATGCCCTCCAAAGCATCAGCAAATAACAGCTAAAACAGCATTATCAACTTTCACCATTTTATTGAATCTCTCCAGCAGAGTATCAGCAAATAACAGCTACCCCCCCCCCCCCTTCATCATCATCAACTTTCACCATTTATTGAATCTCTCCAGCAGAGTATCAGCAAATAACAGCTACCCCCCCCCCCTTCATCATCATCAACTTTCACTATTTATTGAATCTCTCCAGCAGAGTATCAGCAAATAACAGCTACCCCCCCCCCCCCCCCTTCATCATCATCAACTTTCACTATTTATTACAACTGTCCAGTAAACTATTTGTAAATAACAGACAAGTCAACATTATCAACTTTCACTATTTATTGCATCTCTCCAGCAAAGTATCTTTAAAATAACAGCCCAACCCCCATCATCAACCTTCACCATTTATTTAGAATGTCCAGTGAAGCTGTCTGTGAATAACAGATAACACGTCTTCATCAACTGTCACTATTTATGGCATGTCCCCAGCAGAGTATCTGTAAATACCAGCAATACCCGCACCGTCAACTTTCGTATATTATTATTTCATCTGTCCAGCAAAGTGTCAGTATATAACATTCAGGCCGGTCTTGTCAACTTTCACTGTTTCATCTGTCAGGCAAAGTGACTGCAGAACGTCTAAAGCCGCGTTATCACCTTTCATAATTCTTTAGGAGAGCAAAGTATCTGTAAACACGCTATCAGCTTTCACCATTGATTTCTTATCAAGCCTCACTATTTATAATGTGCAGCAAACTATCTGTAGCCCCCGTGATCAACTTTCATAATTGACTTCGTCTGTCCAGCAAAGTGTCTGTCATTTCCAGCTAAACCCCCATTATCAACTTTCACTCTTAAGTCTGTCCAGCAAAGTATCTGTCATTTCCAGCTAAACCCCCATTATCAACTTTCACTCTTACGTCTGTCCAGCAAAGTATCTGTAAATATCAGCGAAAACCTGTGCTATCAACTCTCACAATTTATTTAGTCTCTCCGGCAAACTCTCGGCCAGTAACAGCGACTCCGGCGCAGCGACTGGAGAACATTCTGGGGGGAAGTATGGAAGTTCTGCAGGCCGGGGGGAGGGGGAGGGGGACAGCGTCATCTCTGTACAACAATCTGCATTGTATTCCTCTGCAGTGTGTATTAATCATGAAGGATACTTTACAATGTTATGTAAATAGAATATCATGTGAGAATCGCCCCACTAATATTATCTGCGGGTTTAAAAAAATATAGGAAGCGATCCAATATGGCGTCTGCGACGCATTTCTGGCGCTGTGTATTATTCAAAAAGTATAAATGTAGACTTTGTTACAATTTTCGGTACATAGTATAATAGAATATTCTTTAGCAAAGTACAAAAACGACCCCACTGATATCTGCGGGGGGTTAAATAATATAGGTGGCGATCCAATATGGCGCCTGCGACACATTTCTGTTGGCGTGTATTATTAAAAATGTATACTTTGTTACAATTTTCGGTACATAGTATTATAGAATATTCTTTAGCAAAGTACAAAAACTGCTCCACTGATATCTGTGAGGTTAAATAATATAGGCGACGATCCAATATGGCGTGTGCGACGCATTTCTGGCGCCGTGTATTATTCAAAAAGTATAAATGTAGATTTTGGTACAATTTTCGGTACATGGTATAATAGAATATTCTTTAGCAAAGTACAAAAACGACCTCACTGATACCTGCGGGGGGTTAAATAATATAGGTGGCGATCCAATATGGCGTCTGCGACACATTTCTGGCGGCGTGCATTATTTGTAAAATGTGAGCTTTAGAATCAAAAACACTTTGGGGAATGTATGGAAGTTCTGCAGGCCGGGGGGGGGGAGGGGGAGGACAGCGTCATCTCTATACAACGATCTGCAATGTCTTCTTCTGCAATGTGTATCAATTATGAAGGATACTTTGTTACAATGTTATGCAAATAGAATATTATGTAAGAATCTCCCCACTAATATTATTTGCAGGCTAAAATATGCAGGAGGTGGTCCAATATGGCGTCTGCGACACATTTCTGGTGGCGTGTATTATTCAAAAAGTATAAATGTAGACTTTGTTTAAATTTTCTGTACATAGTATAATAGAATATTCTTAAGCAAAGTACAAAAACAACCCCACTGATATCTGCGGCTGGGTTAAATAATATAGGAGGCGATCCAATATGGCGTGTGCGACGCATTTCTGGCGCTCTGTGTTATTCAAAAAGTATAAATGTAGACTTTGTTACAATTTTAGGTACATGGTATAATAGAATATTCTTTAGCAAAGTACAAAAACTGCTCCATTGATATGTGCGAGGTTAAATAATATTGGCGGCGATCCAATATGGTGTCTGCGACACATTTCTGGCGGCGTGCATTATTAAAAAATTATAAATGTAGACTTTGTTACAATTTTTGGTACATAGTATAAGAGAATATTCTTTAGCAAAGTACAAAAACTACCCCACTGATATCTGTGGGGGGTTAAATAATATAGGTGGCGATCCAATATGGCGTCTGCGACACATTTCTGTTGGCGTGTATTATTAAAAATGTAGACTTTGTTACAATTTTCGGTACATAGTATAATAGAATATTCTTTAGCAAAGTACAAAAACTGCTCCACTGATATCTGTGAGGTTGAATAATATGGGTGGCGATCCAATATGGTGTCTGCGACGCATTTCTGGCGCCGTGTATTATTCAAAAAGTATAAATGTAGATTTTGGTACAATTTTCGGTACATAGTATAATAGAATATTCTTTAGCAAAGTACAAAAACGACCTCACTGATACCTGCGGGGGGTTAAATAATATAGGTGGCGATCCAATATGGCGTCTGCGACACATTTCTGGCGGCGTGCATTATTTGTAAAATGTGAGCTTTAGAATCAAAAACACTTTGGGGAATGTATGGAAGTTCTGCAGGCCGGGGGGGGAGGGGGAGGACAGCGTCATTTCTATACAACGATCTGCAATGTATTCTGCAATGTGTATCAATTATGAAGGAAACTTTGTTACAATGTTATGTAAATAGAATATTATGTAAGAATCTCCCCACTAATATTATCTGCAGGCTAAAATATGCAGGAGGTGATCCAATATGGTGTCTGCAACGCATTTCTGGCGGCGTGTATTATTCAAAAAGTATAAATGTAGACTTTGTTACAATTTTAGGTGCATAGTATAATAGAATATTCCTTAGCAAAGTACAAAAACTACCCCACTGATATCTGCGGGGGGTTAAATAATATAGGCGGCGATCCAATATGGCGTCTGCGACACATTTCTGGCGGCGTGTATTATTTGTAAAATGTAAGCTTTAAAATCAAAAACACTTTGGGGAATGTATGGAAGTTCTGCAGGTCGGGGGGAGGGGGAGGACAGCGTCATCTCTATACAACGATCTGCAATGTATTCTGCAATGTGTATC